>NC_089750.1:71869706-71884706 GCF_040412425.1 Macrobrachium rosenbergii
AAAAGAATAACATGGACATATTTTCTGAGAGAGAGAGAGAGAGAGAGAGAGAGAGAGAGAGAGAGAGAGAGAAGAAGAAACATAAATAAATTTCTCACATGAATATATTTCTGAGAGAGAGAGAGAGAGAGAGAGAGAGAGAGAGAGAGAGAGAGAGAGAGAGAGAGTATAAAAAGAAAAAGGAATAACATGAATATATTTCTGGTCCGAGAGAGAGAGAGAGAGAGAGAGAGAGAGAGAGAGAGAGAGAGAGAGAGAGAGAGAGAGAGAGAGAGAGCAGTATTAAAAAGAAAAAAGAATAACATGGATATTTCTTTGTACATTTCTGAGAGAGAGAGAGAGAGAGAGAGAGAGAGAGAGAGAGAGAGAGAGAGACATGAATATATTTCTGGTCCGAGAGAGAGAGAGAGAAAGAGAGAGAGAGAGAAGAAACATAAATACATTTCTCAACAAGAAAAAAAAGAGAGAGAGAGAGAGAGAGAGAGAGAGAGAGAGAGAGAGAGAGTACAAAAAAAAAAAACTACGCAAGATACAGGCATGACAGTCACTAATACCAACCACAGATGCAAAATCCCAATTCCGTGACGAGAGGATATGCTGTTCACAGCCATTGTGATTGGTCCCAGTCGATAAACAAGTCATGTCGTCAAAACAAGTTTTCCCTCGATGGGCGATAAGGGAAAAGCTTTTTTTTTTTTTTTTTTAATGGCACGTGTGTACTTACTTGTTTCCTTTACAAACTACTATTTCCGATTCTTCTCCAATGTCTCGTCTGTCTTCGTATCCTGTTATTATTAATAATAAATGTCATAACTTATAATTATGGATTTTTTTTTCACTCATTTTGAGATCAAGAGAAAATGATGATATTCATTATTCCTACTTTCTGTCTTCCTCATTATTCGGTGGTTTATTTTGACATAGCTGTTGTAATTTTCGTTCTGACTCGTTCTTTCTGTTTCTTCTTCAATATATATTTTTTCCGTATATCTCTGGTTTCTTCTTTTCTCGTCTTTTCCTCTTCCTCGCATTATTCTCGTTTTCATCTCCCTTCCTCTTTTTCTATATCCTCTTCAATACCAGGTTTTCTCTCTATGTATCTTCTTCACTTTTATACTTTCCAGTTTTCCTTTCTCTCTATTGACTTTTGAGTGCCACTTTTTCCTTCATTAATCTCTTCTCCTCCTCCTCCACCTATCTCCTCCTCCTCCTCCTCCTCTTCCTCCACTTACTTCTTCCTCCTACTCCTCCTTTTCCTCCTCCTACTCCTCTTCCTCTACCTACTTCGTCCTCCTCCTCTTCCTCCACCTACTTCCTCCTCCTCCTCCTCTTCCTCCACCTACTTCCCCCTCCTCCTCCTCTTCCTCCACCTACTTCCCCCTCCTCCTCCTCTTCCTCCACCTACTTCCTCCTCCTCTTCCTCCACCTACCTCCTCCTACTCCTCCTCCTCCCTCTTCTTCATCCACCTACCTCCTCCTCTTCTTCCTCCTCCCCCTCCTCACTTTTCTCCTCTTCGAAAGTTCATGACTAGGCGTCACCCACCTTTCTCCTTCGTGTAACTCTGGTCAAACACAGCCATGTCCCAAGCATAAATATAGAAGTTAAATCTCAACGGTGATTTTTATGATTTCAAACATATATATAAAACGATGCTGAACTGCAATGCTGATTATTCTCGTGATTTTCTTTCTTCTGCGTCTCTTCATTTTTTTTTTTTTTGTGTCCCTTCGTTTCTCTTAACATTTCGTTGTCTCTCATTTTCTCTGCCCTTTAGTTTCTTTGAATCTGACGTATCTATCCTTTAGTTTCTTTGACACCCTTTTGAATCTTATCTTCTCTATTTTCTTTAAGTTTCTTTGTTCCTTTGTCCCTGCAACTCCCTTTGTTTCTTTTTTTCCTTTTGTTTCCTGTCCCTTAACTTTTTTTCCTTTCTACCTTTTTTCCTTTTGTTTCTTTGTCCCTTAACTCGTTTTTTCCTTTTGTTCCTTTGTCCCGTAACTCATTTTTTCCTTTTGTTTCTTTGTCCCTGTATTTCTTTGTCACTGTATTTCTTTGTCCCTTCACTTCTTTGCCTCTTCGTAATTTTGTCCCTTCACTTCTTTGTTTCTTCGTTCCTTTGTCCTTTCATGTCTTTGTCCCCTCATTTATTTAAACATTCATTTCTTTGGCGTTTTCTTAGTGTTGCGTCCTTCTTCATCTCTGATGATAGGAGGATCTGTCACCCAATTTGTCATCCAAGTAATTGTATCTTTTAGTTTTCTGAAAAGAAAACTATCTGTGCAGGCTTTGTCTGTCTGTCCGCACTTTTTCTGTCCGCCCTCAGATCTTAAAGACTACCGAGGCTAGAGGGCTGCAAATGGGTATGTTGATCACCCACCCTTTAGTCATCAAACATACCAAATTGCAGCCCTCTAGCCTCTGTAGTTTTCATTTTATTTAAGGTTAAAGTTAGCCATAATCGTGCTCCTGGCAACGCAGCAACACAGGCCACCACGGCCGGCTGAGAGTTTCATGGGCCGCGGCTCATACAGCATTATACCGAGACCACCAAAAGATAGATCTTTTTTCGGTGGCCTTGATTATACGCTGTACAGAAAACTCGATTGCCTTCGGCGCATTTTTTTCTTGACTTCTTTATTTTCTTACGAGACTTCAGTTATCTCTCGCTCATGATTTTCCCTCAGTTACCGTTGTCATCAAGCAAATTAACTTACAGAAAAGATTTACTATTCGTAAGAAAATGGCGACTGCATTCCACAGATTAGATGTGACGGATAAAGACCAAGCAGAGGTCGGAAAAGCAGAAAGCAAATAGATATATAACGAATAGAACTGGCAAAATTCGACACAGATTCAGAAATGATGGAGAAATGCTCAAACGAAAATCCTCGATTATCAAAACTATCTTTGATCTGGACAGTTCCAAAGAAGAGAATGGGGGTGATAGCACAGTATGTGTGTGTGTGTGTGTGTGTGTGTGTGTGTGTGTGTGTGTGTGTGTGGGAGGGGAAAGTAGGGGGGGGGTGTTGACGCACTACTGGTGGTCTTTCGTGTAGGTGTCTGAATCGGCTAAGAATTTAGACAGGATGGCTACAAAGGGTGGAAAGCTTTTTGGGGATGAGGTTACTAAACCCATGTCTTTCTCCAACAATTAAAAGGCATTTATGGATTTGAATATGTATTATACAAACTTAACTTTTCATATTAATTCACGCTTTATCGATTACTGATTCGTTGTAATATTAATTAACGAATAAAAATGATTAGGACATTTTCACTACTTGATCATCATTGAAAATAAAATGCGTACATGTGTGTGTATATATATGTATATATACAGTATATATATATATATATATATATATATATATATATATATATATATATATATATATATATATATATATATATATATATTATATATATATATATAAATATATATAATAATATATATACATTTATAAAGATAAAATATCTGCGCAATATATCAAAAAAAAAAAGGCTCTTATATTTAGACCTGTTACATCGAATAAGTGCAACTTAATAATCTGACAACGCAAGTCCGCAATTATCTCTAAAAGGAAGTGGAAGCGTTTTACCGAGAGAAATAGACTAATCCGGTACAAGGTTAATAGAGCGTGATTGACTTCAAGGACGCAAGACTTTAAAAGCTGAAGGTTCAGGAATGCTCTCGGATTCTCAACAATGTTCTCAGATTCTCGCCAATGTTCTCAGATTCTCAGTCCAGTGTTCTCAGATTCTGAACAATGTTCTTAGATTCTCAAAAATGTTCTCAGATTCCTATGAATGTTCTCAGATTCTCAACAATGTTATCAGGGTCTAAACAATGTTCTTAGATTCTCAACAATGTTCTCAGATTCCTATCAATGCTCTCAAATTCTCAACAATGTTCTCAGATTCTCACAATGTTCTCAGATTCTCAACTATGCTCACAGATTCCCAACAACGCTCTCAGACCCTCAACAATGTTCTCAGATTCCTATCAATGATCTCAAATTCTCAACAATGTTCTAATTTTCTCAACTATGCTCACAGATTCCCAACAATACTCTCACACCCTCAACAGCATCCTCAGATTCTCAGTAATGTTCTCAGAATCTCAACAATGCTCTCAAATCAAATTCTCAAGAATGTTTTCAGATTCTCAACGATGTTCTCAGATTCTCAGCAATGTTCCCAGATTCTCATACCAGTACTCTCAGATTTTTAGCAACGTTTTCAGATTCATAGCAATGTTCTCAGATACTAAAAAAGGCTCTCAGATTCTCGACAATGTTCTCAGATTCTCAACCCGTTCCCACATACCAAGAGGCATGTTAAGGGGTCGCTGTAAAGTTTCTCCGAGGACCACAAAAAAAAAAAAAGACTCAGTTAATGTTAAAGGTAGTTCGTTCATTGTATCTGCCTATTACCTAATATCTAATATATTGCGTCAGGTATTGTTTATATCGATCTAAATTGAGCATTCACTACTCTATCTTTCAACTGATACCATCGTTAAACATGAAACTAAGTCATACTGACTACTACTAACAACATAAATGTGAATTATGAAAGATTATTTATGTATACAGCTTTGAAAATACATACGTTTTCTACTGATAAATTCCATGCAGCTTACAACCAGATCTCACTTTGACATTTACCTGAAAGAAATAAGAAAGAATTATTAGTAAAATTTATGCAGCTGCACCTAAAATAATCACGAGATATTAGAAACATTGCAAAATATAAATATCAAAATAGAAAAAAAGAATATCTGTATTTTAAATAACATATTTCTAAGTAAATTTATTTGTTTAGGACTTCGAATGACACATCAGATTTTGCTATGCAATTCTGGTGGAAGAGAAATAAAAACTTTTTTAAGTGAAAAACTTTTTGCAAAAATGACAGGAAAAAAGATTTTGAAATAAATAAAAAAAAATATCCTTCTTGTGAGTAACAAGAAGGATACACCTTTTAAAATTTATTTCAATATCTTTTTTTCCTGTTATTTTTGCAAAAATATTTTCCACTTAAAAAATTTTTAATTCAAAATCTTTTTTAATTTTTAATTCAAAATGTTTTTTCCCGTTATTTTTGCAAAAAATGTTTTCCACTTAAAAACGATGGAAATAAAAAACCAGGCATCATGGCACAGACTTAGACTTGCTATGTTGAATCAATGTTCTCTTTTATGTATTCACAGTATTTATGAGTGTATGTATGAGTGCATATGCATACTAACAAACTCTCTTTCTAACAGCACATACAACAGTATACATACGTATCTATGGAGTCATTTCAGTAATTTATCTTAACGTAAGTTTTCCCATAGCTTGTCATTTAATATTTATATCAATTGTGTCTGAGAACTCGTTATTTCGTACAATTTTCCACATTCTGTCGTAACCTATGTCAGTCTATTATTCCGTAGTGCCGTCAGTGCACCTCAAACGGTGCACTGTATGCATTACTTAAGGTTCTTCGCAGCGTGCCTTCGGCTCCTAGCTGCAACCCCTTTCGTTCCTTTTACTGTACCTCCTTTCATATTCTCTTCCATCTTACTTTCTACCCTGCTTAGAGGTTTTCCTCCTGTTACACCTTTCAAACCTTTTACTGTCAATTTCCGTTTCAGTGCTGAATGACCTCATAAGCACCAGTCCTTAGACTTTGGCCCAAATTATATATTCAGTCAATTCAATAAACATCTTAAATCCCCTGTATTAATACCCTTTCGCTTTTATAACCTCAATACAAATTTTTATTTCGAGAAACGAAAGGGACAAAACGATTCGTCTTCCCTAAGACGCCTCTGCTCTGCGAGGTCGAGACAGCCCCGAGTTTTTGCGCTGGGAATCCAACAATTGATTTCAGAACGCTTTCATTTCGGATGCTTTAGTGCACACCTTGACCAGTCCTTCTCTCTCTCTCTCTCTCTCTCTCTCTCTGTGACCTCAGTTCATCATATTTTTCATGCGTTCGTTCATTTGTTTTTGAGATTTAAAATCTCTCTCTCTCTCTCTCTCTCTCTCTCTCTCTCTCTCTCTCTCTCTCTCTCTCTACTATGACCTCAGTTCACCATATTTTTCATGCGTTGGTTCAAGTTTTTTGAGATTTAAAATCTCTCTCTCTCTCTATTTCTCTCTCTCTCCTAGTGTGACCTCAGTTCACCATATTTTTCATGCGAGGGTTCAAGTTTTTTGAGATTTAAAATCTCTCTCTCTCTCCTACACAAACACAACAGAGAGCAACAGCCTATCAGGGCATAAAAGCAGTCGAAATGAAGAGGTTCTCTCTCTCTCTCTCTCTCTCTCTCTCTCTCTCTCTCTCTCTCTCTCTCTCTTTTTCCCTGTCGTTGTCTGGTACTAAGGATAGGAGAGAGAGAGAGAGAGAGAGAGAGAGAGAGAGAGAGAGAGAGAGAGAGAGAGAGAGAGAGAGAGAATGCCGTATAAGCATGAAATATTATTGTTAAAAGTAATCTGCATCAGAATATCTTACAGAGTAGCTGCTTTAAACCTATAATTATTATTATTATTATTATTATTATTATTATTATTATTATTATTATGGCCAAAACGGCATGACAAAGGACTTAGCTTCCCCGTGCAAGCCTGATGCTGATGTAAGATATCTTTAAATGAAAGGTAAACATATTTTCCTATTTTTTTTATCCCAACATTCCAAAGCATCAGAAATGAATTTGCTACGATCAATCTTAATCATATGAGAAGCGTTTCGTATTTCTGGTTGATAAATTGTATGCTTTATGTATTTATTATTAAACTGTTGTGGAAAAGAGCATGGTTAAATATACAGTATATATATATATATATATATATATATATATATATATATATATATATATACATTATATATATATATATATATATATATATATATATATATATATATATATATATATATATATATATAAATATATTTTTTTTTTATTATACAGAAATAAATTACTTATACAGGGTAATTTGTACAAGCAAAAGTCTGATAACACTAGTCTAAGAACCCAATAAATTAGCAGTTCGGTTTCGTTAAATCACAGAGGAATTAAGCGAATTCAGCTCCAGTTTACCCTGATGTGACAATGTGGATTATTCGTTACGGATCCATTAACTTACTAGAGCACATTCAAAGCCCACGCTAACATGTAGGAACGTTGACTGAACGCTTCATTAACCCATTCTAATTGGAAGCCGATTCGGATTCCACGTTATGAGTTAACTTCTTCACTGTTCTTTTCAGTTCTGAATTTGGCAAATTATTTTTGCACAGAGTACACACACAGACACACACACATAGATACACACACGCATACACACATAAACATACACACACAGCAACTAAGGTGTAAAAAGCACTATCTGGGGATTGGTGTCGAGATCAAACGAGATAATATTCAAATTCACATCTTTAAGCAAACATCAGTGTAAAACGAAGGACTGATTGACTGTTTTAACATTAAATTATCTGGTGTCACAGCAACAAAGGTCGCAGACACCGAAAAATATGCTAATAAAATCAACTTTTGTGAGATGCCATGGAGTTATTGAAACAAATCCAATCAACGGAGCGGTAGAAAGACGACGTTACAAGCCAGTAAAAGACAATAGAAGTAATTACGATGTTTCATTTACAACCTGCAACGATAAATACGGACATGTTTGTTGGGCGCGCCCAATGTTACGCAGGTAAAAGGACTTAGCAGTACGTACGTGATTTCCTGCGAGTCTGAGACCATCCAGATCTTTTTTTTTTTTTTTGAATAGAGCACAATTCTCAAAAATAATAAGTAAAAAAATGCGCCCAAATCTCTTCAGCGCAATCGAGTTTTCTGTACAGTGGATAATGCTGTACGAACCGTGGCCCATGAAGCTTTCAGCCCCGGCCCGGTGTGGCCTGTCCTATAGCGTTGCCAGACGCACGATTATGGCTAACTTTAAGCTTAAATAAAATAAAAACTACTGAGGCTAGACGGCTGCAATTTGGTATGTTTGATGATTGGAGAGTGGATGATCAGCATACCAATTTGCAGCCCTCTAGTCTTAGTAGTTTTTAAGATCTGAGGGCGGACAGGAAATGTGCGGACAGAAAAAGTGCGGACGGACAGACAAAGCCGTCTCAATAGTTTTCTTTTACAGAAAACTAAAAATGAAATAAAGAAAGGAATGAATGTGCGCGCGGTTCGACGCATTCTAAAAAAAAAAAAAGAAAAAAAAACTACCCCCACGTAAAAAACGTACCTTAATAATTTCCTATGCTTAATTTTCATTGATTACAGTAATAGTCCATTCATTGGTCACGCTGCGTCGAAAGTGCTATGATGGTTCAGTATTTGCCAGGAGATACCATTCCAATGCCGGAATTTTTTAAGCTTATTTGTAACGCTATTACCATGAAATACTGATCAAATATAATCTAAGAATTAAATAACAAGCGCAATTGTCTTAATAAGACTGTAATAATTAGATATCTGGTAATATCTAAGAATTATGAATATTTGCTGTTACCGTATGAGTCCTTGAAAAAAAAGAACAAAAAATTTAAGCGAATTGCACCACTACGAAATATACCTATTTGAGAAATTTCTGAAATACCCACAAAAAATGGTGAGCGTGATTTTTCTAATTTGCATGATATAAAAGCGTGTAAAACTGAACACGGTTTTTTCTTATTTTTTATTATTTTGAACTTTTATTAACTTTATTATTTTGAAGTTTCTGCTGTAACTGCAGTTTATCGCGTCATTTTCGAATTTTCATGATATCTGAAAATTCGTTTACAGATAAATATCAAAGTTTTTTCTTTTGTATTTTGCTCAAGTTTCAGAAGCCGATAAAGGTTTTCCTGACACCATATTCTTTGGAAGTTTGAATTTCAAATCAGTGGCCCATTAGGTGGGCTTGTTCCATTTGAACAGGGTTCATCTTCTGAATAATAATAATAATAATAATAATAATAATAATAATAATAATAATAATAATAATAATAATAATAATAATAATAATAATAAACACTCACTTCTGACTACCACAGCCGTTTTATCAAAACCAATTGTCAAATGATTTTCTTCAGTTATTGTAAAAATGAAATAAAAACCTTTTTACACCGGCCGATATTCAAAAGATGATTCCATTAAGGGCGGAGATTACGTGATTAAACCACTTAGGGAAATGTTTGCCTCAAGTTATAATAATAATAATAACAACTTCCTAATACGAATGCGTCTTAAGCGAAGCACTTGAGTGAATGCCAAGCTCAAGGTATAGGATGCATCTTTAATTCGAATAATGTTGCGTGTGTATGTGTATGTGAGAGTGTGTGTATGTGAAGACATTCAACACAGTGGCCTCCCTGCATCCCCCACCTTCCTCCAAACCACCCCCCTCCCCACCCCGAAAAAAAATACTACCCCTCCCACTTTAGACCGTTTCCATTCCTACCTGACTACAGCGCGCTTCCTTGCAATCCCAATAAATAAGAGGGAGACGCTACCTGACCAAAGACAATACCCATTTGGGAGGAAGGGTTGCAACAGATGGGAACCAAAACAATATTACGCTCTACATCGAAGTGGGGAGGTGGGGGGAGGGAAGGAATAATCAGCTGGGGATGATAAAGACGATGATGATGATGATACTCGTAACGACGTCAGCCAAAAGTTGCCATAACGGTGAATGGGAAGTTTTACCCTTGAACGTTTCAATGGGTGTCTTCGTCTTCTTCTCCTCCTCCTCCTCCTCCCTCTTCTTCTTCTTTTTCTTCTTCTTCTTCTTCTTCTTCTTCTTCTTCTTCTTCTTCTTCTTCTTCTTCTTCTTCACATTTTCTCAGCCATCCTGAGGGATGGTGGTATTTGGGTCGAACAGGGAGAGGGTGTTCCGGGTCAAATTAATTATCCGTACGGTATCCATGTATAATGGATGTAGAACAGATACACACACATATATACTAATAATATTATTGCGGTTAAAAACAAAACTACATACGTATCTCATAAAACGTAACCAACATATTCTATATATACATATATATGTGTGTATGTGGCTGTGTGTATATGTATGTATATATATGTATGGTTATATATATAGTTATATATATATCATACACACGTATACACATGAAATGTATAAATATATAAAATATGTGTATGTATATATATACTGTATATATGAGGATAAATAACAAACCAATTGTTCTGTCAATAACATAACAACGTTACAGAATCATCAAACAGCCACTTACATCGTTGCGCCTTATCTTATACTTTTGGCACAGAGTATTCATCGACATACTGCATACATATACACACACATACACACACACACACCTGCGTTTGCATACGCACGTGAAACAGTGAATACAAAATACACAAGAGCTTACGACGGGATTACCAGAATAAACCAATACTTTATTTTAGGAAGGCCAGAGGTTGCGCTGACTAACTGATTGACGTAACAGCGTAATAAATTTTGCAACAGAGGGAAGAGTCTTCGTTATGGCATACAGACACAATACTTTATATTATATATATATATATATATATATATATATATATATATATATATATATATATATATATATATATATATATATATATATATATATATATATATATATATATATATATATATATATATATATATATATATATATGTGTGTATGTATGTATGTATAGACACACAGGCTGTCAGAGAGAGAGAGAGAGAGAGTAGAGGGGTGGTGGGGAGGAGAAAGAGGGAAAAAGTGAGAGAGACAGAGAGAGAGAGAGAAAGGTGTTAGGGAGGAGAAAAAGAGAGAGAGAGAGAGAGAGAGAGAGAGAGAGAGAGAGAGAGAGAGAGAGAGAGAGAGAGAGAGAGAGAATGTAGAGGGGTGTTAGGGAGGAGAAAAAGGGAGAGAGAGAGAGAGAGAGAGAGAGAGAGAGAGAGAGAGAGAGAGAGAGAGAGAGAATCTTTCAAAGATCGCCCGGACGGTCAAAAAAAAAGAAGAAGAAACAAAACAAAGAGAAAAACAGGAAAATCGAAGGTCTCGGCCTCCACCGCAATCATCATCATCAACGTGGCTATTTCTCACCTGCCTGCCAATGACTGGTCGCATTAACATAAATATAATATACTGAATTCCAACCAGGTGGGATGCGAAGAGGCATTCCTGTACCGAGGGAGCTTGTATCTGGCTAAATACAGGAGATTATGGTTGTCACTGAAGTAAATGTAAGTAACTGTAAGTTGCTACTGGTGTAAATGTCATTTACTATTAGTGGCATTGTGTATTCATAAATCTGCTATGATTCAATTGTAGGTTTAAGTGTATTTTTAATAATCTCGCTCCTACGCATAATAAAATTACCATATATGCACTGTGACATGTTTCAGAACTCACAGAAAAAAAATAAAATTTCTGTTATTTTTCGATGAATCTTTTATGTAAACAAACGATTAAATTTAAAATAGACTAAATAATTATGATTATTCAATGAATAAGTTAATGAGTGCCATCTCCGAAAAACCAAATAACTAATTATTCAAGCATAGAAAATCTTCTCTGCTTTAAACCAAATGGGAACCACATTTAACTTTGGAATTCCTAAAGCAAATTATATGGCCTCATTTGGAATGGAAGGTATGGTAAGAATCTAAAATACAGTTATGCAGCCTGATATTATATTATATTATATTATATATTATATTATATTAGCGTTTCAAATGATTAACATTTGTAACACGCACAAAGAATCATTGAGATTAGTGATAACAAAGAGTATGCTGAAAAACCCAATCAGTCGCATACATTTGCATATATTCGTACATATTTAATTGTGTGTATTCTATGTGTATTTTACAAAGTGAATTTTCTTCTGAATAATACACCTTCGCTACCCAATAAAATCCAGGAATAATAATGAATGAAGATCCTTCACTAGCACAATTACACTCCATCTTTGAATTCCGCCGGAGTCGATGACCTTAAAGAGAGAGAGAGAGAGAGAGAGAGAGAGAGAACGATTATCCTGCTAGCAGATGACCTTGAGCTAACTGGACCGACCTTTAATGGCTTGGTTCAGTCACCCTATTCACGGGCAACCCAACCAAACAACCTTAAAAAGCAGCCGAGAACCGGAAACTCAAAAGACTGCTGCCGCAGAAGTGGTTCTCCCATACCACCGCAAAAGCAGAGAGGCAACTACTACATACTTTTCCCCTCTCCCCCCTCCTCCTTCCCCCTCCCCGTACAAGTAGGTCAGGATGTATTACTAACATACAATTAGGACCAGGTAGCAAAAATATCTGAGCTGGATATACCGGTTCAGGAAGACCAGAAACCGTGTTGCTGTAATAAGCAGTTCTCTGGGTCTAGTCCCATGAGCTCAAAACCGGTATGGAACAACCGCGCGCTCTCTCATAGTCCTTGTCCTTCGTAACCCCTAAAAACAACCCCTTTTGGGACTAGCACGGACTGGCAGCGCCCCCCGCCTCCCCGCCACCCATTCCCAACCCCCTCACCTCCCCTAACCCCTAAAATCTCCTGGGCATCTCCTTTACTATATAGTTTACCAGCCCCTCCCTACCAGAAGGGACAGCAACCCATACCCCCCAGTGCTATCCTTGCCCCTACCGTTTCCGCTAATAGTGGTTTTACATAAGAAAAAGAGAAAAAAGGAAAAAAGACTATCCTAACCAGGCTTTTCATTTATCTCCGTGGCCTTTTCCATCCAGTTCTCTAGATGGTGGAGCCATCTAGCGGGATCTTCTTCTCTCGTTTTCCCGCAATCCGAAGGCGGTGGTGGTCTTGGTTCTTAGGGCATTCTTTCCGCGTATCTGCATGCCCCCGTTCGCTTTCGTCATTATCAACGTTAGTATCGGCGGTTTTATTACCTACATCGCGATCAAGAGTAACACATACGTGTGCCAGCCGCGAATACTAATGAGATGATGGGGGCTTCATATCAAATGCAAATGGCGGCTAGTATGATTTCTTCCATGTGGGGCCGTTAGATTCAGTCGGCAGAATTCGTAACTCTCTCGCTCGTGATCTTCTTATATAGTAATTGTCGCCAACGTTGGTCGCTAATGGATTTCTTACCTTTTTAGGATACGCGTTATTACCAAGTGTTATTGTCGAAATGGTAATGACAAAATACTCTTTTCATGCATAGGCTTCGTCTTTCGTCTCCCCGTTTAAAAATTTTCAAAAGTTATGCAAAGGTATGTATGACGACCAGGTTATACAGCCTGATTAAATCTGACGACGAAAAACAATTATGTTTCGGGAAGTCCCACTGAATAGATGAATACATGAACAATAATGAAAACGGACTGCAAATTCATGAGAAAAAATCTATTTTCTCTCCTGAACTAGATATGCAAGAAGCACACTGCGCAAGCCTTCATGTTTAGGACCAGTAACTTATACGCACTGTAAGTGTTACTTGTATTGCAAATGGGAGCGGAAATAAGGATTATTATTATCATTATTATTATTATTATTATTATTATTATTATTTTCACCACTTCTGTCTCTTCATTTATTCTTTTTCTTCATGTTTCTTCCATGATATAGCATTTTTTCAGAATTTTTTTTTCATTTTCTTCAAATTTCCGATATGCCTGCTCATTTTTTTTATTTTCAAAATTTCACTAATACGCCTTATTCTATACCTGAAAAACTCGCATAAATAAAGTCAATCCTGATCTACCACAAAAAAAAAAATCCTGTTAAATCCAATTTTGCTCAAATAAAAAAAAAGTACTTTCTAAAAACTGAGAATAAAATCAACTCGGAACAAACAATAAAGAGTATTCGTTATCTTGTCCACAAGAATACCGGCAAGACTTCATGCAAATCAGGCTTCTCTTCCCTCCATTCTTGCTTATTCTTACGGCTACAGGGGCAACGGCTATCAATATAACAAAGAATACTTTTACGGTGTTGATGCTAATGGACTCGGCCTTTCAAAAGACCGCAGTGGTTTTTTTTTTATTATCATAGCACACAGCTCATTCCAAACACCAACCTCGCTTTTTTTGTGCTTCGTCATAGTGAGGTGTTTGTTTTTTACAGGTGCTAATAATAAATTCACTTGTTAAAAATTTATGCTGTCATTTACTTGTAATATAAAGTGGATTTACAGTTTTTTTTATTATAGCATACAGCTTATTCTAGACACCAATCTCGCTCTTTTGTGGTTCAGCATAGTGAGGTGTTTGTTTTTTACAGGTGCTAATAATATATTTTCTTATAAAAAAAATTAATGCTGTCATTTACTTGTAATATAAAATGGTTTTACAGTTTTTTTTATCATAGCACACATTTTATTCCAAACACCAATCACGCTTTTTTGTGGTTCAGCAAAGTGAGCAGTTTGTTTTTTTATAGGTGCTCATAACACATTTACTTATAAAAAATTACTGCTGTCATTTACTTGTAATATAAAGTGGCTTTACCTTTTTTTTTTTTTATCGTAGCACACATTTTATTCCAGACACCAACCTCACTTTTTTGTGGTTCTTCATGGTGAAGTGTTTGTTTTTTACAGGTACTGATAATAAATTCACTAATAAAACATTAGCGCTGTCACTTACTTGTAATATAACGTGGCTTTACAGTTTTTTTATCACAGCACACATTTTATTCCAAACACCAGCCTAGTTTTTTTGTAGATCATCATGGTGAGGTGTTTGTTTTATACAGGTGCTATTAATAAATTTGCTTATAAAAAATAATGCTGTCATTTACTTGTAATATAAAGTGGCTTTATAGTTTTTTTTTATTGTGACACACAGTTTATTCCAAACTCCATCTCACTTTTTGTGGTTCTTCATAGTGAAGTGTTTGCGTTTTACAGGTGCTAATAATAAATTTACTAATTAATATTAAAACTGTCAATTGAGATCATCGGATATTTTTTAAAATAAATTTACGTGTTAAAATTGAAAGACTGTTTTGAGTCACTAGTGAATGACAATGGCATAAAAAAACTAGTC
>NC_089750.1:71889706-71909706 GCF_040412425.1 Macrobrachium rosenbergii
CTACTGCAGTGGGTTACTCACCTAAGATTGCTTGTGCAAACACCTGTATTTCGCACGCTTGAAGTAAGGATGATGCAACGAAATCATATAAATAAGAATTAAAAAAAAGAAAATACTGCAATCACGCGAATGATCATAAAATACGTAACTTCATCAATATAATAATATAGACGTAGTATGCATAAAAATGGGAAAAATTAAAAGTGACAAGAAAATACAATTAAAAAAAAAGTCAAATTGCAAACATCGTAAAAACTAACAGTTTTATCATGTAGATGAAACTTGGTTTTTCTGATGTTTGCATTATGACTTTTTTTTTTTTTTTTTTTGCTTTTTTTCATTCTCGTTGTCACTTTTAATTCTTCCCACTTTTATTGACTTTCCGTCTGTGTTATCATATCATATCTTCATTTGCGTGATCAAGTTGCATATTTTAGTTTAGTTCGCGTGATTACAATATTTTCGATTTTCAAAAATTCATTTTTATATATTTCCGCTTTATCATTACTTCAAGCGGGCGCAATACAGCTGTTTACAAAGGCAACTTTAGGCAAGTAACCGGCAGCAGTACAGAGTTTAAAACGGCAATCACTTTTTTCTGAAGGCAATCACTTCAGGAACATCTGTTCTCTCAGAATTTCCGCAAAGCATTATCATCTTCAAAAATTTTTAATATCATTATTAAGCTGAAAGCATTTCGTCCTTTTTTTTTTTTTTTTGGCAGTGTTCAGATGTGCAATTTTCAATTTACTGAGGCGACTGCATCGACACTCGTTGTATCAGGTCCGTGTCTCTCTCACCATCCAGGATGTATGTGAGAGAGACGGACTTAATACTTTGCTGAAACAAGAAGTCAGTGTAAAAATTCACCATTGTTGCAATTTAAGTCAAATAATTGAAAAAAAATTGCACATTCAACACTTTGCAAAAAAGAAAAAAATGGAACGATTTGGTAACAAACCGTCTGATGAAAAGATGAAAAATCAAAGAGAAAAAAACGAATAAAACAACAACAACAACAACAATAATAATAATAATAATAATAATAAATTACCTCAATGCATAGAAAAATGCACACTCGACTTTGCCAAAAAAACAAAAAAGGGACGATTTGGTAAGAAACCGTCTGACAAAAAGATGAAGGAAAAAAAATCGAATAATGCAATGAAGCCAAAGTAATAATAATAATAACACAAAAAACAAGAATTAAGCCTCACTAAACCACCGATGTGACGGGAGCGTCTTGGATTCCTAGCCAACCAATATCGCCCTGACGCAGGCAGCAGTCTCCTCAGCCGCCAGCCCTCGCCAGAAACCGCAGAATTAAGCGGATGATTGGCAGCAGCCACCGGCTCAAGCATTCATAATTACTGCCTCCTTGCTGCAAACGAGGAGCTTATCATTTTCCAAGACTGCGTTTAATATGTCATATCATTGGACGTGGTGCGTGTGCATGCTAACTATCCGTTTTCGGCCGGGCTTACGTGCATAAGCCGCATTCCGGATGAAGATAAAAATCCCGTATGTGACAGTAATTGGCGACTGGAAATTGCAAAGCGGCCTTCAGAATGGGTAAAAAAACAAACTCGTGTGTGACAGTATTCAACTTTCCTCAATTTCAAAACAGATTTCAAAACTGAGAATTAATTTGTAAAGGATAATCATTATCAAGACCAAAAAAATGGCGTGTATCACAGTATTCAACTTTCCTGAATTTCAAAACTGACTTCAAAATTAAGATCTAATCCGTATATAATAGTAATTAACTATTAAAACTGGCATGGCAGCTCTCAAAAGAAAAGAAAGTAACACCAGCGTATTCCAGGAAAATTCGTGTACACCAGCACATAACAATTCGGCATAGGAAAGAAGTCTCATAAATAAAGCAGACTTTAAAATGAAGAAGAAAACGGCATATAATATTAATTTATAATTACGAACTGCAAAGCTGGCTTTTAGATAAAAATCCCTCAATGATAGTAATTAGGTAAATATGACAGAACGGGAAAACTCGCATAAAACTCTGATTAACAATTACAAATTGCAAAGCAGCAATCGGCATGAATAAAATTTTGTATAAATTCTTAGCTAACAAATGAATATTGCAAATAAACTTTGCAACTGAAGACAAAAATTCGGTTATAACAATAATCAACAATAGACAAAACTGGAAAGCGACTGGAATGGATGGAAAATAAACTTTAGGCCAAAGGCCAAGCGCTGGGACCTATGAGGTCATTCAGCGCCGAAGGGGAAATTGAGAATAAATAAGTTTTTAAGGTGTAACAGGAGGAAAACCTCGCAGCTGCGCTATGAAACAATTGTTAGGAGAGGATGGAAAGTAAGACAGAAGAGAAAATGGACGGAAGTACAGTAAAAGGAATGAAAGGGGTTGCAGTTAGGGGTCGAAGGAAGCTGTAAAGAAGTTTAAGTAATGCCTACAGTGCATCGTATGAGGTGCACTGACGGTACTACCACCTAAGGAGGGAAAGCAACTTAAAAACTGAAAAATTCGAAGAGGCGTAAAAATCTGCATTTAAAAGTAATGATTAAAAGTCAGCAAAGCAGTGTTCAAAAGGAAGAAAAATCTATAAATAACAACCAAAAGCAATGAAAAATTGCACTCCAACCTTCATAATGAAGAAATCCTGTAAATATTATGTAATTGACAATTCAGAATACTAAAGTAGCCTTCCAAACGAAGAGAAAAAAAATATATCAATAATTAAGAAAAGACTGTACCCCATAAATCATTCAGAATGCTATAATATACGAAAATATGATGCAAATCAGATATCAAGAGAGATACATCCACGACAAGTCAACCGTAACACTAATTGATAATTGGCAACTGATTATACGAACGACAATAAATTACACTGAATATGCAAAAGTAAATATAAAATTACAGGTAAAAAAAACGCTGTACAAATCACTAATCGCATATAAGTAAAGAAATGAAAAATATGAAAAAAGAGAAAAATACAACGGAAAATGGATTTCCTTCATTGGCTTTTCAACATACGCTAGGATAAAACCACGGCAGCCTATTTACAATATATAATATCCCATTTACGCATCAGTATGGAACTCGCTAATTGGTGATGCTCTACCTCATTTCATTCTGAAGTCAGTATTTAACCAATACATAATATTAAATCATATGAATAAGCTACATCAAGCGACTGCACTGAATAATTCCTAGCAATGAACTGCAATCATTTATAATCACCGTCCTCCTATCTAGCCATTCCTTAAAAGCAGAACCACTAAGAACAAGAGAGAGAGAGAGAGAGAGAGAGAGAGAGAGAGAGAGAGAGAGAGAGAGAGAGAGAGAACTGGAGATAATTTCGATAATTCGTCATTCGCCAGTCGAGTTTGGAAGAGACGATGCGTCACTGTCGAGCAGTCGACCTAAATCATCGTGATTGTCTGTGGTGTATCTGTGAGTTCGTAGAGCTGATCATTATCTTTACCGGCGTTGGAATCACCGCCTCCATCATAAAGTCTGAGAGCGTCTTCCTCAAATAGATCTATGATTATTTATTTTTTTTTCTATGCTCCGCCGTTTGTTAGCGTATATGCTCTGCTATATTCACCTTCAACTCTTAATTAGATTCGGATGGTTCTTTTTTCCTCCTCCTCTTATCTGGGATTCTGGGGATGGGATCATTGGAGAGATGGTTGGTCGTCATTAGAATTTGCTAGATAATAGGCATATGTATACGTGTGTGTATATATATGTATGTATATATATATATATATATATATATATATATATATATATATATAAATATATATATATATATATATATAAATATAAAACTAATATATCATATTATATACATATATATATATATTATATATATATATATATATGAATATATATATAAAACTAAGCTCTCACTTCAATCACAAACAAACGCACGCGTGAAGTCTCACGCGCACCGGGGCGCTTACGGTATGCTTTCGCAAGCATTTAGGTGGCTTTTGCATTCCCCTCGACCCTCGCTCGGCTAATGCTTTGAATATTGGCCCGTTGAAAGCCGGGTATTAGAGCCTCCTTGTTAACATGGTTTATTATTGGTCGTTCCTTAACAGATGCCATTTAGTCTCTCGTTCCGCTGTTTCATTCAGATGGGACCGGGAGATAATTTCCTTTTAAAGTTGGCAATGATTGCCAGCTAAGTCTCTCCCCGAGTGGAGCCGACGGCTTGTTTTCCGCGTCGTTGGGGCAACTTTATTGTATTACGTGGGGATCAATAATGAATAATATCGTTATAACTCAATACGATCAGTGTGACTTTTTTTTATGGTGCTTTAAATTAAAGTTAAACTCTTTGGTAGGCAGTCCTAAGAGGGTCATCTCGAACCAGGTTTATATATATTTTTTTTTATTTTTTTCTCTTAAGGAAAAATATTTAAAGTCCCGACTAAGATTCGTCATATTATTTATTATTCGTCTTTACTTACAATTGAGAATAAATCTGACCACTTAATACATCGCTCTTTTATTTATTTATCTATTTTTGCATTTCCTAATACAGTTGAACATATCCAGGAGAAAGCAACTGACAAAATAAAAAGTGGCTTTAGCAATTGCTATTGCAAAATTTCCAAACGAAGAGTCATAGCTTCTTGGCAAAGATTTTTTTTTAAGTGTGTATTTATCACCTGTCACTGTGACAATGGGTAATTCTGGCAGCAAGGAGACCCCTAATAAGCAAAACGTGTAATAATTTATCGACGACATCAGATGTACGTGCCTGTGTTTGTGTGTCTATATATATATATATATATATATATATATATATATATATATATATATATATATATATATATATATATATATATATATATATATATATATATATATATATATATATATATATATATATATATATATATATATATATATATATATATATATATATATGTGTATTATATTATGTATGTATATACATATACATATGTATATATATGTACATATATTATATTTATTGTATGTATATATACATATACATACATGTATTTATATTATACATATTATATTTAGATTTACAGACATACATATAAACCCAAAAGCAACAACATCATTATCATATATATACCAGTCATACATACATATATATACATATAGAAATAATCAACACACATTCACGTGTGGAACAGAAATAAATTTCTGACTCACATCAGGATCGAACCCAGGTTGTATGGCCTAGTGGGCAGCGCCCTTGCCTTTCAATTGAAAGACCTGGTTTCGATCCTGATGTGAGTCAGAAATTTATATATATACATATGTATATACATATATACATATGTATATACATATATATATGTATATATATATATATATATATATATATATATATATATATATATATATATATATATATATATACGCAAGTGTGTATATACATATATTTTATATTGAGATTTATACACACACACATACACACAACAAAAACCAACAACAACATTATCCGAATAGTTTCATGCAAAGGAACTCCAGCTTAATTCCAGTCCCATCGTAAAAGGTAAAAGAATCGTCAGATCGCTTAATTAAAACGATACTTTGTATAATGAAGTAGGAAAAAAATGCTGAGCAAACGTTTTCTTAGTCGAAATTATCTTAAATATACTTCAATAGCATCAAATCTTGTGAGCCTGGCAGCTCAGCGTTCAAGAAAATAGTAAAATTTCATAAAACTATGGGTTACTTTGACAATGATTATCAGGTATCGATGTAAGCAAGCGCAGTGCACGCAAGCCCGTGTGCGCTAGTGTGTAGGAGACCGACAGACAGATAGTGGGGTGAATCTCACGATAGGTGAGAGAGAGAGAGAGAGAGAGAGAGAGAGAGAGAGAGAGAGAGAGAGAGAGAGAGAGAGAGAGAGAGAGAGAGAATATATACTGTATATATATATATATATATATATATATATATATATATATATATATATATATATATATATATATATATATATACATACATACATGTTACACACATATATATATATATATATATATATATATATATATATATATATATATATATATGTATATATATATATATATATATATATATATATATATATATATATATATATATATATATATATATATATATATATAGAGAGAGAGAGAGAGAGAGAGAGAGAGAGAGAGAGAGAGAGAGAGAGAGAGAGAGAGAGAGAGAGAGAGAGAGAGAGAGAGATTCCTGACTAATCAAATATGGAAGAAAATGCCATTAGAGTTCTTACAACTGTAGAAAACTCCGACAATTTTCTCCCGACAGGATGTGTCTGTGAGGAAAGAATTCCCCCGATTGCAGCTGCTTTTGATATGGAGGTCACGGACAAAGGTCACAAGGTCACTGACCTCTGTGTCATCTGAAAGGGCTTCGTCATAGAGCCTACATGACGAATACGAAGTTTCTGTTTCTTATAGGTAAAAAATGTGTGGAAAATGTTAATTAAAGGTATGTGCAGAATCTACGGTATTTGGACCCACTATTTCACCTTTTAGCGAAGTCCTTGATTAACTACCCTAACAACTCGGGTAAGGACGCACTGACGGACAGAAAGATGGAATGGACGGACGATTTTTCCTTTATGCCTATCTAGTCATTAATAATCTATTCATTAATAGTCTATATTTGCCCCAAGTTTGCCAAATCCCTTCAACCATACCTGAGGAGGTGTGACATGAAGTGGTAATTTGACAGGTATCCAGACGGAGGGAAATCTACAATCGCCTGCTTTTGTTTCAGGGAACTAAAAAAGACAGATGTACAGTGAGAGAGAGAGAGAGAGAGAGAGAGAGAGAGAGAGAGAGAGAGAGAGAGAGAGAGAACATGTCATACAAGAATAATCGTGGCGGATTGCCGTAGCAGGCTAAAACAGAGAGAGAGAGAGAGAGAGAGAGAGAGAGAGAGAGAGAGAGAGACTTACAAACGAGAGAGATAGACGTACATAGAGAGGTAGAGAGGAAATTAGGAGATAAAGACGAACAGACAGAGAGACAGACAGACAGAATGAGGAGGTAGAAAAACCAAGAGGAGGAGGAGGAGGAGGAGGAGGAGGAGGAGGAGACGAAAGAAGGAGCGGCTCTCGCATGACCAGAATAATGAAGGCAAATAATAATACCTTTCGAAACATCAGCTCCAGAAAATTATAATTCCTCCTTTCGATATCAATAGATTAGTTAAATATCTACCTCTCCGGGTTACTATCTCATCAGACAAATAACAGGTTTATCCGAGTTAAGAACAAAAGAAAAAAAAAGTTTAAAAAAATCAAAATAAAAACCGCTCACTCCTCAGGTTGAAGAGTTCCTCTCTATATGAAAATACAACACACGTAATGTTTATCTACCACAAAGGACGAGAGAAGTACAGCATAAAAGATACTTTGGCTGTCGTCATTCATGTCTTTATGTATGATTTATGTATGAAAGTCGCTACCGCTGTATTGTGGAAGGCTGGTGGCAGGATATGACGTAAGAGGGAGGCAAGCACATGCGTGTGTGTGTTTGTGTGTGTGGGTTCATATATATATATATATATATATATATATATATATATATATATATATATATATATATATATATATATATATATATATACATATACACACACACACTTACGCACATGTGTGGATACAGTATGCACAAATACAAAAAAATCATTCAGTTCTATAATGCATATGCATGTAAACAATCATGTATATTCAAGCATGCATATACATAAGCATACATATTCAAACATGCATACATACACACTAATATAATCGAGCATATATGCACGTTATTAAGAATGTATGCTCATATGTTCTGGTATTACCCAACTTCGAATTTTTGTTATAGCTTTTGTTAGTACTCAGCTTACATGTTATGTCATCCTTTACCAATGATATTTGCAACATTTCTTTATCTTTTTAACACTGGGCCCACAAAAGACTAATCTATTTAGCCTCACCAACATTAAGAACAAAGGTAACAAGTAAAAAATGCGCCAAAGTTTCTACGGCGCAATCGAGTTTTCTGTACAGCCACTACAGCGTATAATCAACGCCACTGAAAATAGATCTATCTTTCGATGGTTTCGGTATAATGCTGTATGAGCTGCGGCCCATGAAACTTGAACCACGACCCGGTGGCGGCCTATCCTAAATCGTTGCCAGAAGCACGATTATGGCTAAATTTAACCTTAATAACATAAAAACTACCGTGGCTAGAGGGCTGCAATTTGGTATGTTTGATGACTGGAGGGTGGATGATCGACATACCAATATGCAACCCTCTAGCCTCAGTAGTTTCTAAGATCTGAGGGCGGACAGAAAAAGTGCGAACAGAATAAAGTGCAGACAGAATAAAGTGCGGACGGACACACAAAGCCGGCACAGTAGTTTTCTTTTAGAGAAAACTAAAAATTCATTAACAATCAGAATTAAAAGCAGATAAACATATTCCTCCGAGAAAACACATGCGCATCAATCAAGTTAACATGCAACGGTATCTGCTACAGTACTTGTCGGGGCCTTAGATGGTTGTTTGTGCTTACCTGGCGTGAGAAATGTTTGTGCCTACCTGGCGTGAGTAACACCTAACAAGTACCAGGTCACTGCTTTCTATAACTAAAGAGTGCTAGTTTCTAATTCTAACAAGCCCCACGAAAAAGATCAATGCAGCACTCTGATTAATTTTGGTTATACCAACACGGGCTCTTGCTCCAAGCGATGGTGCCGACATGGCAGTGCTGATGAGGTCTGGCGTGGGTCTCTAAGTTGCTCGGCCCAAGGGGCATAGCAATGATACCTTAAGATCACATCAAACGATTGGTCCAACCACAACAAGTACCTGCTCAAAGTAATTTTAATGCCTAATACTTTCAAGTGCCAGATAGATGTTTGCAATCAAAAATTATAATAAAAAACAAAGAGCCTAGTCCCTTCTGGCAACCAAGCACACAAAGTGGTTAACATCATGTATCATGTCTGCTTTAGCGTCTAATCTTTACTTTCCCAAGTTCATAATTTGGTTTGTACTTGATACTTGCACCATTTCAAATTTGGCGTCTACTTATGATATAAGTGTAAGATCAAACTACGCCAAGTTTCTAAATCAACAAGAAGTACCAGGTCAACATCTAATCTCAACAAGTATTCGGCTAAATGAAGAGTCAATTCTCTACCAATCCTAGACCCAGCTGAGCGTCTAATCACAGCACATCCCATAAGAAACGAAATGTCTAATTAAAAAATATTAGCTCAAGTGTCTAATCCAAATAAATGCCTGATGGAGAGAAGTCTCTAATTCCAGCAAACGTCAAATTAAAGCACCAAATGATCTGAGAGGACACTCATACGTTTCTTTCGCGAAATTTTTGAGCAATTCACATATCTCAGAAACTGGAAAAACGTTGAACTATATGAGTTTCAGAGGGCTTAACCTTTATCTTTTCTGACTACGCTCATAATAGTATTTTACAAAGAGGAAAAAAATGCCTCTATTCATAAATTTTGGTGCAGCAAATAACCAGAACGTTGTAATGACTGTACAGGATTGCCACTTATCCGATACAAATAGAAGTCCTAGATATGTAAATATGAAATAGTAACCCCCTAAATTTCTGGCATGTACTGACGAAGACTTGCCACTTATCCGTAACGAATGAAAATGCTAAAACAGTACATATGCAATAATACCAGTTCTTTTAACTCTCAGTCAGCCCTTAGTCAGCTTAAGTGGAAAGTACATTTTGCAATCAGTTACAGCAACTTCCGCCCTGAATAAATTTACAAGGCCACTAATGACAGTTCATTTTCCACCACCATATTTTTCGCTAGACTCGGCAAAGGCCTTCATAATATCATCTAGTCTACACCTGAACACTGCATGCAGCCACTAAATAAAAATCTTGAATAACTTGTTATCAGCCATTTTAGAATGGATACGTTAGTGGGTGGTAAGAATAAATTAGCATGTAAATTCTTTATATACGGTTTACATGACACCTGATATTGCTAATCATATTCTTCGTTCACAGATGACATTACATTTAATAATACTAATTGCAATATTCTTCACATATAAAATACACGACAACTAATGAGAATAATAATAAATAGATTCGCCATGTCCCAAGAGTTATATTTCCGAAAGTCTTTTTATGTGTCCGAGAAGGAGATTTTTTTTTTTAAATTTATATCCTTGACTGCAAAATGGCAACACATAACACCCGGCGTGGGGAATCAGGCTGCTCTCTTCTGCACTTCAGTCATCTAGTTCTTGTTAGATCCAGATGTTATCGTACGATACGTGTACAGGAAGGGCAGTCGGTGGTCCACATATCATTGCGATCCCTTCTGGTCTGTCGAACGCCTAGATTGGAAACCAGCTGAGACGGGGGAGGGGGGGGGCTGGGCTACTGTCAATAGGATCCCTTTTTCTATGCAAGACTCCAGTAAGACTGAGTCAGTCTTACCATACAGTTCAAGGCTCAGTAAGAAATCCAAGTGTCCCATCACGCGCTGCTGTTCTTATCAAGTGTCATCGGACCTGTGGTTATGTTGAGTCACTTGCACTTATTTATGCTTGACTCTTTCAATATTTCTATGTGCCTTGCAGACAAGAGCAGCCAAGGTTTCCTTCCAAAGTAGGGCAGTAGGAACAAGGAGGATTCGGGTCTTGATTCGTGTCTCCTCCCCCAAACCCCTCCCCTGCCCAAATCGAGCCCACGCCCACCCCGCTCGCCACACCTGGACCAGGCCTCCTAAGGACGAATTCCTCTTAAATAATTTCATGTAAAAACGATTCATTATTAAATTTATAATAATAATAATAATAATAATAATAATAATAATAATAATAATAATAATAACTGGAGTTTGTCACCCCCTCCCCCAGAAAAGTCGAAATGGACGCCCTTGGGCGGTTGGAATTCAACATCCGGAATATGTAGCACAAAAAGAATTGAAGAATGATGAAAAATAAATTAATTGTAACTCTTACACACACACACACACACACACACACACACAAAACACATACATATACAGTATATATACATATATATATATATGTATGTATATATACATATATGTATATACGTATATACAGAAGTGTGTGTATGCATATGTATGTGTATAAGTGTTAGCTATAAATAATCCGCAACCTAAACAGGATAATATGAATACGCATCCAAACACGACGACCAGACCGAAGTGATACCCACTCAATAATGGCGAGAAAATCCCTTAGATTTTCGTACAGCAACCAAGTCCCAACGGCAAGCACAAATAAAATCATATGTTCACATTGCGTTCTCTTTGCAATCTAGAGTAGCCGCTTGTATATCCGTCACTTCTAATACATCCATAAATGGAAACTTCGGACATAATAAGATTTATGTTAAAATATAGTAAAAATAAAGTTTTATTTTCTTTCGACGAGATGAATCAGTGCTTTCGCTTGAATTGGTACAATTTAGTATTTATTGTAATTTTCATCATTAGAATATATTCACAAGGACATAACATTGGTATATATCAGAATTATAAACTAGATTAATTGGTTAAGTATCTATCCGTTTTCTGTCATTCCAATATTCTTTTTTTTTTTTTTTTGTAATTGTAGAAGACGAAACAGACGATACGAAGGAGGATGAAACGGCAATGAGAAAGCAGAGAAAGAAAACGGGAAAATGCAGACACCAAAAGAGCAGGATTATACTGTCAAACAGGAAAAGGAAGCCAAGACGGTGACGATGGGAGAGGACGACAGGAACAAGATGATTGATTTATTGAATCAGATGGATGAAAGAGAATACGAAAGGAGGTACAGCAAAAGGAACGAAAGGGGTTGCAGCTGCAAAGAACAATGCCTACAGGCCAAGCACTGGGACCAAGATGGACAGAAAAATGAGGACGAATCATTCAGCGCTGAAACGGAAATTGACAGTAAAAGGTTTGAGATAAAAATAATAGTGAAACGTAATAGGAAAACCTAAACAGAAAGTTAAAAATAAGACTTTAAATTGTTAATGTTGCACTGTGAATCAATTGTTAGGAGAGGCTGGAAAGTCAGATGGATGAAAGAGAATACGAAAGGAGGTACAGCAAAAACTCGGAACGAAAGGGGTTGCAGCTTTGTATGGCAAAGAATGTTGTCTATTGGGTCATTGCTGAGTCTATGCAAGCAGTTAGCTTGCCCAGGTAATTCCTTGGGTGCAGTGCCTACAGTGTTCAACTTCTTTTAGACATAAGGTGCACTGAGAGACCTGGGTTCGATCCCGACGTGAGTCAGAGGGGACAGGAACAAGATGGACAGAAAAATGAGGACGAATCCGACTGACCGAATCCAGACGGCAGATACCGTCTGACATAAAGATGAGACAGGCAGCTGGAGAAAGGACTGAAGAAGGATAATTTCTAATTCACTCAGAGGAGCAAGAAATGTTGTCAGATAAAAATAATAGAATATGAGGTAATTCCTTGGGTGCAGTTGCTCTCAAAAGACTATATGGCTAAATTACAAAGTCAGAAATTTATTTCTGTTCCACACGTGATTGTGTGTTGATGATTTCTAGGATAATTCGAATGAAATGTTGTCTAGAAAGTTAAAAAATAAGACTTTAAATTGTTAATGAGGTATATATATGTAACGTGTCAGAAATTTATATATATATATATATATATATATATATATATGTATATATACATTATACACACACACATATATCTATATATATATATATATATATATATATATATATGTGTGTGTGTGTGTGTAAGTGTGTGTGTGTGTGTGTATGTATATACATATATATCTCATTAACCGCTTCTGCAGATCATTCCTGTTCTTCCATTATTTATGCTAATAAAAAACTTGAGAGATTCTTGTTCAAATAAACAATAAAACTCCAAATAACTATTGTTTCAAGTATAAAAAAAATAGTTATAAGTGGAAAAAAATAAAGCTAAGAAATTCGAAACTCTCAAAAAAAAAAAAATGAAGAAAAGCAACTAACCATTAACTAAGCAAACACCATTGGCATCATCCCCTGCAGCACACAGAATTATAAACAAACACCCGACTGGGTTGCTGACTTTCGGACACTTTTGCGCCGCGAAAAATAATAATGTCCAATTTGCCGAAGAAAGAGAGATTCTGGAGCCGGGCGATCGGCATAAATTGATGGGCTATTACTGATTTTGCGCTTGATCGAGTCCTACTAAGCCCACAAAAGAAAATCGGCTTTTGGCTTGACTGTTCTTCCCCAATAATTATACCTTCTTCGTCTGCCCGGACAGTGGATCGACCGATGCAAGCTATGTCTGAGCATCGCTGTCTGCGCATCTTTGTTTGCGCAGTGTATGCAAGATTTCATACTCGAACGCGTGTATGCATCCGGATATTAATACCTGAATATGCGGATACCTTCTTCGAGAACTGAATGCTTGTGGAACTATTGACTGGAATGCATGAACGAGTCTTCTCAAAATCAAGAAAAAAAACCATAGAAAATTACTGGAACTGGAATATAGAATTTAGGCCAAAGGCCAAGCGCTGGGACCTATGAGGTCATTCAGCGCTGAAGGGAAAATTGAGAGTAAATGGTTACAAAGATGTAACAGGAGGAAAACCTCAAAGCAGTTGCACTATGAAACAATTGTTAGAAGAGGGTGGAAAGTAGGATGAAAGAAAGAATATGAACGGAGGTGTAGCAAAAGGAATGACAGGGGCTGCAGCTAGGGGCCGAAGGGATCATAAGACCGATATATCTAATGGTGACATTACTCAGCGTATTCAGGGAGGAGGTACAGGCTTGTAACCTCACACCTTGTGAAAATGGAGGTGATGACGACTACGGTAATGAATTAGTGAACAAAGCTCAGAAGATATAAAGATGAAATCAATCAATAATTAATAAGCTCTTGCTTTTATCGCAGTAATCCAAACATAAACAAGTGTTGACCAAATTAATCTCTACTGTAACTCGAACGAAGGGAACCTTTCGCAGCCAATGGCAATTTCAGATGGCTAGATGGTTGCGGTTTAAAATTGTCAGGAACAAAAAAAAAAAAAAAAAAAGATACAAAGAAAGAAAGAAAAATATATATATATATACTCTCATAAAACATTTTAAAACGCCTGCTACCCTTACCTATGACAGTATGAGGGAAACGATAGGTGTATATATATATATATATATATATATATATATATATATATATATATATATATATATATAAATATATATATATATATATATATATATATATATATATATATATATATATATATATATGTGTGTGTGTGTGTGTGTGTGTGTGTGTGTGTATGTGTGTGCTTGTGCGTGTCTGTGTGTGTGAGGGCGTAAAGGTAGTTTGTACTTACTACCGAGGAGAAGTTCATTGCATGAAAAGGCGATTTTATTACAGGCAGACAATGTCGTAAAAATGACCAAAGGAAATTTTGCCACGCGCAAAAACTTGTCCCAAAACCTGTAACAGATGCGAACATCGCCATTTCATAGCAGCTTTTACATAGAGTAACGAAATTTTACCTGGTGTAATTGCTTGTGCTCCCTAATGATTGTAGTATATCATGCCATTTTTGGATATTTTAAGGTTTTTCTTTGCTTTTTAGCCGTTGTAATTAGCACTATAAATGTCTTCATTTACATTCGAGATCTGTAATGCAAATGCAAATATGTCAGGATTTTAATATTAATATAAATATGTCAAGGTTTGAATGTAAACAGAAGTATGTCAAGATTTGAATGCAAATAAAAATATGTCAAGTTCTGAATGTAAATAAAGAGTATGTGAAAGTTTGAATGTAAATAAAAATATGTCAAGATTTGAATGTACATAAAAAAGTCAAGATTTTAAAGTAAATAAAAAAATTAAAGTTCTGATTGTAAATAAAAAGTATGTGAAGATTTGAATGTAATAAAAACATGTCAAGATATGAATGTTAATAAAAATATGCCAAAATTTAAATGTAAGTAAAAACATGTCGAAATTTCATTATACATATAAATATCTCAAGATTTCACTGTAAATAAAAATATATAAGATTTAAATGTAAACAAAACTATGTAAAGATCTGAATGTAAATGAAAATATGTCCAACCCGCAGGGACACGAACCACTAGGATTCGAACCTCCAGGATTTTAACCCCTGTTTCCGAACTTCTACGGTTGGAACCCTCAGGACTCAAACCCACAGAATTTGAACCACTATGATTCGCACCCCCAAGATTTGTACCCCTATTTTCGAATCCCAAGAATTCGATCTCTCAGGGTTCGAACCCTCAGAATTCTAACCCCCTAGGATTCAACCTGTTTACTTCCTCCGGAGTAAGAACAACAATCCATGCGAAAGAATGTCTAGTAAATGAGTGAGAATGATAATTGATTAAATCAAGGGGAATACTGTAAAAAAAAAATTAAGTATTCAAAAGATGAAAACAAGGGAAAAAAACTAATTTTTTTCTTGGGGGGGGGCAAACATCCGTGCGAAAGAATGTCTAGTAAATGAGTGAGAATGATAATTGATTAAATCAAGGGGAATACTGTAAAAAAAAAAAAAATGAAGTATTCAAAAGATGAAAACAAGGAAAAAAATTTTTTTCGTGGGGGGCGCGGAAGAAACGGGCTTACAAAAGGAGTTCCTAATTAAAATTCAGAACCTGCCATAAAGATGGAGAAAGTCGGAAGAGAGGAGTGAATGAGGACCGAAGGGTCAGCGAGGAGAACTGCTCCGCAATGCCTTTTAATTTGTTTTTTTTTTATATAACGGGTCCCTTGCTCGTTCTGTTTAGCAGTGCTACCTCAGCTTATGCACACAAGAAACGAAACATTTTTTTTATTAGAATTTTATCTTAGGTATCGAGCAATGTATATTGTAGAAAGGATTTTATTTTTATATTATAATTAATAATAATAATAATAATAATAATAATAATAATAATAATAATAATAATAAAATAATAATAATAATAAGGAGAAGTTTTTAAAAAAAGTTAAAACAAAACAGTGGCCAGAATTTTTGAAGGTTAATGTCCACACCTTGTGATGCAAATAATAATAATAATAATAATAATAATAATAATAATAATAATAATAATAATAATAATAATAATAATAATAAGGGAAAGAAGTAGTTTTCAGAAAAGTAAAAACAAAACAGTGACCAGAATTTTTGAAGATCAATGTCCACACCTTGTGATGCAAATAATAATAATAATAATAATAATAATAATAATAATAATAATAATAATAATAATAATAATAAGAGAAAGAAAGTAAAAAGTAAAACAAAACAGTGGCCAAATTTTGAAGGTCAATGTCCACACCTAATAATAATAATAATAATAATAATAATAATAATAATAATAATAATAATAATAACAGAAAGGAATAGTCTTCAGAAAAGTACAAACAATAATAATAACACGGAAAGGAGGAAGGATTAATATTCTAAAACAAAAGTGGCCAAGATTTCTTAGGGACAACGCCTACACCTGGTCATGCAGATACTGCGCTGATCTAAAGAGCCCCAAAATGTACTCTCTCTCTCTCTCTCTCTCTCTCTCTCTCTCTCTCTCTATATCTCTCTATATATATATATATATATATATATATATATATATATATATATATATATATATATATATATATACATATACATATACATTTATAGATATATATGCATATACATTTATAGATATATATATATATATATATATATATATATATATATATATATATATATATATATATATATATATATATATATATATAAAGCACACGTAGAAAGCAACTTTTGATCGTTGCTTTGTAAATTTGTAATTGGTAGTGCTTGTTATTGTTATTTCACTTGATAAACAATGGTTATCTTAATTGCAGCCAAAGTATTACTGCCACTGATAGCCTATGTGTAAATTTGTCTAAGCGAGCTCTCCTATATTAATCACTTGCTGATAAAACTCTTTGCTGAGAAAGACTTTGAAATACAATAATTAGCGAGAAAATCCTAAGTTCCTTTCACGAACAAAAATATCAGAAGGAACCGGATATATAACCAATCTATAAATACACCTGTCATATAAAAATATTATCCATAAAGTTGCGGATATACGACTACTCTATAAAATACTTATCAAAAGAAATATTATCCATAAAGTGACGGATATACGACAACGCTATAAGAACTTTTCAAATGAAATATTATCTATTAAGTTGTAAGACAAATTCCGTTCAAATAAAAGTGTAAAATGGCTCTGCTAACAGAGCTTGAATAAGCGAACAGTATATCTTCATACAAAAAGTTTAAAACTACCACTACAGTTTTGCTTTGTTTTAAGGTAAATTTTTGCACATGTTCCGCATGATTACCTCTGCGGCTTTCTGAGGAAATTATTATTAAATTGTAAATACTTTATGAAATCTATTCATGATAAAAAACTTACAAAATTCTGCAATGAAAATCAGATTGAAAAAAAAAACAGAAAGCAGATTTGCAATTCAATTTGCCACTATTCCAGATACCGCTGCGTTTCGTCGTGAAAACCAGAGTAAAAAAAAAATAAAAACCTATTTGCAAATTCTTTGCCACTTTCAAAAAAGCGCTCCTCAACGCAGTGACATTCATATGAACCATATTGTGACGCCAAGTTCGACGAAAAAGACTTAAGACCTCTCGTATTTTGACGTCAATCAGCCAAGTCTAATCGCAGGAGAAAATGCTGAGAAAAGCCTTCCTTCACCAAAAGCCTAGATTTCAAGAAGGAGAGCAGTACCGAACAAAGTTATAAAGTTCGGCTTTTATCGCCGCTAAAAAGGCCTCAGATAAGAAGGAACTGTACAGACCGCCTCGTAAAATAAGACGCGACGGTAGACGACGAGGTCTAAAGGTTCTTTAGACCTGAAGATTCTTTAGACCTTGGTAGACGACGTCTTCCCGTTCTCTTAACCGCGTACCGTTAGCAATTGAAGATTCTTGACAGAACGGTACTGAGTTCGGTGTCTGTTATGCCGTGCGTTTATTTAGTTTAGTTTTTACGTTTATTCATAAGTACCTTAATACCCTTGGTTAATCTGGGTATTTAGCCAAATTGCGAAAGAAATGGACGGGGGAAATGAAGGAAAAGGATAAAAGGAAATAAGGAGAAAGTGGGGGAAAAGTGTAAATAACTGGAAGGACAAGGGGAAAGGTGGTACGGGGAAGGCTATAGAAGAGAAAAAAAACGAAAAACAGAAGGAAAAATAGAAGGAAGGACGGACGGAAAGAAACAGAAAGGAAATGTGAAGAAAAAGGAACAGAGAAAATGACCAGGAACAGGGTCTTATCTCAAAGTGACAAGCAACCTCTCCCCCTCTTTTGAATTAGAGAATGGTATGGGAATCAGAAGGAAAACCAAAAACAGATGCAGAGAGAATGTGACAACTTTTCTTACTATTAAATTGCTTTTGTTAATCAATGGGAAACAATATCTTGAGGATAAAATAAAACACATCTGTTATTCAAGCACTTCCTTTTCTTTTGTTTGCTTTTAAGATGGTATTTATTAGTTATATGAGAGGACCCAATGAGAAATAAAAAAAATATGCTTCCTCAGTCTATGGTCACAGCTCCATTTTCATGTCTTTTTGATAGTTCTCGAGAAAGGTAAACTATTGCATAGCAAAAGCAATTTACACAGAAGAGATAACATTTATCTACCGCATAAGAACAAGTACTAATTTCTTATTGTACGGTGCCTTTGGGTAAAACAGCACATAGTTCAAAGTCATTTATACTGGAATCAGCTGTCGATGCAGATACATACTCAAATATAACTAGCAAGTCTAAAACTAGTATGGAAATCTCTAGAAATTTTCAGCAATTATTCCGTGTACTAGATGACTTCAAATATTTTATTACGTTAAATTTACAAAGTGTTCCAATAAATGAGACAAAGGAATGGAATACTTCTTGTCCTGCGGTACAAGTGAACTTCCAGAGTTTTTGACTTTATAAAGTTGAATAATAACAAATATCGAATGAAATAACACTGAAATATTCTAAATATTTGCAGGATATCTAATTCGACGCAAGGAACCCAACATTTGCCAGTATAAATATCAGATACCAAAGATAGGATGCATATGGAGAGAGAGAGAGAGAGAGAGAGAGAAAATTCGATACAACGAACCCTAATATTTTGCTAACATAAATAAGCAAAACCATCATATACCAAAAATAGAGAGAGAGAGAGAGAGAGAGAGAGAGAGAGAGAGAGAGAGAGAGAGAGAGAGAGAGAGAGAGAGAGAAAATTCGATACAAGGAACCCTAATATTTTGCTAACATAAATAAGCAAAAACATCATATACCAAAAAAATAGAGAGAGAGAGAGAGAGAGAGAGAGAGAGAGAGAGAGAGAGAGAGAGAGAGAGAGAGAGAGAGAGAGAAGGGGAATGAAATTTGTCACAAGGAACCCTAATATTTTGCTAACATAAATATGCAAAAACATCATAAACCAAAAATAGAGAGAGAGAGAGAGAGAGAGAGAGAGAGAGAGAGAGAGAGAGAGAGAGAGAGAGAGAGAGAGAGAGAGAGAGAGAAGGGGAATGAAATTTGTCACAAGGAACCCTAATATTTTGCTAACATAAATATGCCAAAACATCATAAACCAAAAATAGGATGCGTCAGAGAGAGAGAGAGAGAGAGAGAGAGAGAGAGAGAGAGAGAGAGAGAGAGAGAGAGAGAGAGAGAGACCTAATCAAGCACAAAGACCCTTTTAATCTTCGCGTCCGCCAACCGATAATGAAAGAACGGCGTCCTTTAATCAAGGCAATTAGGAAGTTCTTTTTGAGGAAAAAAAAAATGCGACCCGATAACAGAAAAAACAAAATGGCGATAAAAGTCGAGAATTGCGGAGATAAAGGTAAATCAGCAATAATTGTAATGGCTGTATCCGTTACAGTTCGGTATCCTGTAATCAAATT
>NC_089750.1:71914706-71942206 GCF_040412425.1 Macrobrachium rosenbergii
AATATTCAGGTCAACTGTTCCTTACACCTTGCTGGCATAGCTAAAGAAACAGGGAATTTCGGATGTTTCAGTGTATTGTAGGCGGATGCTTATTTGAGTGGGCGTGGGTGACGCATTCTTTTATTGAGTACTGATTTATTTATTGACATCATTTATTTATTTACCTACTAATTTCAATTTGTTTATTTATTTACTAATTGCAACTGATTTGTTTATTCAAATTCATTTTTTAAATTATTTTCATTTAAATACATTCATTTTACTATTTTCATTTACTTATTTAATCATCTATCTATCTATCTATCTATCTATCTATCTATCAATCCATTAATAAGAACTGTGGCCATGCCCACATTTACATTCACTACTAAAACGATCTGACGCGACAGGCTCAAACAATAGCTTAACGAAGGCCATCTCTCTTCTCAACATAAAATGTAAATTCGATGAGAAAGGGAAGCCAGCGAATACTTCGCTATGTCTCATTAAGACGTGAGGTAACGCTTATTCTTTTGGTGCCTGAAAGTCATATGAAGACATAAGAGTCTTGCTTCGGGCAGACAAATGAGAAATGATCATAGAAATATGTACTATTCTCTTTTTAGCTTTCTGTAAAAGAAAACTATTGTGCCGGCTCTGTCTGTCCGTCCGCACTTTTTCCTGTCCGCCCTCAGATCTTAAAAACTACTGAGGTTAGAGGGCTGTAAATTGGTATGTTGATCAGCCACCCTCCAATCATCACACATACCAAACTGCAGCCCTCTGGTCTAAGTAGTTTTTATTTTACTTATGGTTAAAGTCAGCCATACTCGTGCTTCTGGCAACGATATAGGCTAGGCCTACACCGGGCCGTGGTTAAAGTTTCATGGGGCGCGGCTCGTACAGCATTATACCGAGACCACCGAAAGATAGATCTATTTTCGGTGGCCTTGATGATACGATATACAGAAAACTCGATTGCGCCGAAGAAACTTCGGCGCATTTTTCACTTGTTTTATTATCTTATGAATACTAATAAAAATGTGCCGACGTTATGAAACAAGCTAAAAGGAACAGACTTTGTTTATCAGTCTTTCTCATTAATATTAACAACACTGAAAATATGCAAACTTTATGAAACAAGCTGAAACGCAATTGAAAATTGTTCAGCAATCTCTCTCCAGGTGCCACTGGAAGAGTTGCGCATCATTAAGCGTGTTTATTAATTTAAAAGCTGTTCATGAGGCACGACTTTTGGCACTAATGACCGCAGCCTTGGTACCATGCATACATAACTAATGAATTTCCGCAGACGGAGTCAGTGCCATGTTAATGTTGTTATTCAGTGTTCTGTTATTATTATTATATTATTATTATTATTATTATTATTATTATTATTATTATTATTATTATTATTATTATTATTATTATTATTATTATCGAAAGTGATAGCTGTATTATTTGCATTTAGTTCATATAGAGTTTTCCTTTTGATAATTGTTTTTTCAAGGTTACTGCATTTTGCCAGTAAGCCTGAAAAAAAAAGACAATTATTAGTAAGAGAGAGAAAACTCTATATTGACTGAATGCAGCTGATGCAACTGTCACTTTCAATACTACATGCTTGTAAGAGGGTCTTCTACCTACATATATTATTATTATTATTATTATTATTATTATTATTATTATTATTATTATTATTATTATTATTACTTCTGAAGACAACTGATGAAATACAAATGAAGTAATTTACACTTACACCACCGAACAAACAGGAAACGCATTGTAATACACGTATTATTATTATTATTATTATTATTATTATTATTATTATTATTATTATTATTATTATTATTATATCAGAGGACAACAAATGAAGTAACAAACATGAACACATTCGAGAGTTTATATTATTATATAATACATGTATAATTATTATTATTATTATTATTATTATTATTATTATTATTATTATTATTATTATTATTATTATATTATTATTATCATATCTGAGGACAACCAATGAAGTAACAAGGAAACACATTGGAGAGTTTATGTTATAATACACGTATTATTATCAATATAATAATAATAATAATAATAATAATAATAATAATAATAATAATAATTATTATTATTATTATTATTATTATTATTATTATTATTATTATTATTATATATCTGAGGACAAAAATGAAGTAACAAAAATAAACACATTCGAGAGTCTATATTATTATATATTACACGTATTATTATTATTATTATTATTATTATTATTATTATTATTATTATTATTATTATTATTATTATTATTATTATTTCATCTGAAGACGATAAGCTTAAGAAACACATTCGAGAGCATTATTATTTCATCTGAAGACGATAAACTTATGAAACACATTCGAGAGCTCTCGGAACTTTGTGAAAGGAGAGTTACAACTCCATTTCGAGTCTTACGATCGCAAAAAACCTGAATGAAATCACTACGCATTCATATTTTGAAACCTGAGATGAACTTCGTGCGGGGTGCGATATTTACTGACTTCAGGGACACCTGGGTAATATTTAATCTAAAAAAAAAAAAAACTGATTATCATTCTTGACGATCTCATAAATCTTGGAGGCTTATGAACGCATTAATTTTGAGGCTGACAGTTTACACGCATAAATAATATTATATATATATATATATATATATATATATATATATATATATATATATATATATATATATATATATATATATATATATATATATATATATATATATATATATATATATATCTGAATCACGAAGATATGGAACGTGATGAATATATAAATAAAGGAAATCCACGGAGGGAAGGTGAAACAACGGAGTGGTTGCTAGCCTTTCGACACATGGTCCTTTAACTAAAAAGGACCGTGTGTCGAAGGGCCTAGCAACCACTCTGTTTCACTTCCTTTGTGCCATTTGCTTTTGTATGTATGTATGTATGTATATATATATATATATATATATATATATGTATGTATGTATGTATGTATGTATGTATGTATGTATGTATGTATATATGTATGTATATATATATATATATATATATATATATATATATATATATATATATATATATATATATATATATATAGCCAATTTAGTGATGTTCACATTACAGCCGACTGTATAGGCTTTGTTGCAAACATTGAGGTGATGAATTAAAAACTCCAATTTTTATTTGACTACACCACCCACTGACATCTGGAGAGGTGATATAAGCACCGGCCCTTTTTGTACGACAGAACTCGCGAATGGAATGTCGATGTTTTATCCGCCCGTTTTTTGTTTCTTTTTTCTGTTGAAAGTTATCAACTGTCATAAAAATACCAATATATCGACCTAAACAGGAATGCTACATCAGTGTAAAATAGCAAAAAAAAAAAAAAAAAAAAATATCATCACTTCTTGCCCTTTTTTTTAGTTTTCTGTAAAAGAAAACTATTGTGCCGGCTTTTTCTGTCCGTCCACACTTTTTCTGCCCGTCCTCAGAACTTAAAACCTACTGAGGCTAGAGGGCTGCAAATTGGTATGTTGATCATCCACCCTCCAATCATCAAACATACCAAATTGCAACCCTCTAGCCTCAGTAGCTTTTATTTTATTTAAGGTTAAATTAGCCACAATCGTCCTTCTGGCAACGATATAGCACAGGCCACCACCAGGCCGTGGTTAAAGTTTCACGGCCCGCCGCGGCTCATACAGCATTATACTGAGACCACCAAAAGATAGATCTATTTTCGGTGGCCTTGATTATATTTATATGCTGTAGCGGCTGTACGGAAAACTCGATTGCGCCGAAGACACTTCAACGCGCTTTTTACTTGTTTTTTCTGCCACTAAAGCGAAATTTTGAACGCAGAGAGGTGACGTATAGGCCTAACATCATTCTTCGGTATGCCAGTCCTATTTCTGATAGCATATTTAACCGATGGCTGTTATGGACTCGCACAAACAAAAGCATAATCACATCTACACGAAAAAAAAAAAACTCAGGACGCTCTTCAGTGCAATATCCGGTGTACCTTTACTCTCAGTCACGCGAGCACAGGCAAATAATGTTTCCCCTCTTTAAAGAGAGTTCCTGGTATCTATCCCCCGTAGGAGGATTGCGCCGTCAGCGTACCTACGTAGTGCACTGTAGGCATTACCTAAGGTCCCTTCTGCCCCTAGATGCAACCTCTGTCATGCCTTTTACTGTATCTCCGTTCATATTCTCTTTCTTCCATCTGACGTTCCCCCTCTCTAACAATTATTTCATAGTGCAACTGTGAGATTTTGTCCCTTCTGCCCCTAGATGCAACCTCTGTCATGCCTTTTACTGTATCTCCGTTCATATTCTCTTTCTTCCATCTGACTTTCCCCCTCTCTAACAATCATTTCATAGTGCAATTGCGAGGTTTTCCTTCTGTTACACCTTTCAAACCTTACTGTAAATTTCCCTTTCAGCGCTGAATGACCTCATAGGTCCCAGCGCTTGCCTATGGCCTAAATTTCATACTCCTCCTAGTATCCGCCATTTGTTAGCCAAATAACGGTTTTTGGCAACTTTTTTTTTTTATTAAACCACCCTTTTCCCTCTCGGGGAAGTCTTTGCTATGAAACACAACCAAGATATTTCAGTTAATCAAAATCTTTTATAGAGACAAAATGCAACTCTGATCAAGAGTTTATCGAACTGTTGAAACAGGAATTGCGTTATCTACAGACTCTGCGTTTTAAATGATCCAAGAAACAGCTTGAAGAGTAAACTCTGATGTGGCCCGAGAACAGCTCATTGGAATACAGAGTTTAGGCCAAAGTCCATGCGTTGGGACCTATGAGGTCATTCAGCGTTGAAACAGAAATTGACAGTGGAAGGTTTGAAAGGCGTGACATGAGAAAAACCTCGCAGTTGCACTATGAAATAATTGTTAGGAGAAGGTGGATAGCAAGATGGAAGAAAGATAATATGAATGGAAGTACAGTAACAGGAATGAAACGGGCTGCAGCTAGGGACCGAAGGGACGCAGCAAAGAACCTTTAGTAATGCCTACAGTGCACCCTGTAAGGTTCACTGACGGCACTATCCTCCTAAGGGGGAGAACAGCTTATTGTTTAACATCTTGTTAGAAAGGTATACAAGGTCGTTTACAGTTGGGGATGCCCATGTTGGACACCCCGTAAGCCTTTCAAGCTATTTCAAACCTTATCGTACTTATGAAAACGGCCTAAACTCGCTTAAATAAGCCATCTTCATCTAAACCACCACCAAAACACAGTACAGTAGGAATATGTAACCTAATATACTTTCCTTGCTAAGAAAAACATTTCGTTATCTTAAACATCATTCACATAATCACATTTTCGAGCACAGGTGAGGTCATGTGCCCTTGGCAGTGTAGCGATATTTTCTTCAAGTGTTAATGTTTGAGGCTGAAACGCCTCCTTCCTTGTTCCTGGGTCAAAGGTATTTAGGTAATCCGCATCGTGCCGGGCAATTATTTCCGTAAGTTGCCCAGTTATTTGTTCCTTCCGTCTTAATTTTATTATAGTTTCCCATTTTCCATTCTTTGTAATTTTCTTGTGAAATTACTGGTAAGCATAACGACCTACTTTTTTTTAAGGGTGCCAGTTGTAAGTAACAGCAATAAACATAATGTTAATAAATAAAATTCCCACGTTTAACAGCGGTGCTGCAGAATGATATGACAGTGTGAGCATTCAATACCTTGAAGATGTCTGAATACATTACTTCAGCATTATAGTTTTGTTCGGTTGCTTATTTTGCAAGAGTTTATGCATTGGCTCGTAATGAAAATTTTAGACTAAAATGAGAAAAATCAAAGAAAACTTTTAAAAGGAAAATACAGATGGATATCATATATATATATATATATATATATATATATATATATATATATATATATATATATATATATATATATATATATATATATACTGTACATATTAACTTTATCACTTACACAATTGTCTGTGCATTAATGCAATTACCAACAGGAACTCATTGAAACTGGAAGGTATCTAGCGGAGATATTTATTCAATAAAAGTTACAAGCCCTGGAAAGCTTGTAACTTCTGTTGAATATATCTCCATAGATACTATACAGTTTCAATGAGGTCCTGTCAGTAATATATATATATATATATATATATATATATATATATATATATATATATATATATATATATATATATATGTGTGTGTATATTTATATTTATATTTATATTTATATATATATATATATATATATATATATATATATATATATATATATATATATATACATATATATATATGTATGTATATAATGTATGTGTGTTTGTGTGTATTTTCTACTCGTTTGTAAAATCAATGTTTTATGGGTTAGCAGGATAAAAATATATATTATACGAATTTCAGTTTCGAAGACAAAAAAAAAAGTGAGAAATCCACCTCGATGAAGACAATAAAAGTAGCTTAATACAGAAAATGAATAATAAAATAAAATCCCATATGCAAAAGGAGGCACACATACAGATCCACGCAAGAGCCTCAGTTATTAAAAATAAATTACACACTGAAAGCCAGCAACAATGAAATTTAATGTTACGTTTATTGCAGCCAGCAACCTGGCTTGAAGTGCCAGGAATGTTGGCATTAATCTCAATTATAAAAGGTTCCCCAATACAGATAGAGTTGATTTAGGGCTTCTAATATCACAGGCATTTGTTTCAGCCATGACTTGGGCACCGTCTCCCCCCCCCCACAACTCCTACCCACACAAACCCGGGCTCCCCCTCCCACGAAATACGATCTCCCACTAGACGGTCCAAGCTCTCTTATAATTCATTTCTCGAATGCCACGGGACGCTCTCGTCCTTATAGGATATTCAAGCACTAGATTCCTATTAGATCCTCCGCAATATATGTGTATGTGATCCCAACAAAGGATTTTATCGTAATATATGAGTAAGTATATATATATATATATATATATATATATATATATATATATACACATATATATACATATATGTATATATGTATATGAATGTGTATAAATACTGTGTGTGTGTATATATATATATATATATATATATATATATATATATATATATATATATATATATATATATATATATATATATATGCATATTGATGAATTCTTACTAATGTAACGTAACATAAAAGTGGACGAATGCAAGGCGGTACCCGATCATGCAACCAAATGATTTACCATGAACATCAAGGGGAAAACGTCAAACTAATATCACAATCAAGAAGAAGAAGAAGTATTTACAAGAGCAAACGAATATCAATTTCTTTTTCTTCGCTGGAAGAAGAGGAAGAAGAAGAAGAAGAAGAAGAAGAAGAAGAAGAAGAAGAAGAAGAAGAGGAAGAAGAATGGCGCTGATTACCTCGCATTCAGGTATCGGGACTCAAATATTATGGCGGAGACCTCCTCCAACAGGAGTTTGAAGGACTTCGAAGTCCGGCAGGAGCGGCGTGGCGAATGGACGATGCATAAATTGAGGACTTTGATGACAGGAGCTTTGAGCGAGTCCTGTATATGGAAGGGCGAGTGGGTGTCGACTTTGCGTGAATGAAAATCTTTGGAAGACGATGAAGTGAATTGTGTATACAAAGTAGTGATTATTGGACTTACGAGTTGATGGGAGGCTTCCGAAAAACTCCGTACAGGAAAATAAAGCCACAATGTATCAAAAAGGGTTGGTGTGTTTGTACACACTGCTCAAGAGATATTAGCTTTAATAAAGGGTAACTTAGGCGCTTAGGAGTAGAGAGATGAGAAAGATGAGCGAAATGCTGGACTGGTAAAAGAGACAGTTTTAAAAGGAAGGAAACTGAGCGTGTCGTCTATGTGAAAGAGGTGAATGCCGGTATTGCTGAAGAGAATTCAAGATAATCTTGATCACTCAGGAAAAGAATTTTGTTTTACAAGCAAAGCTGCAACTAACCTGACTGGAAAAATAAGAAGAACGCTACAAGCAAACGTCCCCAACAGGGAAAGCACCTATCCGAAAAATTGGGTTAACAGCCAAACCCAACAAGAAACCCCTGCTTGAAACTGTCCCTCGGATTATAGAATTTAGGCGAAAGGCCAAGCGCTGGGACCTACGAGGTCATTCAGCGATGAAAGGGAAATGGACAGTAAGAAGGTCTGAAAGGTGTAACAGGAGGAAAGCCTCGCGGTTGCACTGTGAAACAATTGTTAGAGAGGGTGGAAAGTAAGATGGAAGAAAGAGAATATGAACGGAGGTACAGAAAAATGAATGAAAGAGGTTGCAGCTAGGGGCCACAGGGAAGCCGCAAAGAGCCTTGAGCAATGCATACAGTGCACCGCGGGAGGTGCACTGACGACACTAACCCCCTACGGGGCAATAGTTAAAGAGGCTGGACAGCAAAATCGAAGATAGGAAACGGGAACGGAGGTAAAGTAAAAGACTAAAAAGTGGGCGCATCCAACGGCCGAAGTGTCACTGCAAATACCCTTTAGTAATGTGAACAGTGCACCACTAGAGGCGCACTGTCAGCAACAACCGAGATCACACGAATGCATTACTAGAGAAGAGAAGCTTCTTAATCCACAATCTCTTCTTAACGACCGATTTGGTAAGATACTCACGTAATGGTCACTTCCCCACAATAAAAAATGAATAAATAAATAAAAAATAAAATAAAGAAATACCTGTTACGTGGTCCTTTTAAGTTGAAAAATGTCAAAACACGGTAATTACTACATTCCTTTGCGTTTCAGAAGCCTTTAACCTACTTGCCCGTCTTCACTTACGGAACACATTCTTTGACACTGGTCCAATGCGACCTATTTCTTATTTTTTATTCTTTTTTGCTTTTACGAAGTCCAAGTTGGGTTTACTAGCTATCAACCCCAACAACTCATAAAATGAGATTAAACGTATTGTGATGCAGCATTAACCTCCTCTTTTACACGTAAAATATTTCCACGAAGATTAAATATAGTGATTTCTCTTTACGACGGAGAAGGATTTCTACTCCCAAGTTTTGGATCGGCTACAAAATCACCATAAGATGGTCTTGATATCATTCAGGACGCCCCAAAGCTCATAACGAGCTGTAGACCTCGGTTGGCGACACCTGTTCCTCTCTCCTCTCTCTCTCTCTCTCTCTCTCTCTCTCTCTCTCTCTCTCTCTCTCTCATAGGATGATTTTTCTGAGACGTTAGTCAGCGGTGCATCTCTTGAGAGAGAGAGAGAGAGAGAGAGCCTTTTCTCTTTTAAATAATAATTTTACGGAGAATTTAGGTAACTGCGCATCTCTTGGGTGAGAAACATGTAGAGAGAGAGAGAGAGAGAGAGAGAGAGAGAGAGAGAGAGAGAGAGAGAGATAAGGATCTTTCTCTCTTTCAAATCATAATTTTACAAAGCTTGAAACATATACATACACACACACACACACATATATATATATATATTTATATATATATATATATATATATATATATATATATATATATATATATATATATATATAGAGAGAGAGAGAGAGAGAGAGAGAGAGAGAGAGAGAGAGAGAGAGAGAGAGAGAGAGAGAGTAGTTGACATATCTCGTACCGAGAGTTAATGGACCTCATCCAAAGACATTTCAGCGAACCCCACATGCATCTGATTTCTTTATGGCTTAATTGTTTCCCAAATGGAATATAACGGTTCCTGGGAAGTCTCCTCTTCCGAGGGGCTTCAACAGAGTCACTGTGGCAATGAACGGCCAGACTTTATAACACTTTAATGGTCTTAGTTAACCTATAGCCAACAGCACAATTTTCATTCATCGGTCGGATTACAATGGGGAAAATTCTCTCTCTCTCTCTCTCTCTCTCTCTCTCTCTCTCTCTCTCTCTCTCTCTCTCTCTCTCTCTCTCTCTCTCTCTCTCTCTCTCTATGTATCAGGTAGTCTACAATGTGTAACATACTATTTACATGAATATGGTTAAAGTTTTTTTTTCTTTAAATGACGATTATCCTAGCTCATTCTCTTCTCTCTCTCTCTCTCTCTCTCTCTCTCTCTCTCTCTCTCTATGTATCTGGTAGTCTACAATGTGTAACATACTATTTACATGAATATGGTTAAAAGTCTTTTTTTTTAAATTAAATCTCGATTATCTCTCTCTCTCTCTCTCTCTCTCTCTCTCTCTCTCTCTCTCTCTCTCTCTCTCTCCTAGTAGTCTAAAACACTTAAGATACAATTTGCATGAAAACGGCTATAAGCCATTTTACTTTACGTAATGAATATCGTACAACTCTTATTTCATCTCTCTCTCTCTCTCTCTCTCTCTCTCTCTCTCTCTCTCTCTCTCTCTCTCTCTCTCTCTCTCTCTCTCCTATTAATCTGAAACGTAGAACATACAAATTAAATGAAAACGGTTAAATGTCACTCTGCATAAGAAGACGTTTATCGTATGGCACTTATTCATTTCTATATCTCTCTCTCTCTCTCTCTATTAGTCTAGACAAATATATAGCATACAAGCAACATGAAATACGCAGTCCTGTTAGAGGCAGCTGCAAGTAATTAAATGACAATTATCGTACAAATCGTTCCTGAAGCCAAAATCTCTCTCTCTCTCTCTCTCTCTCTCTCTCTCTCTATTAGTCTAGAATATATAACATATAATCAACATGTACATGACAGAGGCAGCTGATAGTACGAAAAATTCCTGAAGCTAAAACCCCTCTCTCTCTCTCTCTCTCTCTCTCTCTCTCTCTCTCTCTCTCTCTCTCTCTCTCTCCCCTACCAATATCTCATTCCCTAATGTACTTGCCTTTAAAGGATCTACGACCAGGCTAGTTCCTTGTTTCGTAATGGAGGAATTCGTGTCAGTAGGATTCCCAACTTGACGGGGGCAACGGGAGATTCGTGACACGGAAAGACACATCGCCAAGGCGAGAAGAAGAAGAAGAAGGAGAAGGAGAAGGAGAAGGAGAAGGAGAAGGAGAAGGAGAACTAGAAGAAGAAGGAGAAGTAGAAGAAGGAGAAGGAGAAGGAGAAGACGGAGAAGGAGGAGAAGAAGGAGAAGGAGAAGGAGAACTAGAAGAAGAAGGAGAAGTAGAAGAATTACAATAATGAAGAATGAGAAGGAGAAGAAGGAAAAGGAGGAGCAGACAAGAAAGAAAAACGATAAGAAGAAGAAGTAGAAAAATTAATAAAGAGGAAGGAGAAGAAGCAAAAGAAGAAGAAAAAGAAGTAGAAGAAGAAGGAAGAAATAGAAAAGGAAGAAACAGAAGAAGAAGGAGAATGATAAGAAAAGAAGAAGAAGAAGGAGAATGAGATGAAGAACAAGAAGAGGAAGGAGTAGGAGAAGAAGAAGAAAAGAAGAAGAAGAAAAATGAAGAAGAAGAAGAAGAAGAAGAAGAAGAGGAGGAGGAAGAGGAAGAAGAAGAAGAGAGAGAGAGAGAGAGAGAGAGAGAGAGAGAGAGAGAGAGAGAGAGAGAGAGAGAGATGTTGTTTGTCCTTTGTGCCAACCAAGTTGCGAGAGGAGGTAATTATGTCGTGCTGGAGAGAACACGTCGTGAGCTTAGCCTTCGAGCCCCGAGATGATGATGATTATATGACGGATAATAATAATAATAATAATAATAATAATAATAATAATAATAATAATAATAATAATAATAATAATGTTGATGACGAGAAGAGTAACAGTACATTTAACAATGATAAAAATAATGGCGGTGATTATAATACAAATAGTAAAAATGACAAAAAAGCAACGCTTATAATAATAATAATAATAATAATAATAATAATAATAATAATAATAACAATAATAATAATAATAATAATGTTCATGACGAGAAGAGTAACAGTACATTTAACAATGATAAAAATAATGGCGGTGATTATAATAGAAACAGTAAAAATGACAAAAAAGCAACGATTATAATAATAATAATAATAATAATAATAATAATAATAATAATAATAATAATAATAATGACGAAAAATAATAGTACCGGTACATTTAACAATGATAAAGATAATGGCGGTGAATATATTACAAATAGTAAAAATGACAAAAAAGCAACGATAATAATAATAATAATAATAATAATAATAATAATAATAATAATAATAATATGATGTTGATGATGACGAAAAGTAACAGTACATTTAACAATTATAAAAATAATGGCGGTGAGTATGTTAGAAAATAGTAAAAATGACAAAAAAGCAACAGTTATATAATAATAATAATAATAATAATAATAATAATAATAATAATAATGTTGATGACGAGAAAAGTAACAATACATTTAATAATGATGAAAATAACGGCGATGAGTGTATTACAAATATTAAAAATAATAATAAAAAATAAACAAATAAAAATTGCGCCGAACTTTTTTCGGCGCAATCGAGTTTTCTGTTCAGCGTATAACGCTGTATGAGCCGAGGCCCATGTAACTTTAACAACGGCCCGGTGGTGGCCTGGTCTATATTGCCAGACGCACGATTATGGTCAACTTTAACCTTAGATGAAATAAAAACTACTGAGGCTAGAGGGCTGCAATTTGTTATGTTTGATGATTGGAGGGTGGATGATCAACATACCATTTTGCAGCCGTCTAGCCTCAGTAGTTTTTAAGATATGAGGGCGGACAGACAAATAGCCATCTCAATAGTTTTCTTTTACTCAAAACTATAAAGCAGCAATTCATATAATAATAATAATAATAATAATAATAATAATAATAATAATAATAATAATAATAATAATAATAATAATAATAATAGAGAGGAAATCAAAAATTAATTTAATGACATAAAAATAATGATGATGATTATGTCATGGATGGTAATAATTATAACGGGAAAAGTAATAATAATAATAATAATAATAATAATAATAATAATAATAATAATAATAATAATAAGTCTACATCACGTATAAAAAATATTTAAAAATATAACCGCAAATAGAACAATATGTAAAACAACAAACAATAAGAATGCAATATCAATATATAAAGCAGCCAATCGTATTTTATAACAAGTTATGATTACATAATAAAGAGCAACGATAATAATAATTATTAACATCATGACGACGGTTATGCAACGAAAACAATAACAACGAGAAAAACACGAAAACGAAAACTCTCAATAAACAGAAGCAAAAGATAAAGATTAACAATCATAAAATTGAATTATTAGTAGGAAAGATATCAATAAATTTATTTTCATCGATTATCCCACCTTTTATTATACAAGGCGCACATTCAATTATCTCTGCCCTTTCCCGCCGTTGTCGCATTTGCTTTGGCAACAAAGCCAGTCCACTCGTTCGAAGCCCAATGCCTTTGACCTCTGACCCAGAAAAGTCAGGAATGACCTTCTTGTCCTCTCAACAAGTGCACGAGAGGAAATCGAGAAATGTCTTCCAACGGTGGAGTCATTTTTGTTGATAAAAAGATTGGCGTTGGAATAAAGTTGCTGCTTTTTCATAATTCTTGGTTTTGTTTTTAAATATAAAATTGTCGTGGGGTAGTTCACTTTTTGCAAGTTACATGGAGAGGTGACTGGTCAAGGCAGAATCTTTCAGTAAGAAATAATATATCTACTTATATATTTCTTTATTATCTTATTTATTTATTTATTTATTATGTTTTATTGTTGTCTTATTACTTTATTGTTTTTCATGGACCAGAGGGACATATCCAAAACGATTTTGTACACGAGGCATTCTTGTCCGCAGAATAAATATTAATTCTAAGGATTTTTAATTGATTTCGCTTCTTAAACCATTACTTTTACTTTTGAGAGAACTAGTCTCTTACCAACTAATCATTTACCTGAACCTGGATAAATTCAGTTTTTCATTATTTATCTAAGAAAGGCTTTGTTTTCTCAACCCGTCTCCCAATCTGGACCTCTCTCTCCCGTCAGCGAATTACACCCTATTCACAGCTAATGAGCGCAGCTAAGTGTGAGAGAGAGATAAAGGCACAAAAGAAATATAAGAAATTCGCCATATCTTATCGGGATCTCTTCTTATGAAAATGAGCTAATAATCCAGAACGAATTTCATCCTCTTACATTTGAAGAAAGACCTTTTCCTTTGCCCCCCTCCCCCCACACAAAAAGATACCCAGGGGCACACGATTTCACGCTGCCTTCAAGAATGACACCCGTTACGTAACTCGGTTTTCGCCGGGGAAAGGGAGTCCTTTCTTCCCGCCAAGGGCATGCTCTTGGAATGTGGTATAGTTTTCTGGGATTGCGTTGTTGTTTCCTGAGCTCTACGAATTGGTTATGATTCCCTGAGCTCTTAGAGTGTGGTATAGTTTTCTGGGAATATGTTGTTGTTCCTTGAGCTCTAGGCATTGGTTATGATTCCCTGAGCTCTAGGAATGTGGTATAGTTTTCTGGGGATTTATTGTTGTTCCCTGGGCTCTAGGAACTGGTTATGATTTCCTGAGCTCTAGGAATTGGTTATGATTCCCTCAGCTCTAGGAATTGGTTATGATTCCATAGGCTCTAGGAACTGGTTATGATTCCATGAGCTCTAGGAACTGGTTGTGATTCCCTTAGCTCTAGGAATTGGTTATGATTCCCTGGGCTCTAGGAACTGGTTATGATTCCCTGAGCTTTAGGAATTGGTTATGATTCCCTAAGCTCCAGGAATTAGTTAAGATTCCCTGAGCTCTAGGAATGTGGTATAGTTTTTTGGGAACTTATTGTTGTTCCCTGGGCTCTAGGAACTGGTTATGATTCCCTGAGCTCTAGGAATTGGTTATGATTCCCTGAGCTCTTAGAGTGTGGTATAGTTTTCTGGGAATATGTTGTTGTTCCTTGAGCTCTAGGCATTGGTTATGATTCCCTGAGCTCTAGGAATGTGGTATAGTTTTCTGGGAATTTATTGTTGTTCCCTGGGCTCTAGGAACTGGTTATGATTTCCTGAGCTCTAGGAATTGGTTATGATTCCCTCAGCTCTAGGAATTGGTTATGATTCCATAGGCTCTAGGAACTGGTTATGATTCCATGAGCTCTAGGAACTGGTTGTGATTCCCTTAGCTCTAGGAATTGGTTATGATTCCCTGGGCTCTAGGAACTTATTATGATTCCCTGAGCTTTAGGAATTGGTTATGATTCCCTAAGCTCCAGGAATTGGTTAAGATTCCTGAGCTCTAGGAATGTGGTATAGTTTTTTGGGAATTTATTGTTGTTCCCTGGGCTCTAGGAACTGGTTTTGATTCCCTGAGCTCTAGGAATTGGTTATGATTCCCTAGGCTCTAGGAATTGGTTATGATTCCCTGAGCTTTAGGAATTGGTTATGATTCCCTGAGCTCTAGGAGTTGGTTATGATTCCCCGAGCTCTAGGAATGTGGTATAGTTTTCTGGGAATATTTTGTTGTTCCCGGAACTCTAGGAACTGGTTATGATTCCCTGAGTTCTAGGAATTGGTTATGATTCTCTGAGCGCTAGGAATTGGTTATGATTCCCTGAGCTCTAGGAATTGGTTATGATTACCTGAGCTCTAGGAATTGGTTATGATTCCCTGAGATCTAGGAATGTGGTATAGTTTTCTGGGAATTTATTGTTGTTCCCTGGGATCTAGGAATTGGTTATGATCCCCTGAGCTCTAGGAATTGGTTATGATTCCAAGGGCTCGATGAACTGGTTATGATTCCCTGAGCTCTATCGCACTGTCCCTTTTGCAGATGCTGCAGTTGCACTGTTCCCTTTGCAGGTGCTGCAGGTGCACTGTTCATTTTACAGATGCTGCAGTTGCACTGTTCCTTTTACAGATGCTGCAGTTGCACTGTTCCTTTTACAGATGCTGCAGTTGCACTGTTCCTTTTACAGATGCTGCAGTTGCACTGTTCCTTTTGCAGATGCTGTAGTTGCACTGTTCCTTTTGCAGGTGCTGCAGTTGCACTGTTCCTTTTGCAGGTGCTGCAGTTGCACTGTTCCTTTTGCAGATGCTGCAATTGCACTGTTCCTTTGGCAGAAGTTGCAGTCACACTGTTCCTTTTGCAGTTGGTTATGGTTCCCTGAGCTCTAGGAATTGGTTATGATTCCCTAGGAATTGGTTATGATTCTTGAGCTCTAGGAATGTGGTATGGTTTCCTGGGAATTTACTGTTGTTCCATGGGCTTTAGGAATTGGTTATGATCCCCTGAGCTCTAGGAATTGGTTATGATCCCATGGGCTCTAGGAGTTAGTTATGATTCCCTGACCTCTAGGAATGTGGTATAGTTTTCTGGGAATTTATTGTTGCTCCCTGGGCTTTAGGAATTGGTTATGATCCCCTGAGCTCTAGGAATTGGTTATGATCCCATGGGCTCTAGGAACTGGTTATGATTCCCTGAGCTCTAGGAATTGGTTATGACTCCCTGAGCTCTAGGAATTGGCTATGATTCTTGAGCTCTAGGAATGTGGTATAGTTTTTTTGGAATTTACTGTTGTTCCATGGGCTCTAGGAATTGGTTATGATTCCCTGAGCTCTAGGAATTGGTTATGATTCCCTGGGCTCTAGGAATTGGTTATGATTCCCTGAGCTCTAGGAATGTGGTATAGCTTTCGGGGAATTTACTGTTGTTCCCTGGGTCTTGGAATTGGTTATGATTTCCTGAGCTCTAGGAATTGGTTATGATTCCCTGAGCTCTAGGAATGTGGTATAGTTTTCTGGGAATTTGTTGTTGTTCCCTGGCCTCTAGGAATCAGGCATAAAGCTCTGGGAATTTGGTGTGATTCCCTAAGCTCTATAATTTTCTGGAAATGTGTAGTTGTTTCTGGGCTCTAGGATACTGGTATAACTCTCTAGGAATGTGCTGATGTTCCCTTGGCTATAGGAATCTGGCATATCTCTGTGAATGTGCTGATGTTCCCTGGGCTCTAGGAATCTCATATATAACTCTATAAATGTGTATGATTCGACAGGCTCTATGAATCTGATTTAATTCTCTGGGAATATGGTAAAACTCTCTATGAATATGTTGTTGTTCCCTGGGTTTTAGAAATGTACTATAATTCTCTAAAAAATATGGTGTAATTCCTGGAACGGAATATAGGAATGGAATATAGAGATTAGGCCAAAGGCCAAGCACTGGGACCTGTGAGGTCATTCAGCGCTGGAAAGGAAATTGACAGTAAAAGAGGAAAACTTCGCTGTTGCACTATGAAATAACTGTCAGGAGAGGCTGGAGAGCAAGATGGAAGAAAACTAATATGAAGGAATGAAAGAGGTTGCAGTTAGCGGCCGAACGGACGCTGCAAAGAACCTTTAGTAATGCCTACAGTGCACCCCGTGATGTGCACTGACGGCACTAACCCCCTACGGGATCGGTGTAATTCCTAGTGTCTATCTAGAAACCAAGTATAATTCTCTAGAAAAATGGTGTGATTCCCTGGGCTCAAGCTGGTATACTTCGCTAAGAATCTGTGACTTAGGTTGGTTCTCTTGGAGTATGAGATAATTCTCTAAGGACCTCGTATGAGTCTCACGGAATCTAAGAGTATCCTCTATGAACCTTGAATGATTCTCAAGCTATCGTGAAGAATTCCCTAGGAGCCTTGTGTGATTCTCTAGGAAGGTGGCATAATTCTGTATAAACATGGAGCTCTCTTTAGTTATGTGGTACAATTGCTTGGAAATCTGGTATGACTCTAGGAAAACGGTTGAATTCACTAACAACCTTCTGTGAGTTTCCTTTGTGTAAGATATGTATAATGCACCAGTCTCTCAAACAATCAAGATGTTTTGTTGATGAAGCGATTTTATACGAGTATATGGGGATAAAGTGTTTGGTAAAATAAATGGACAGCAACATAACAAACCATTCAGTAAAATAATCTTACTTTAAAAAAAGGATCAGGAGATTTATAAAAAATATTATCATAAGGGACTGAAATACTATTTTGCTAGAATACTTTCCACCAAAAATTATAAAAATAAAAAATACAGAATACCATGATTAAATACTTAGTGATCGCTTAAAGAAGCCGAATTATTTTTACGAACGAGCAATAAGCATTAAAAAATGCAAGAAAAAAGTATATGAAAACTGAAAATTATTAGATACAAACGGAAAAATGATAGTGCATTAGACCACTGAAAGGATACCCCAAAGCGGAAGGGATAAAACACCAAGGTAAAAAAGTAAAAAAAAAGAGAAGAAAAAACTTAAGTGAATGTCAGTGGAAGCGACGGATCTTATCAGAGGGCATTTTCAAATCGCACCGCCAGAGGGACTCGGAGATGCCATCAGCATTGGTCTTCTACCCCCCGCGACGCTTGGACAGTCCATTAAAGTCAACCGCCGATCACAAAGATCTTTTTCATGGCTGTTTATACGGAGAAACTTTTCCCCCAGTGTGTTTAAGGTCCCTCCCGACGTCCTCCAGTCAGGCCCTTCCTTCCCACGTGGTAGGATACTCGGCCTCAGACAGACACACACACACACACACACACACACCACCAGGAGGTGGGAACACTGGAATAAATAAAAGGAACCCCATCACAGTAATATAATAATAATAATACGGGAAGGCCTCCAGAGGCGACGCTGGCTTGTGTTGCAACGGGAGACTCACCTGTATTTGGATCGAGACAGAGATTGCCAGGCCTCATTCGTCTTACACGGAGATATTGCCGTGGGTGGATCGCACAGGCAAATGCTCTCAGGAGTGCTTGCGAGCGCGCAGGCGCGTGTGACTGTTTTAAGATTGCTTTTGTAAAGAAGCACAGGCGGCGCCTCCGCCCTGTTTGACCCCGCGAGAGCAATGCTTATTTCACGGTCGGTGGAAATGGCGAAATGCAAAGCGAAATAAAGCCAATGTTTTTGTTAGCTGCTGTTGCTGTTGATGCATTTGTTCACTGTTGCTTTACCATGCAGGGTGCTTTGAAAGTTCCACTATCTGGGAAATGCAAAGGAGTGCTTTGAAAGTCCCACTGTCTGGGAAATGCAAAGGAGTGCTTTGAAAGTCCCACTGTCTGGGAAATGCAAAGGAGTGCTTTGAAAGTTCCACTGTCTGGGAAATACAAAGCAGTGCTATGAAAGTTCCACTGTCTGGGAAATGCAAAGGAGTGCTCTGAAAGTTCCGCTGTCTGGGAAATGCAAAGGAGTGTTTGAAAGTCCCCTCGTCTGGGAAATGCAAAGGAGTGCTTTGAAAGTTCCACTGCCTGGGAAATGCAAAGGAGTGCTTTGAAAGTCCCACCGTCTGGGAAATGCAAAGGAGTGCTCTGAAAGTTCCACTGTCTGGGAAATGCAAAGGAGTGTTTGAAAGTCCCACCGTCTGGGAAATGCAAAGGAGTGCTTTGAAAGTTCCACTGCCTGGGAAATGCAAAGGAGTGCTTTGAAAGTTCCACTGCCTGGGAAATGCAAAGGAGTGCTTTGAAAGTCCCTCTGTCTGGAAAATGCAAAGGAATCGCCAATCTATTTACAATCAACTTCTGATCCAAGCAGATAACTGAAGAGTGCTTCAAAGATTATAATTACGTTAGCAGTTACTAAGTAATTAGACTACATAAGTGCTTATCCCTTCAAAATTAGGTTCTGAATTATGTAACATACGATTAAATTTATAGGACATTCACCAATTGCATGGCGGATGTATAATTACTTTTATCTGATCGCACCAATATGACCAAATGGCAGCATAAGAAACCTTATAATTTTCAGAGTCTTAGGATGTAAAATAAAATAGATAATGTCACATAAAAGAGTTGAATAAGAAATAAATAATCTGAAAAATATGAGATGTTTTGTGCCAGGGATCTAAGCCCTTCAAAGACGGCAGTGGGTGCAGTTCTTAGATGGTTATGGTTTTTTCAAGGCCTGTGCGGTTTTAAGTTTTCTGAAAAGAAAACTATTGTGCCGGCTTCGTCTGTCCGTCCACACTTTTTTCTGTCCGCCCTCAGATCTTAAAAACTACTGAGGCTAGAGGGCTGCATATTGGTATGTTGATCATCCACCCTCCAATCATAAAACATACCAAATTGCAGCCCTCTAGCCTCAGTAGTTATTATTTTTTAAGGTTAAAGTTAGCCATAATCGTGCTTCTGGCAACGATATAGGATAGGCCAACACCGGGCCGTGGTTGAAGTGTCATGGGTCGCGGCTCATACAGCATCATATCGAGATCACCGAAAGATAAAGCTATTTTCGGTGGCCTTGATTATACGCTGTAGCGGCTGTACAGAAAACTCGATTGCGACGAAGGCACTTCGGCGCATTTATATCTTGCTTTTATTAAGTTGTTTTCCGAAATATCCAACCCTTCATTAAGGAATAGTTATTCTGACGCTGACTATAGGCAACTGAACACACTAAATCAATGGTGGGACGGTAGCATGGATGATAAAATTCATAAGCCAAACTCATCATCCACTGGCTACTTAACTTTTATAAACTGACTCTAATGAATGAATTTAAAAGCAAGATTTAAGGTGGAAATTATATCGGGGTTGCAAGTCAAAAACAAAAAAAAAAAGACAACAACAAACATTAGTATATTTTTAGCTCACCTGAGCAAAAGCAGGCGAGCTTTTCTGATCGAAGTATACTATATCCGTTGTTGGTCTGTCTGTACGTATGTCTGGGGCAAACTTTACATTTTCAATTCGTACTTCTGTCCGCTGTTGGTCTGCCTGTACGTATGTCTGGTGTAAACTTTACAATTTCAATTCCTACTTCTGTCCGCTGTACGTATGTCTGGTGTAAACTTTACATTTTCAATTCGTACTTCTGTCCGCTGTTGGTCTGTCTGTACGTATGTCTGGTGTAAACTTTATATTTTCAATTCGTACTTCTGTCCGCTGTTGGTCTGTCTGTACGTATGTCTGGTGTAAACTTTACATTTTAAATTCGTACTTCTGTCCGCTGTTGGTCTGTCTGTACGTATGTCTGGTGTAAACTTTATATTTTCAATTCGTACTTCTGTCCGCTGTACGTATGTCTGGTGTAAACTTTACATTTTCAATTCGTACTTCTGTTCGCTGTTGGTCTGTCTGTACGTATGTCTGGTGTAAACTTTATATTTTCAATTCGTACTTCTGTCCGCTGTACGTATGTCTGGTGTAAACTTTACATTTTCAATTCGTACTTCTGTCCGCTGTTGGTCTGTCTGTACGTATGTCTGATGTAAACTTTATATTTTCAATTCGTACTTCCGTCCGCTGTTGGTCTGTCTGTAAGTACGTCTGGTGTAAACTTTACATTTTCAATTCGTACTTGTGTTCGTTGTTGGTCTGTCTGTACGTACGTCTGGTGTAAACTTTACATTTTCAATTCCTGATTCTGAACAAATGGATCAGTTTCGACCTAACTTTGTACGAAGCATCCTTGGGCAAACTAAATTCAAGCTTAAGTAGGACCCCGCGTCCCTCCCAAGAGAAGACAATTAAGAAAGTGAAGGCATGAGGCCATTTTAATATCTTCTTCCCTGGGGCCGCAATAATGAGTTAACGTTTTACGTAAATGGGAAAAAATCTTCGTAATTCTTAAGAACAGAACTAAAGATTCTTAAATTGATGCGCAATCGTCCTCAGTTAGCGTTTAATCAAGTTAAACGTGGCCCCAAAGCCAGGGGAAGCCACGAAGTTTAAAAAGAAATATGTCGGAAAAAATTTAATCATAACACTTGTTGGTGCAGCAACATGGCTCAGCTGAGTGTTGTAACCCAAGGGACTCTGTTATTCCCGTTTTCTGCCGAAAGGTATAACCAGCTGGGATTCAATGTTCAGTAGTGGTCAAAGAATGGGTAAACAGCCTGGAAAATTATTGTCAACGCCGCACAACGACTTTGGACCCCCACGGACTAAGTACATTTTTCGGAATATAGATGGGACATCAAAGGCCTTTGTTCTCCTAAAAGTAAACAGGCTTTATTTCAAAGGCTGGATTTATCCGGCACTCGGGTGAGAGTCCCACATTATTTTCCAGAGTCACATCGAAATATATTCTTTTTTTTAAATACAGTTCTTTCGTCGATTAACAGTTATATCGTACACCTATTTTGAAATATTTTGCAGTCGTATTGAAGGCCCACAGTCTCTTGTCTAACATTATTCAGCAGAATAGAATATACAATTTAGGCCAAAAGCCAAGCGCTGGGACCTATGAGGTCATTCAGCGCAGAAAGGGAAATAGACATTAAGAAGGTTTGAAAGGTGCAACAGGAGGATAACCTCGCAGTTGCACTATAAAACAACTGTTAGAGAGGGTGGAAAGTCAGACGGAAGAAAGAATATGAATGGAGGTACAGTAAAAGGAACGAAAGAGGTTGCAGCTAGGGGCCGAAGGGAAGTTGCAAAGACCCTTAAGTAATGCCTACTGTGCACCACGTGAGGTGCACTGACGGCACTACCCAGCTACGGGGGACATTATTCAACAGACAGAACGAATACCTTCTTGTTTTATGTCCGCCGAAAAACTTTCTCAAAGGCCAACTGCGACCTTCTTACTCGTTTGCATTATAATAAACTTTACATCGTTTCACAGCCACCCAAAACTGCTCTGGGACCCCTACCGGCTCCCTTCTGTAGGCCTGTCCAGGGATCTTATCAGCTATCATAACATATGATCTAACTTTCCCCAGTATCTACATGTCAAAATTACGTAATGATAACCACTAGAAATGCCTGAGAGTGTCTGTTAAACTTATTCCATGCAGCTTTACCTCCCCATTTTCTAACAGAATTCCACAGACAAGAACTTAAGTGTAAAAAGGTATTTTAAAAATTCACGGTACTGACCTATCATATCTTCAGTACCAAAGTTATTCTAATTTCAAGTTTATTTTAACATCAAGCAGCATTTGGATAAGTGAATAGCTTTCTCGTTTAAGCAGGCGTATCAACTTAGCTAACTGCAATGCCAGATTTTGTAAATGGTCAATCAATAACTTTAAGCAGCCAAGACTCTGAAGACACAAAGCTATATTGTGTTTCAGAACTACGCCGATACTTTTATTGAATTCGTATCCATTCTTGAATAGAAGACTTCCATTCTCTTCGTCGAAGGAGTATAAGAACAAGACGAATGAGGAGGAGGAGGAGGAGGAGGAGGAGGAGGAGGAGGAGGAGGAGGAGGAGGAGGAGGAGGAGGAGGAGGAGGAGGAGGAGGAGGAGGAGGAGGAAGAGTAGGAGGAGAAGAAGAAAAAATTTAAGGCAAAAAAAAAAAAAAAAAATATTGTAAGATTTCTCGACATCACGACACTATATCATATTAAGTCAACGAAAGTACCTTAGCCCAGTTTGCTTCCCTTTTCTCTCTCAAACAGCCGTGACGTCGGACTTTGTTATTTCGGCTGAAATAATCTCGAACACCTCCGACTTTCACCCGAAGGGGAAAAGGCGGAGCGTGAAGGAGGTGTCCAGATCGACTGAATTTAATCCCTTTGCATGCGAGGAGGGAATTTCATTTTGAATATCAACAATTTGCTGGCTACGTCTTAACACAAAGTATTTCCAGGAACGTGGGACAAAAACTCTCTCTCTCTCTCTTTCTCTCTTTCCGCATGCGTGTATGTATATATGTGTGATGTATGTGTGTGTATATATATATATATATATATATATATATATATATATATATATATATATATATATATATATATATATATATATATATATATATATATATATATATATATATATATATATATATATATATATGTATATATATATATATCTATATATATAATGTATATCACGAAAATATGGAACGTCATGAATAGATAACTAAAGACAAAATCCACGAAGGAAAGAGAAACACTGGAGTGCTGCGAGGCCTTTCGACTGTGGCCCTTTCCTTAGCAGACTGAAGAAATATAAAAACAAGTTTACAAGGAAAGGTGATTACGTACTGATTCCAGGTATATATATATAATTATATATATATATATATATATATATATATATATATATATATATATATATATATGTATATATATATACATATGATATATATATATATATATATATATATATATATATATATATATATATATATATGTATGTATATATATATGCATACATAAAATAGAATAAACAATCACAATCACCATACAAAAGACTGGCCTTCACATGCCCATGTACTCAGAAACTTAAACATTTGCATTTTCACAGAGAGTGATTTCAAGATGGTAAGTCACATGATTAGCAATGGCCTGAACACGTTGTCGAGGGTGAATGCGACAATCAGCAATACTTATCACTGGTGGGGGAGAGAGAGAGAGAGAGAGAGAGAGAGAGAGAGAGAGAGAGAGAGAGAGAGAGAGAGAGAGAGAGAGAGAACTTAAAACAAGAGTGGATTCTGCAGAGAGAGAGAGAGACATAAGAGAGCGGTTGCTACACACACAGAGAGAGAGAGAGAGAGAGAGAGAGAGATAAAACAAGAGTGGATTCTGGAGGAGAGAGAGAGAGAGAGAGAGAGAGAGAGAGAGAGAGAGAGAGACTTAAAACAATGGTGGATTCTGCAGAGAGAGAGAGAGAGGGAGACATAAAACAAGAGTGGATTCTGGAGGAGAGAGAGAGAGAGAGAGAGAGAGAGAGAGAGAGAGAGAGAGAGAGAGAGAGAGAGAGAGAGAGAGAGAGGTGGCTGCTATTATTATGCATCTTGCAGAGATTAGGGGAGAGATGGAAGAGGGCGATCAGCTGGCTTAAATCTATTACCTCTGTGACAGCTACAGATGCACCAACATTTGATCATTTTTTATCTTCCTTCTAATTCCCTTTCATTTTCCTTCGTTTACCTGTTATTTATCATGTGACACTACCATTCATTATTCAATATACACTACACTGATTATTATAACTAGAATGACTTTATCGTTCCACGTGCTAAAATGAAGAGACGAATAAAAACAAAACAATAAATGTCTGACAATCGAATGTCGTGGTAAGGTTTTTCCTAGAAAATATTTCCTACATTTTATATATACATATGCTGCTGAGCGAAAATGGATTTGGGCAAAGAAATGTGGGAAGGAACACGCAAGCAAAAGCAAAAGTTAAAAAGCACTAAAACGGAAAATAAATTTGTAAATTACATATATGAGCAACACGCACGTTTCATATGCAATACTAATTAATATATATATATATATATATATATATATATATATATATATATATATATATATATATATATATATATATATGTATATATATATATATATATATATATATATATATGTATACATACACATATATATATATATATAAACATACGTATATATGTATGTGTGTATATATATAGGTATATATAAACATATATAAATATATGTATATATATATATATATATATATATATATATATATATATATATATATATATTATATACATGATATGACAGAGAGCTTAGGCTTGTCTTTTCTCTATATAAGCGACCTCCGTTAAAGGATATACCTAATTTAAAAGAGATATATATATATATATATATATATATATATATATATATATATATATATATATATATATATATATGTATGTGTGTGTGTGTGTGTATATATGTATGTATATATACACATGTGAATTTATACACGTATCTAAACAGCACAACTTCCAACTGAACCCAAAAGGCAAAGAACTACAAGACACAAATGCCGAGCATATTCTATATTATTCATACTAACTTAACCTGTCATGGCTGCCAGCCGTTGCTAATCCCTATGACATTTAACCACACATAAATTCCTCGAGAAATTTACGCAAGACTTCGAACGCTGGAAGTTCCCTTGGTAAAGCCGTAGAGTTTTTGACGATTATTTCGTTTAAGGAAACTTTTTCTTCGAGAAGGATTTGGAGTTTTTGAAGTCCTTTGGTGTAAGGATGTCAGGTATTCTTCTGGTTGGAATAGAAGAATAGAAAATTGAATTTAGGTCAAAGGCCCAAGAGCTGGGACCTATGAGGTCGTTTAGCGCTGAAAGGGTAATTGACAGTAAGAAGGTTTGAAAGGTGTAACGGGAGGAAAACCTCGTAGTTGCACTATGAAACCGTTGTTAGAGAAGGTGGAAAGTTAGATGGAAGAAAGAGAATATGAATGGAGGTACAGTAAAAGGAATGAAGGAAGTTGCAGCTAAGGGCCGAAGGGACGCTGCAAAGAACCTTAAGTAATGCCTACAGTGCACCCCTTCAACGGGGTCTTCTGGTTGGGAACAGGTTAGGTTTTCACGTATAAGCATCGGCAGTTCTACCTTGGCTTTAGTGTTTTTGCCCTTCCACCTATTATTCATGTTTTTATATATATATATATTTCCATCTATATTCTTTTTATATCTCCAACTTAATTCCTTCTATTTTTTCTTTGTTTTCCTTTCATCTCTGACTTCGTTTCTCACAGCTCTATCAACTTTTATATTCCTATGTTTTTTCTTTATATTTCCATCTATTTTTCTTATATCAACACCTTTTTTCCATACATCTTCATCTTTGTTTTATTTTTTTATCTCTGTCTTCTTCTTATTGCTCCATCAACATTTATATTTCTATTTTTTTTCTTATATTTCCATCTATTTTTTTTATATCTCCATCTCCCTTATTTCATCTTTATCTTTATTTTCTTTAATCTCTATCTTCCTTTCTTACAGTTCCATCAACATTTATATTCCTATTTTTTTCTCACATTTCCATCTATTTTCTTTATATCTACACCTTTTTTCCATACATCATCATCTTTGTTTTCTTTCATCGCTATCTAATTTTTCTTACAGCTCCGTTAACATTTATGTTCGTATTTTTTTTTATTTATATCTCCTTCTATTTTTCCTTATATCTCCTACTTATTTCTTTACCTCTTTATCTTTGTTATCTTCTTCTTCTTACAGCTCCATCACCATATATATTCCTGTTTTTTTTATATTTCAATCTACTTTTTCTTATATCTCCACTTTTTTTCCATGCATCTTCATCTTTACTTTCTCATCTTTCAGCTCCATCCATTTTTTCCTTACATCTCCCATCTTTTTTTTTAATATGTCCAAAGTTATTTTCTTACACATCTAGCTTTTTTTATAACTTTTTTCATCTTTTTTTTTCCTTACATCTTCATTATTCTTACATCTCCATTTTACACCTTACATTTCCAGCTTTCTTCCTCTACGTCTCCATCTTTTTCTTTACTTCTTCATCTTTCTTAATGTCCTCACAGGGCCATCGCTTGTTTTTACGTCACTATTTTTATCATATTTTTTCCTGGTTCTTTTTCTTTTTTGTAAAATTTTTATTATTTCCCCAATCATGTTTTTTTATTCTTATATCTATTTTTTTTTACTTCGCCATTTATTTTTTTCCATTACCTCTCCATCGTTTTACCTGATACCTTTCCATCTATTTTTTTTCTCTCCTATCCAACTATACTGTCTCACTATTTTCTTCTATTTTTTCCTTACATTTCCATTTATCTTGTTTTACATTTCCTTGCTGTCTATTCCTTCTTACCATTACATCTATTCCATGTTCGCCGCCTCACCTGCCTGTATAACTGTTTGCAAGCCTT
>NC_089750.1:71947206-71964706 GCF_040412425.1 Macrobrachium rosenbergii
TATACTGAAATTACCTGACACTTTAATCGGTACATACCTTCTGAAACGCTTGGTTTCCCTTAACCTTTTCCATCACGACCGATTTCCGTGAGGCAACATCACTTGGTATCCTATTCTATTGACGTCTGAACATCCTCTCCGGAGAACTCTGGAGAGAATCTCATGCCACCACTCTTGACACGTCTGTGACGTTCGACAGGGTACATTACACGAAGCCCCGTTACCAGACATAACGCAGTTCGTTGTAATGCTTCCAAGGGAGATATTTTTTCCTGATTCTTTGTCACGTATTTCTTCTGCCTTCGCGATAATTTACGAGAAATTGGAAATGAAATCCGGATCGCGATTTGGCAATAAACCGTTGGGAATAACTGTCCTGCTTAAATTCGCTTTTCAGAGGTTAGCTGTACTCTTTAAATGTCCGGATTCCACAATAAACTGTAGGTCCCGTTGCTAAGTAACCAATTGGTTCTTAGCCACGTAAAATAAGTCTAATCCTTCGGGCCAGCCCTAGGAGAGCTGTTAATCAGCTCAGTGGTCTGGTAAATCTAAGGTATACTTAACTTTTAAATGTCACATACATTGCTCAGTAGCTGAGGATTCACATGTAAATTATCTTTCCTTGTACAACGGTTTCTCTCATATATGGGAACCCTTCAATTGCTCTTATAGTTGGGAAATCTGCTTCAGTTTCTCATAAACTTAGGGAAGTTCCCGATATGTGAGAGAAATTGATGCAGGTTTCCCATGCATGAGAGAACTGGAGGGAGGCTTCCTGTATATAAGAGAAATTGAAAGTTTCCCATATATGAAAGAATAGAAGCAGGTTCCCCATATATGGGAGAAATTGAAGCAGGTTCCCCAGATATGAGAGAAATTGAAGGTTTCCCAAATATGAGAGAAATTGAAGCAGGTTCGTCAAATATGAGAGGAATTGAAGCAGGTTCCCCAAACATGAGAGACATTGAAGCAGTTCTCTCATACATGAGAGAAACGAAGGGAATCTTCCCATATATAAGAGAAATTGAAAGTTTCCCATACATGAGAGAAATAAAAGCAGGTTCCCCATATATGATCACAAGTGGGGAACCTGCTTCAATTTCTCTCATATATGAGGAACCTCCTGTAATTTCTCTCATATAAGGGGAACCTCCTTTCAATTTCTCTCATATACAGGGAACCTCCTTTCAATTTCTCTCATACATGGGGAACCTACTTCAATTTCTCTCAAATATGGGGCAACCCTCAATCTCTCTCATAAATGGGGAACCTACTTCAATTTCTCTCATATATGAGGGACCTACTTCAATTTCTCTCATATATGAACCAACCTTCAATTTCTTTCATATATAAGGAACCTACTTCAATTTCTCTCATAAATGGGGAACCTCCTCCAGTTTCTCTCCAATATGAGGAACCTCCTTCAATTTCTCTCATATATCCGGTGCCTCCTCACTCACTATTTTGCTTAACTGAGAGAATCAAGGTGGTCTCTCGTCAAATACCTAGCTTGGCTCTTATTTTCAATTCTGAATCACTTCACCTTGGTTGTAAGTCCATCACCAACTACTTGCTTCTCAGGTGTTACTTTAGACATTACTCTCGAGAGCTTTACTAGCAAACCATTTATTTCCAGACTCTGGAGTTCTCCGCTTGCTTCAGTATCCCCTGAAACGTTTACAGGATCTTTTTGGGCACCTACGGTACTCTGGGTCTTTTGACACCATAAAAACCAATTACCAGGGGACTGGACTGACAGGAAGCGTTACCAGCATCAGCTAGGGACAAGACAAGGGCATTGGGTTAGCAACTTCACTCCTGAAGAGTGACTGAAAGTCAGAGGGTTCTACCTATCTGAACCAATCACCTCCAGTGGCAGAAAGGTGGGTGGCGAAATTATATTAAACACCTCCCTCTCTCTCTCTCTCTCTCTCTCTCTCTCTCTCTCTCTCTCTCTCTCTCTCTCTCTCTCTCTCTCTTTTCTCTCTCTCTCTCTCTCTCTCTCTCTCTCTCTCTCTCTCTCTCTCTCTCTATATATATATATATATATATATATATATATATATATATATATATATATATATATATAAAAAGACAAAATCCACGAAGGAAAGAGAACAATGGAGTGCTTGTGAGGCCTTTTAGACTGTCGTCCTTTACTTGTCTGCTAAGCAACGGACGACAGTCAAAAGCCTCGCAGCACTCCATTGTTTCTCTTTCCTTCGTGAATTTTGTTTTTATTTATATATTCATCACGTTCCATATTTTCGTGATTCAGTTTATATATATATATATATATATATATATATATATATATATATATATATATATATATATATATATATATTTATATATAGTATATGCACAAACAAGTAGGCACAAACATATTAGAGGACTCTTTCTATCTATCTCAAAAACACTTGAACGTATGACGAACCACAATCATCACCTCCACCCCCAATAACTTATTACGTTAAATGACTGGTGAACCTTCCCTAAGCGTCGTCTGTAGATTCGGAAAGCAAAGAGATAAACACATCCTTTTTATTTCGGCGTTGTCGGCAAGGGGGGGGGGTTGGGGGTTGAGTGCAGGGGCGAGGCGGCGGACGGAATAAATAATATCAATAAATAACAATATTTTTCTCCTTAGCGCCAGTGACTCGGTGGAATTAGTCGTGCGATAAATACATCCCCGGGAATTATCCGCGCCGTAAATATATCTTGATGGACTTGGCCCGGAGCCAGGGTAATATATCTTCGCCCGTCTTAAAACTCCCAGGCAAATGGATTCTGCTTTCTTGCCGGAATACGTCCTAATCACCGTCGCCTTCTGGACGGTGTAATAATCCGCCGGAGGGCTGGTGATGGGGAGCTGATAGTGTAAACAAGGATGTTTTAATTGTTCTCTTCATGGATACCGAAATATTATCAGACTCTGAACATACACGCCCTCGCGCACATGTAAGCATAAACATGTGCACAGATTGTACACACTTACACAAACATAAATAAATCAAGCAAGCAGATAGAGTACACACGAAGATTTTCCCACACACACAAACAAAGTATCTCTCATGCACTACCCAATATTGGCTTCGATGTCCAACTCCCGCCCGAGGGATGGCTTCACACCACACGCACACAAATCTATATTTATCCTTTCAGTCTCTCCTCTTACTCGGCACCCAGAGGATTCTACATCCCAAGGATTCTACATACGAAGGATTCTACGCCCGAAGGATTCTACACTCGAAGGATTCTAAACCTCGAGGATTCTATACCTCGAGGATTCTATACCCCAAGGATTCTACGCCTGGAGGATTCTACACACCAAGGATTCTGCAACCTGACGATTCTACACCCGGAGAATTCTACATCCGAAGGAGTCTACAACCCAAGGATTCTACACTCGAAGGATTCTAAATCTCAAGGATTCTACAACCCAAGGATTCTACATCCGAAGGATTCTACACCCGGAGGATTCTACAACCCGAGGATTCTACACCCGGAGGATTCTACAACCCAAGGATTCTACACCCCAAGGACTATACATCCAAAGAATTCAAAACACGAAAGATTCTACACCCTAAAGGATTCTTCATCCGAAGTATTCTAAACCTCTCTCTCCATTTGCGAAGTAGAATCACCACTCCGACCCCCTGCGAGTCATGGGAGTTGCATTTCTGAGATAAACTATTAACCGGGTATGCAATCTTCAGGGACGAGGAGGAGGAGGAGGAGGAGGAGGAGGAGGAGGAGGAGGAGGAGGAGGAGGAGGAGGAGGAGGAGGAGGAGGAGGAGGAGGAGGAGGGCAGAGGTTCCCTGGAGGCTAAGGTGCTGCGGCAGCAATACCCGACTACCAACATTACCATCGCTGCCCACCTACACACACGCCCATCCCCTGATGGTGTTATTTAGAAGCTGTTGTTGCACCAGCCACCACTTGTACCATTATCATCTATCCCTCCTCCCTCTTTCTCCTCCTCCTCCTCCTCCCCATGCATCAACTCAGCCCTTTCCCTTCGGCTTCCTATCTCCTCTTCTCATGGTACCCATGGGCATGGGCCGGCCACATGGCATCATCGTCGTTCCCTCATTAGTATTCGAAGCAGGGAGAGAGAGAGAGAGAGAGAGAGAAAGAGAGAGAGGTTCTCTCTCTCCTCTTCTTTCTTCTCCTCCCCCTTCTTCTTCTTCCTCTGCATAGCGCGTGAGACGACCTCTTTTGAATTTTTGCATCCGAAATTCCCATCATTCGCTGTTGCGCTCTACATAATTCCCTAATTACCTATAGCCCCATTTAGAGATGCGTGTGTGTGTGCTAATTATCCTCATTTGCGCTTGTTATGGGCCCGGCCGAAAGCCTCGGGTCGCAAGCGGCCAGCCATAAAATGGGATAAATAGAGAAGGTGCGTGAGAATGAATGTAAAGTGGAGGGGAAAAGAAAAATAACATTTCTCCTCTCGTTTCCTTGCCTCGCAGATTCTCTCTCTCTCTCTCTCTCTCTCTCTCTCTCTCTCTCTCTCTCTCTCTCTCTTTCTCTCTCTCTCTCTCTCTCTCTCTCTCCTTTACACCCATAGTCATCACCTGCAAACGGCGTGCCCACGAAACAAAAAACTCACCATTTCCCAGCAATCAACGTCAGAAGCCCATACTTACCTGGGGATCGTTTCAGGTGTTGAGTTCCATAATTTCAATAACCCCAAAATGACATTGCAGTCAAACGTGAAGTTTGTTGGGAGAGTTAGGTCGTTAAAGCTTAGATGCTTCTACAAACCAGAAGTCAAAGCTGTCAACAGTCATTAGTGAACTGAACTGAACTGATCACAGAATTTAGGCCAGACGCCAAGCACCGGGACCTATGAGGTCATTCAGTGCTGAAATGGAAATTGATAGTAAATGGTTTGAAAGCTGTAACACGAGGAAAACCTCACAGCTGCACTATGAATCAATTGTCAGGAGAGGGTGGAAAGTAAGATGGAAGAAAGAGAATATGAAAGGAGGTACAGTAAAAGGAATAACAGGGGTTGCAGCTGGGGGCCGAAGGCACGCTGCAAAGAACCTTGAGTAATGCCTACAGTGCACTGCACGAGGTGCACTGACGACACTAGCCCCCTACGGGGACGAAAGGATTACAGACAGTAATAATATTACCATCCTGAAACCAAGTCACATCCATAAGTGTGAACTATATATAGAGTAAACATTAGTCAATACATTATTTCATATCCTTTTCACTTTTTAACTACCTGTCTATCTATCTATCTATCTATCTACTAACTATAAAATCAGACACAAAATCTATAAACACACCAGAGCAGCTATACTGCCAAAATGACGGTGATAAAAGAGAGGATCGAGACAGCAAGGTCTGACCTAGGGGACGTTACGTCCCATTCGAAATCGGATAGATACCCACATTCTACATATTTTTGTAGAAGTCCTTAGATAAACACGCCTTTCGAGGGCTGGACGACGGCTAGTCCAGACATGGAATTTATTGTCTGCCGACTATCTTTGTTACACACAGAAAACTTTGTTGGTAAACGCTGTGATTTTTAGTTTTCTGTAAAAGAAAACTATTGTGACGGCTTTGCCTGTCCGCCCGGCCTCAGATCTTAAAAACTACTGAGGCTAGAGGACTGCAAATTGTTATGTTGATCATCCACCCTCCAATCATCAAACATATCAAATTGCAGCCATCTAGACTCAGTAGTTTTTTATTTTATTTAAGGTTAAAGTTAACCATAATCGTACTTCTCGCAGCGCATTAGGTACCAGCAACATAGGCCACCACCGGACCGTGGCTGAGTTTCATGGGCCGCGGCTAAGAGTTTTATGGGCCGTGGCTGAGGCCACCACCGGACAGAATCGCATTTTTTACTCGTTTTATATAGAGATTTCAGAGTAATCGGAACTACTAACTTGACAAACGTTAGACTAAAACTGGCAACCAGGAAAAATTTATTGCTAAAAACATTCGAGCAAAGTCGAGGCTTTTATCAAAAGGCATCAGCCACTGAGGGAGAGCTCATAAGAAGAGAAGCAGTTGCTAAGATAAGACGACTCAGAGACAAGGCTGGGGAGGAGGCTTTCAAAACAACACTGGAAATGAGAAGAAACTCGAATAATGTTCTTGAAGATATGATAAGTGCAGTAAGAAGGCTTTACAAGAGTGGATACTGCACACACACACACACACACACACACACACACGCGCGCGCGCGCAAAGATAGAGAGTGATTTAAAACGAAGAGTGGATTCTACAAAGAGAGAGAGAGAGAGAGAGAGAGAGAGAGAGAGTTCTAAAACAAGAGTGGATTCTGCAGAGAGAGAGAGAGAGAGAGAGAGAGAGAGAGAGAGAGAGAACGAAACTAAAACTAAGAATGGATTCTGCAGAGAGAGAGAGAGAGAGAGAGAGAGAGAGAGAGAGAGAGAGAGAGAGAGAGAGATTTAAACTATGAATGGATCCTGCAGAGAGAGAGAGAGAGAGAGAGAGAAACTAAAACTAAGAATGGATTCTGCAGAAGGAGAGAGCAGAGAGAGAGAGAGAGAGAGAGAGAGAGAGAGAGAGAGAGAGAGATTTAAACTATGAATGGATCCTGCAGAGAGAGAGAGAGAGAGAGAGAGAGAGAGAGAGAGAGAGAGAGAGAGAGAGAGAGAGAGAGAGAGAGAGAGAGAGAGAGAGATTAAATTAAATCAATCCATATCAAAATCTATTTTTCCATATGACAATGGTTATTCTACATGCGGTACTGCGAGAGAGAGAGAGAGAGAGAGAGTCAAAGTCCAACATTCTCGAGAACTTCGGCTATCTCAGAAAAATCTGTTCAATCACGGACGATTTTCATTTGCTTTATTAGAACAGAGAGGCAAACCCTTAGTAATAATACTTCCCGAAAATAAATTTCCGAACGCATTATCATTATCTCGCTCCGTTTACGAAGCCCGCTTCGGGTCTATTATACCCAGCACCCACAAACTCCTGATTATATCCGGGCAGAGATCTAAAGCGGGCTTTCGTCTGGTCTTCGCGTATCGGACCCGTGTGAAATCAGTTCATTATACTGTTTATAATCAGTTGATAATTCGCAAAGGCGCTTAGGAGCACAGAAGGGAAAGCGAAGACGGTATCTCCCCCGCTGCCGAAGCTCTTTCAACGCTACTTTTGAAATTAAGTTAGAGGTCTTCCAGCTCCCGATTCTGCAAATTGTACGAGATGTTGGGCAGCGAATGATCCTTTTGTGGTCACCCCTTGTTTCAGCTCTCTCTCTCTCTCTCTCTCTCTCTCTCTCTCTCTCTCTCTCTCTCTCTCTCGACTGTATGGTGATAATTCTCTCTTATTTTCGTTAAGTTTGTAAACGTTAAAAAATATGGAGAATGCTCTCTCTCTCTCTCTCTCTCTCTCTCTCTCTCTCTCTCTCTCTCTCTCTCTCTCTCTCTCGACTGTATGATGATCATTCTCTCTTACTTTCGCTCTCTTCTCTCTCTCTCTCTCTCTCTCTCTCTCTCTCTCTCTCTCTCTCTCTCGACTGTTTGTAAACGTACAAAAATATAGAGAATGCTCTCTCTCTCTCTCTCTCTCTCTCTCTCTCTCTCTCTCTCTCTCTCTCTCTCTCTCTCACATGCGCGAGTCTGTCTCCCTACGTAAATATTTTAATATTGTTGACAATCTGAACAACTGGATATCAAAAATTTTAGAATTTTTACAAGTTATGTACCTGTCTCTTAACCAGAACCAATAATGGTATATCTGTCAAGCAATTCAGCCTTAGAAATACCTGAGATTACTTCATCCTTCTGACACATAATTAATACTGAAAGCAACCAGATTAAAGCTAGGTCAGATTTATATCCACACAAGAGAGGTCAAGTGACCCGCATGCCAATGTTACGCTGTTTAAGATCCGATGGAGCGCAATTGTTAATTCTGAAGACCGGTCATGCACGCGGCAGCTTAAATCTTACGTAAATATGGCAATCACTTATGATTATTCACTCTACATCAGGACCCAATGAGAGTACGGGAATGTGGCTTAGCGTCTCATTAAATTATTCGATAATAATAATAATAATAATAATAATAATAATAATAATAATAATAATAATAAAATACCTTACGTAAACATGGCAATCACTAATGATTATTTACTCTATGTTAAATTATACAATAATAATAATAAAATATCTTACGTAAATATGGCAATCGCTTATGATTATTTACTCTACATTAAATTACTTAATAATAATAATAATAATAATAATAATAATAATAATAATAATAATAATAATAATAATAATAATCTCACGGAAACATGACAATCACCTATGATTATTTACTCTACATCAGGACCCAGTGAGAGTACGGGAATGTGGTTCATTATCTCATTAAATTATTCAATAATAATAATAATAATAATAATAATAATAATAATAATAATAATAATAATATCAGGCTCATATGGAGGCTGATGTTTTGATATGGTCCTAACGGGTACACGTACCGTCAAAAATGGCGGCAATATAAAAGGGACGTTTGGTACCGTCCCAAAATTTGGGCCAACTGAACCGAAGATAGAGCTTAGGCCAAAGGCCAAGCACCGAGACTCATGAGGTCATTCAGCACTGAAACGGAAATTGACAGGAAGAAGGTTTGAGAGGTGTAACAGGAGGAAGCCCTTTTGCACAATGAATCAATTGTTAGGAGTGGGTGGAAAGTAATATGGAAAAAAGAGAATATGAAGGGAGGTACAGTAAAAGGAACCGGGGAAGGGAGGATAAGAAAGGGGGAGGGGGAGGGGAGGTTAAGAAAGGAGGAGGGGAGGTTAAGAAAGGGGAGGGGAGGGGGAAGGGAGGGTAAGAGAGGGAGAGAGGAGGGGGAAGGGAAGGATAAGGAAGGGGGAGGATAAGAAAGGGGAGGAGGGGAGGGGAAGGGGAGGATAAGAAAGGGGAGGGGAGGGGAAAGGAAGGATAAGAAAGGGGAGGGGAGGGGGAAGGGGAGGATAAGAAAGGGAGAAGGGGAGGTTTAGAAAGGGGAGGAGGGGAAGGGGAGGATAAGAAAGGGAGAAGGGGGAGGTTTAGAAAGGGAGGGGAGGGGAGGGAGGGATAAGAAAGGGGGAGGGGGAGGGGAGGATAAGAAAAGGGTGGGGGTATTTTGTCTAATTCGAAAGGAATCGATATACAGGTGTCTTGACCCCCACGGTAGCTCACCTGCGCTGAACAGAGAAAATGATGATATGATCGAGGCATTAAAAAAAATAAATTAATAAAACAAAAAGTAATTAATGAAATAATATAATTTAACATGGTCCTCATATCTCACCGCAAGCGATAAAATGCTCCAACACTGGAACGGAAAACCGAAAAATCATTACGCACACTCGCATGCAAAATTTAATTATAGATTAGATATTCATGAATACTTAATAAGCATGGCGAAGGATTATCAGCGTAAAGCTTTGGAGTAATTATAATTCCTGATGCAAATGCCAAGGATTTCTTAAGATTAAAACAACAATAACTGAAACTAGTGAATAATACTTATATATACATAATTTACATATAAATATATATGCATATATATATATATATATATATATATATATATATATATATATATATATATATATATATATATATGTATATACATATGTATATAAGATTTATATTCATGTGATTATTTCTATGCTGTTGGCTGCTAGAGTAGGGTGTAGGCGTGCATTGCTTATACATGTAAATCATATACATATAAAAATATGAATATTCATATTCGACCTGGCACACTCACACACACTCGACAGAGAGAGAGAGAGAGAGAGAGAGAGAGAGAGAGAGAGAGAGAGAGAGAGAAAGTAGGTTGGATTAAGACTTCACACTTACAAAACGAGAGAGGTTATGTTCGTTGCAGATTGCAACAGCATCGTTATGCCTTAGAAGCACCTCCGGTCAGCAGAGCAACAAATCCAAATGGATCATTAAACAGATAAGTTGGAGAACTAGTACCCGCATGCATAAATACCCAGGGCACCTTGGAAGTCGGAAATGGTATGGCCAACACCCCATAATTCTCAGTGTGCGGTCCTCCATGCATTATTCACTCGGCCCCTCTCTCTATCTCTCTCTCTCTCTCTCTCTCTCTCTCTCTCTCTCTCTCTCTTTGAAAAATCAATTCTTGCTTTCAGTCTCTCTCTCTCTCTTCAGGCCACTTCTTGTTATAAATCTCTCTCTCTCTGCAAAATCCATTATTGCTTTAAATCTCTCTCTCTCTCTCTTTGCAAAATCAATTCTTGCTTTCAATCTCTCTCTCTCTCTCTCTCTCTCTCTCTCAGGCCACCTCTTGTTATAAATCTCTCTCTCTCTCTCTGCAAAATCCATTATTCCTTTCAATTTCTCTCTCTCTCTCTTTGCAAAATCAATTCTTGCTTTCAATCTCTCTCTCTCTCTCTCTCTCTCTCTCTCTCTCTCTCTCTCTCTCTCTCTCTCTCTCTCTCTCTCTCGTGGGCAGCGGTTCTCATTTCAATCTATATCCAAACACGTCACGTCTCGCAAGGGCAAAGATTCAGAGAGGCCTTGCCCCTACCCAAACAAATGTTCACGACGACGCGAAAGATAAACAGATATACACTGGCTAGATCACAATCAGTATTAAGTTGTTGTATCGAAGAGCATTCGCGAGTCCAGAAGGGTATCAAGTGGATTACAATATTCTTCTAAAGTGATTTAAGACAGAGCATCAATAATTGAGCTAATCTCAGTACCTGACGCAGATTTAATGTTGTTATTGCATTTGTTAAAGAACAAAGCATCAGGAAAATGAAAATGGTGAAAGATTAAACGAATGTTAGCAACGATGCATGAGAGCAAAATATTTCATATTTTAAGTATTTATGTTTAGACTTGCTGGTTTTCTGAACATGTTCTCGATAGCAGAGGAAATGAAACCAATGATTAAGGAAACATGACAAAGAAGTAAAGGAAGCAGATATCCATAAATAGAAAGGAAGCAGATATCTATAAACACAGAGGAAGTAGATATCTTTATATACAAAGGGAACATGTATCTTAAAACAGAATGGAAGCATATGTTTTTAAACACAAAGGCAGTAGACACAATTAAACACGAAGGGAGCATATATCTTTAAACACAAAGGCAGTAAATATCATCAAGCACAAAGAAAGCATATATCTTTATACACAGACGGAGCAGATCTCTTTATACACAAAGGAAGTAGATATCTTTATACACAAAGGAAGCAGGTATCTTTATACACAAAGGAAGCAGATATCATTATACACAAAGGAAGCAGATATCATTAAACACAAAGGGAGCAGATATCTTTATACACAAAGGAAGCAGATATCTTTATACACAAAGGGAGCAGATATCTTTATACACAAAGGGAGCAGATATCATTAAACACAAAGGGAGTAGAAATCTTTATACACTAAGGGTACAGACCTCAAACACAAAGAATGCAGATATCATTAAGCGAAAAATAAAGGCAAAAAATAACAAAAAGCCCCGTGCAAAAAAAAAAAAAAAACTGCATCTCCTATACACGAGTTATTTGTTTTTGAGCTTTGTTTGTAAATCAAAATATATTCCAAAGTTACTAAAAGCACCTTTTGACATCATCAAGCCATGAACTTCTAATCACGAGAATAACGAAGAGATAATATACAAAGGAAAATAATTTCACGAGGAATGAAAATAAAATTTTCTGAGAGAATGGACAAAAGTAAAATGTCTTCATGAATTACCGTTCGCAATTATTAAGAGCCAGCCATAAATATTACGGACACCTTGTTGTAATCTATAAAAAAAGGTTACCACACCCTTAGAAGCACGAAAACTCATGCATCATCGAGATGAAAGGTTCGATGCATATACTTTTTTTTCCTGTAACAGAAAACTGTTGTGCCGGCTTTCTCTGTCCGTCCGCACTTTTTTCTTTCTGCACTTTTTCTGTCAGTCCTCAGATCTTAAAAACTACTGAGGCTAGAGGGCTGCAAATTGGCATGTTGATCTTCCACCCTCCAATCTTCAAACATACCAAATTGCAGCCCTCTAGCCTCGGTAGTTTTTATTTTATTTAAAGTTAAAGTTAGCCATAATCGTGTATCTGGCAACGATACAGAATAGGCCACCAGTAGGCCGTGGTTCATACAGTATTATACCGAGATCACCGAGAGATAGATTGCGCCGAAGAAACTTCGGCGCATTTTCCTTTTGCATTCTAACGTCAATAATACTTCTACTATTATTCTTATCATTAACATTCACACTACTACGAATAATAAAAAATGTGATAGTGAAGATGGTAATGATAATGATAAAGATATCCCACACAGAAACAAAAATAATGCATATTTTTCACGAGACAAAAAGTAAAAAAGTGAAAAAAACTAATAAAAACAAGATATCCATTTGTAATTTGATTAGAAAGAGAAAAATGACAAACAACAGAATGACAATCAAAACAGCTACATTTGCATAGTAATTATTATTACATATATTTATGTTCGAGAAATTCTAGCCGGTTGATAACCCTTACACATTCATTATTTGACGGGGAACCTGTTAGTTAAATAGCGCAATAATTTCCGGAACACTCATTGATGTTAAAAAAAAATTTTTAAATATGGAACCTCAGTCTCATTTATTTTTATTTTTTACATCATAATTTTGTATTTTTGACATTTAAAATCTCCTTACAAATGGGGTGGCTTCACAGAAACACAACACACCTGTCACTGCCATAGTCATATATTTACAAAGAAAATTGTGGATCAACCCCCTGCAATTTTATTTATTTATTTTCTTTTTTTTTTGGTACTTTCATTTTACCAGATATCATCGCAGACTTTTGTTTTGCTCTCACTGTCAGATACGAACAGATCAGATGTCTCTGTTATCTCTGGCGTTGGCGGAGTCCCTCCGTATCTGATTCAACAACTGGTAAAAAAAAAAAAAAAAAAAAAAAAAAAAAAAAAAAAGACATTATCAATAAAACCCAGTCGATTTGCAATTCAGTTCGCATCGCTGTTTATACATACCCGAACTGCGACGCCGACAGCAGCGATAACAGCTCGAATATTGCTGTTAATCATGCTGTACTCGGACCTCTCTGCTAAGAGGGACGGTATCTATCGCGCCATCTATACCAGCAAATTCGGACGATCTTGCATTCGACAGCTAAATTTAATGATGGCACCATTGGGGGGTAGAGGTGGTGGTGATGTCGTTTGATAACGAGGATTTCGGCTAGTGAGAATATCCTCTCGATGATCCTACGATAGGGCTCCTTGATGAGATCCTGCAATTCTTTTTTTTTTTATGATATTCTTCATCATCACCTTTCTGTGACAGTCTTTGTCCTGGGCTACTTACTGAGATCCTGCAATCCTTCTTTGCAATATCCTTCATCGTCGTCTTTCGCGAAATGTATAGGATACTGTGATAGTCGTTGTCCTAGGTATCTTAATGGGATCCTGCAATCGTTCTTTATAATATCCTTCATCATTATATTTCAGGAAATGGATAGGATGCTTGCTTCAAGTCCAAGTATAAATAACAGTAATATAGAATGAGATCCTGCAATCCTTTTGTATAATATCTTTCATTATTATATTTCAGGAAATGGATAGGATGCTTGCTTTAAGTCTAAGTATAAATAACAGTAATATAGAATGAGATCCTGCAATCCTTTTTGTATAATATCCTTCATCTTTATATTTCAGGAAATGGATAGGATGCTTGCTTTAAGTCCAAGTAATGAAAAACAGTAATGCAGAATGAGATCCTGCAATCCTTTTTGTATAATATCCTTCATCACTATATTTCAGGAAATGGATAGAATGCTTGCTTTAAGTCCAAGTAATGAAAAACAGTAATACAGAATGAGATCCTGCAATCCTTTTTGTATAATATCCTTCATCACTATATTTTTAGGAAATGGATAGGATGCTTGCTCTAAGTCCAAGTAATAAGTCACAGAAATCCAGAGCCACTGAACGAGATCTTAGGCTTTCCATGCTGTTCCTTTAATGAAAACCATAATGCGTTTTATCTCAGGGAGAAGACGCTGGCTACGCCTTGACATGACAGATGGCAACTGTTACAGGGAGACTATAAACATGATTGCCAGTCTCGAGGCAAACCGGCAGCTGTGTATAATATTATAGCAACTGTGGCCTGTGATTTAGCTTCAGGAGAAAACCTCGTGATTTACTCATTTGCAAGGGGTGTTCGTCCAGCTTAATAAGCAAGTGTATTGTCTTCAGAAACAAAGTGGAGTGTTTTGTCCCGTTTAGTAAGCAAGCGTATTTTTCCAAAAGCAAAGTGAAGTGTTTTGTACAGCTTAATAAGCGAGTGCATTGTCTTCAGAAGCAAAGTGAAGTGTTTTGTCCAGCTTAGTAAGCAAGTGCATTGTCTTCAGAAGCAAAGTGAAGTGTTTTGTCAAGCTTAGTAAGCAAGTGCATTGTCTTCAGAAGCAATGTGAAGTGTTTTGTCCAGCTTAGTAAGCAAGTGCATTGTCTTCAGAAGCAAAGTGAAGTGTTTTGTCAAGCTTAGTAAGCAAGTGCATTGTCTTCAGAAGCAAAGTGAAGTGTTTTGTCCAGCTTAGTAAGCAAGTGCATTGTCTTCAGAAGCAAAGTGAAGTGTTTTGTCAAGCTTAGTAAGCAAGTGCATTGTCTTCAGAAGCAAAGTGAAGTGTTTTGTCCAGCTTAGTAAGCAAGTGCATTGTCTTCAGAAGCAAAGTGAAGTGTTTTGTCAAGCTTAGTAAGCAAGTGCAGTGCCTTCAGAAGCAAAGTGAAGCGCTTTGTCCAGCTTAGTAAGCAAGTGCATTGTCTTCAGAAGTAAAGTGAAGTGTTTTGTCAAGCTTAGTAAGCAAGTGCATTGCCTTCAGAAGCAAAGTGAAGCGCTTTGTCCAGCTTAGTAAGCAAGTGTATCCCTTCAAAAGTAAAGTGAAGTGTTTTGTCCAGCTTAGTAAGCAAGTGTATTGCCTTCAGAAGTAAAGTGAAGTGTTTTGTCCAGCTTAGTAAGCAAGTGTGTTTCCTTCAGAAGCAAAGTGAAGCGTTTTGTCCAGCTTAATAAGCAAGTGTATGCCTTCAGAAGCAAAGTGAAGTGTACTGTCCAGCTTAGCAAGCAAGTGTATTGCCTTCAGAAGCGAAGTGAAGTGTTTTGTTAAGCTTAGTAAGCAAGTGTATTGCTTTCAAAAGCAAAGTGAAGTGTTTTGTTCATCTTAGTAAAGAAGTTTATTGTCTTCAGAAGCAAAGTGAAGTGATTATTTGAAGCGGATGGAGCTCTGAAAATAAGTTCTACGAAATTTGAGTAAAATGGAAGTTCTGAAAATTCGAAAACTTACACAATTATCAGAACAGTAACACAATAGCCCTCAAAATACATAATTTTCAGATAATGGAGATAAAAAAGGGTTACATTTTAATCTAATACAAGTGTGCATGCAAAGATTCAGCCTTCCAAAAAAAAAAAAACTAAAAAAACTGACTTTTTTCCCTGTTAAGGGGTAGGTACAGAGATTAAGGGGTGAATACAGAGAAACTCAAGGTAATTTTATTGCCATATTCATACTGTAAATACTGAATCAGGAATGATGCCCTGTGCAGAAAGATTCCTCAGCATCCGTCAATTCATGTATTTACAGAGGCTAAAAAAGACTGCAGGATTTGAGGCCACCTTCAGAAAATACGGTCTATAAAGCGACACATAACTATGAGTGTGTAGGGTACACATACATACCTGTATGTGTTAAAATTTAACATACGTTCCCCTACATCCTGCTTACGAGTCTGTATACACACGACGGTCATGCACGAACGCGTACAAGCGTACGTAACCGAACAGTAAATACATCTAACGATCACCTTCTCTAAACGAGGCCTGTGTGCTCTATTCCCGGGCCCCCCGAGGGGGAGCAGGTATCCACGCAGGTAGTGTGCGTGTGTAATAAACTCAAGGAAACACGATAACCAAACATGGCTGTTAATAACAAGCCTGGTCGCTGAGGAAGAAAGAGAGAAAGGAAATCGATTGAAAATGGTAAGACGCCAGTTTCCATTCTGGTCTTCGAGTCTTATTTAAAAGGCTTTCGGCGCCAGACTCCGCGTGAAGGCTGAAGGATGTTGTTTGTTTGTGGATACTTACACTCGTAGAATATAACGTCCTAAATAACTGAAATAATAAATGAGACGAATTCAGTGACTCGGAGACACATAAACACTTTCTGAGTGGGGTCATTTCTTGCCTGCGCTCATTCAAGCAATTTCCTTCGTTCTGCTTTGTTGCAGTCTGCGAATTATCTAACTCGTGAACAAACAGAATCTAATCATCCAACTCTTGAACAAACAGAATCTAGTTATACGATTTGATTTATCCAACTCGTGAGCAAACAGGATCTGATTATCCAACTCGTGAACAAACAGAATCTAATTATCCAACTCGTGAACAAACTGAATCTGATTATCAACTCGTGAACAAACAAAATCTGATTATCCAACTCGTCAACAAACAGAATCTAATTACGTAAACCACTTATCCTAACTCGTCAACAAACAGAATCTAATTATCCAACTCGTGAACAAACAATCTAATGATCCAACTCATCAACAAACAGATTTTAATTATCCATCTCGTGAACAATCAGAATCTAATTATCCAACTCGTGAACAAACAGATTCTAATTACCCAGCTCTTGAACAAACAGAATCTAGTAATACGATGTGAATGATCCAACTCGTGAACAAACAATCTAATTATCCAACTCATCAACAAACAGATTCTAATTATCCAACTCGTGAACAAACAATCTAATTATCCAACTCGTCAACATACAGATTCTAATTATCCAACTCGCGAACAAACAATCTAATTACCCAACTCGTAAACAAACAGACTCTAATTATCCAACTCGTGAACAAACAGAATCTAATTATCCAACACGTCAACAAACAGATTCTAATTATCCAACTCGCGAACAAGCAGAATCCAATCGACCAACTCGTCAGCAAACGAGAGAATCTTCCGGGAACACCGGAGTCTGAGGTCAACGTCCCTTGCACACAGTGTGGGTGAACCGTGTTAATAAAATCCAGCGGTTTAATCTTGATCTCGAGGCTTCGCAGCCTACCACCAAGCTATCTCCGCCCAAACTTGGCCTATCTCACTTCGTCCTCAGGAGCGAAGCCCCGCAAAACCCGGCTCCTCTTTTTTTATCGCGGTCCTTGTTTAGGGGCCTTTATCGTAGGCCTAATCGCCGTGAAGGAGCTGGTAGTAGATGTTCCGGCTGAGTTCCCCGTCAACACCTATAATATGGAGGATGCGAAGGAAGGCCTTCAGGCATTTCAAAACAACAGCGTGTTTGATGTGCGATCTGGAGAGGTGTTTCGGTACTTGAGAGAATGGGAGAATTCAGGGCAACGCCTGCTTACAACAACAACGACAACAGCAATAATAATAATAATAATAATAATAATAAATAATAAT
>NC_089750.1:71972206-71999706 GCF_040412425.1 Macrobrachium rosenbergii
AATTAAGACAAGAGACAATCAGTAAATACGGAACAGGAGCAAGGAACAGGAGATACGTTAACCGCCCACGTCATCACCCACTGCTCTGGAATGCTCCAGAGAATTCCGTTTCGGGTAGATGACGGTTTCCGCCACCGCAAGTGGATGACGAGACAACCGCACTATCCGGCAACGGGCGACCATCGTCCAAGCCCGGAGAGTGACCACAGCGACCACATGAGACCCGGGCCATTTTTAGGGGTCGTTAAACGTCCCAAATAGAGGTGTAGAAGTTGAAGAGGGGATTCCTTTAATGTTTACACCTATGTGATATCGCTACGGCTTTCCGCTTAAGCTTAATGAGTCTGGTAAGGTCTCTAGAGTGTACTTGGTTTTATAAAGGCATATAGGCCTACAGATAAGTAGTGTATATCTATGCATGTATGGATTAAATACCTAGCCTAACTTCCTCATTCTGGTCAGTAATCTCAGAGTTGTCGCTTAACTTGATGAAAATCACTTCTGGTCAACAATAGCAGCCATAACTTGAAATCGGGAATAGGAGGCATACTACGACCTTCAAGGATATATAGGCCTACATTTCCTTCTTCTTATTCATTTCCTGGCCTTTCCCAAGTCTATTGTCTATCAGAACACGCACTATTCATAATGTTAGCATCGAACATAAAGTCATCAACACAAAGTCTATTACTTGACAGATAAAAATGGTAAATAATCACATTATTTTCAATATTAATAAAAAAAAAAACTCCAGGCTATCCCCTGCATATCTGCAAAATAATTTTATCTAAAATCCTAAGCGCAAATTATCACGAACACCCTAAGAAAAACACACATCCTCATCAAAATAGCGAATTAACATCAGCGGGAACATCGTAAGTCAGTTTTCTAAACAGACAAAAAGCGCATGCGCCGTCGAACAACTAGCCGTTGACGGATAACCAATCAGAACTTCGCCCAATGGGCTCGAGCTAAGTTCGAACCAGCAGGTCCCGGGATAATTAGCCGTTTTAACCCTTCTCAACCCTTGGGGAAACTAAATTAATAGACACCTGGGAAACATAAAAAGAATCAGGTCGTAAATAAGACTAAGAACACACGACGGGGAATTAGATTCGGCGAACGAACGAGGGAAGGAGGAAAGACGGACGTTAAAGATGGACGGTAATGTTAAAGGAATGAGCAGAGGTTTTTTAATACTGTCGTCACGACTGCTTTCTCTTGAGTGGGAAAAAACGGCCTTGTTTTTTCCCCCTCATTGAAGTAAATAAAGATGGAATAAACTGTAGAGAGAGAGAGAGAGAGAGAGAGAGAGAGAGAGAGAGAGAGAGAGAGAGAGAGCCAAATGATTTTTTTTATGGAAATCCCTTATGAAATTTGTGGGGATGTTTTTTTAAGATATTTACTTCCGTCAAGAGGGTTTTTCTTTTATTATTTTATCTATTTTTTTTTTTTTTTACCAAAGGTAGAGGTCATGACTGGCCACATGAGATCAGATTCTGGAAGATGTAGGAAAGCAACTTTGGGGAGAAGGGGTCTTTTTTTTGGGAGAATTGCTCAGCCTTGGTGGAGGTTTACGGTCTCTGAAGGCTCTTACTAAGTCTAAAATGGAAAGTATGCTTTCTCTCTCTCTCTTTCTCTCTCTTTCGCTTAAACTAGTTATACTACCCTCCTTTTCACTACAGTTATTCGGATTATTTAGAAAAAATCGTCATTTGTTTATACAATATATGTACATATATATATATATATATATATATATATATATATATATATATATATATATACAGACTTTATATATATATATATATATATATATATATATATATATATATATATATATATATATATATATATATATATATATATATATATATATATATATATATATATATATATAAATGATCTCAACGGATATGATATTGATAAACACTATAAAAGTTGTAATAACAAAATCTTTAGTGCAAATCTAATCGATAAAAGCATGTACGAATTATGCCTACTAAAACCGTCAATATTACTTTACGCTGCAAGAAAATTTTGCTTGCAAAAATTGCCTTACAAGCAGATACGGGAACATTTCACCAAGCAAGCAATTTCTTCATATCGTTCAAGTACAACGCCATACAAGAATGTTTGGTAAATCAATCGTTATGCTTACCAAAACTACCATTGTCACTACATATTTCAAGAAAATGTTGTTTGCAAAAACTGTCTTACAAGCAAAAATATGTTACCACGCAAGCAACGGCCCAATAATATAATAATAATAATAATAATAAAGGTATTAATTCAAAGTATCTCTCACCATCTTGCTTGTAAATACGCAATTAATATTATTATTACTTCTATCTGCATTCTGTAATTTTATGCACATCAGAAAACAGGTCTACCATTAATTTAACGTTATAAACTTGAGTCTTTATATGCAAACATACACACATCAGCAGCATATACAGATATCTACCAACAAACAAAGAATCTAACACAAGCTTTCGATGACAAGAAGCAGCGAACACAATTAAATATGTTTTGAAATTCTCCAGTCAAGATTCATCATAAAAAAAAAAAAACGTTAGACCAACCCGAGAAATTCAAAGATCCTTATAATGGAAGAAGCGGTCCATCCTCTCACACAACAACACAAGAAACACCAAGACAGCTGCTGCATCATGGACCACAACAACCCCGAGAGGAAACGACCACAACAGCAACAACAACAATAGCAACAACACAACAATAAAATCTAAACTCTCCCCGCCGAGGGAATGCTTAGAGAGTCTTTCATTGTCCATAAATTATTCATGGCTGCCTCATATGGCGGGCTTAACGTAGGCCCATAAGCGCCTGGGTGCATATGATGCAGTGTGGTGGCTCGTGTAGAATTTTGTATTCCCGAAAGATAGACGTATTGATGGCCTCCCGCGATTAGTACCAGTTTCTTCTTCTTCTTCTTCTTCAGTTCGAAGAATGTTGACCAGTTTCCCCAAGATCCTTTTTAGTTAAGCTTATTGGCAAGAGGTTGGACGAGTCCGCTGTTTTCATAGAGTTTGTTTGATTCGGTCTAACTGTAAAGTGCAAAGAAACACACGCACACACATTATGTATATATATACATCAGTATGTATATATGCATGTATATATATATAATATATATACACATATGAAACGCTTTTAACATATAATAAAGGCCGTACATTTACTTTTCTTATGAGGTGAATGAAAAATGTACAAAGTGTACACGACAATATGGCAGTTATGTTCCCCTTATACAGTAATTTGTCTGTACTATCTATTTTCGTTTTTGTGCAAGGTTGCTACAGTAATGTTTGCAACTGCAGGTGCAATGTAGGCCAATATTTTTGTCGTATGTGTGCGCAGGTTTATCTGATAACCACCCTTTTATGTTCCATTAACCACTTTTTTTTTTTTTGAACGTGATAATCCTATGCTGATCTTCACGACACCACATCAACTTGTTCTACCTGTTGACACACTGATGAAACACCACCTTGCAACAAAAATCCAAGAATATCCGCTATACTCGTAATATCTGCCCACGCTTACAATCAAAATCATCCTTCTTCCTTGGCAAGCAAAGCATATTTCCCGGCCTGACTCTTTCAACGAGCCACATCAACAGGAGCAAAAGATTTTAAACTTCCCAAGTGTTGAAGTGAATTACACTTATGATACTGAATGTGAAACAGAAAAAATGAAGCTATCTAGATAAAATGTTGCGTTATAGCCGCTTGTGTTGTGTAGGCATAGGAAGAAACGAGACGCTAGGGAATGTGGAGATACGTATTAAGGCAAAAAGGTTAATTACAATGAAATGAATGGATCAGAGTATTGTGATATGGTTCAGAGAGTAGACTATGGAGTGCAGTAAGTAATGGAATGGAGGTGCCTTAAATTTCTCAGGCAAGAGCGTGTGCAACGTGAATGAGACAGCATATTAAGTAGTGGTGGTTGGGTGGTTGGAAGGGGTATGGGATGGTAGGGAAGGAAGGTGGATACGTTTGATGGTCTGATGACGAACCTGAGTGGTGCAGAAATTCTCTGCACGGGTTCAGTCAAAAAGAGTTATATTTTTTTTTTCTCTCTCTCTCTAGAACCATCCCCTATAAATGGAAACGGCAATATATATATATATATATATATATATATATATATATATATATATATATATATATATATATATATATATATATATGCGTACGTTTTTAGCATTGCCGCGTTCAAAAGTAAGCTTGCGCAATTCAAAAATGTCGTGAGCAGAACTGCATGTGCACTCCGGGTATATCGATGTCTGTAGTATGATGAAATCGCAGGGCGTAAGAATGTGCGTTACAATGCAGTGAAATAAACTACGTACCGAAAAGCAAACAATAAATTGGAAAAATATGCAAAAATCCAAACGTTCTGTAGGTGAGAAACAAAAAAGGCGGGGGGGGGGGGAGCATTAGTACGAGCATACTTGTAAGTCAAGGAGCATAATTTGCGCGTAATAAAATGATTAACAGTTTTAATTTATTCGTTTTCGTTAAGCGGAGTCGCTTGTGTATATAGGGAGTGACGGTTGCCGATAAGCCTGTATTACGAGGCGGCTGATAAGAGTGGATGTTGCTTTATCTTTGATTTACCAAGTAAAGGATGGACGTAGGGGCAAGTAACAGCTGTCATGTTTCAATTAAGGAAACGGTTGGTGATACTGAATCGTGGGTGCAACGAACACACACACACATCCCATAGACTTCAATTTAGATAACCAATCTCACCTTCCTACTTCAAAGCGTGCAAGAGCCGAGTTGGGCTTTGATGCTTAAGCCTCTGACCGACCTAGTCTCATGACTGCATTTCGAAATAGGTACACGAAGAATATTTACATCACTTAACGTTAATTTTGTCCAGCCGAATATGGTGCATAAAAATAGACCACCATCTTATGTTTCGTGAAACAGTATAGTGGGCTTCTCTCTGATAGTGGGTATACGACTATACGCAGAGCAACGGGCCTTGACGGACGAGTAGAACACTTACTTATCTCATTCTCCGTGGCCTATTTTAGTTACTTGGCGAATTTGTACGAACTGTGAACGTATACTTACAAGTTTATTGCCTTTCCTGTGTAGGGTTTGATGCTCATTACAGAGTGTAACGTTCAAAATATGCTTGTAACTACGGGAGAAGCCGGTGTCCCATTTGCGCACGTGCCCGTTCATGTTAAGCCGTCGACACCGTACGAAAATAGTTTAATTCTAAAGCTACCCACGAATAAAAACCCCATTAATTTGCTAAATCTAACTAGACACGTACGTTGGACCTTCACACTGTAAAGCAGTACTTCATACTGCCGAAAGTACATTGTAACAACCGAAGAACTGTTCAAGAGTTGCCAGTACGCCAATGACAGTAAGTTACGGCCAGACTTGACAGTTGGCATTGACAAACCATTTAACCAGGAAACACTCCATTCGTTGTTGACTTTCTTAGTGGACACAGTGACCAAATGCTCTCGCGTGACCTTCTCCATTTTGTGCATTATTTAAACGGTGTGTAATTCTGTTTTATAAAGTTAGTTATAGTCACATAGTTACGTTCGAATCCCGTGTTTTTATTATGGAATACGGTCTCATTGTAATCATACTTGGGTCTACATAGCACTAGCCGGTTTCATGTCATTTCATGTCATCTTTAGCCTTCACAGATAATGAGGTGAAGAAGGTTTGATACTAAATATTTATTGCAGGTTTAATGCTCCATTTTTACTGTGTTTTATGGATACCAATGGCACAGAAACTATCCATTTTTATAACGAGACGTGTCCAATGATAGGCTGTGTAAGTTAGTTAGGCAAGTTCTGAGTGTACACAATCCTAGGCCTATGCGATGTGGGTAGAATTTTGAAGCTCGTATATAGGCATTACTGATGATGAACATTCCTAGAGGAGAGCTAGGTCAAAAGTTTCAATGCTTCAAAGAGAAAAGTCAAGACCTAAGCCTACATGTTGTAATTGTTTTAAGCAATCACACATTTACTTCGATGGTAAATTATTACCTCATGTTTCTATATGGATCGAAACCACAACCTTAGGCCTATGTGCTATTGTTGCTGAAGTTTTGAACGATTGTTTCAATAATTTCCACCTGTAAATACTGGTATTTCAAAAATAAGCATTACGGAGCTTCAAAATATTTTCCAAGCTCTATAGGCCTATGCCTATGATTATAGTGGTTGTGAACAAACGGTTATACCAGTACGTGCATGCAAGTTTTCAAAAAACAAATACGTCTCAATGCTCCGAAGCAGAAACCCAGGCCCAAGTTATAAAGTTTCGAGTTATGTTAGTAACATTTCTCGGTAAGTTTATGTTAGAAGTATTTTAGAATATTCCCATAATGCTTGAATATATACACAGACTTAGGTCTATATATGGTTGGTAGCTTTGAACTAGTATGTTAATTCATGTTGGTACATGTTGATTATTCCGAAATATTTAGAAGAAATGTTTCAAAATGATTCACACACTAATGAAAGTTTTACGGTTTGCTTCGGAAATATTACCGAATGTTAAATTTATTCTTGGTTTAGTCTTAAGTGGCATGTAACTGTGCTTCATTTACACGGTTACCATCTTTTGTGAATTTTTATCAACTGCATATATTATAAGACATGCATTTGTATGCTCCTGCGGATCTAATACAAGCATAAACACAACGTACCCAAGCTGCCCACCCCATACCCCCCTCTATCATGCCTTCCTCTTCGAAGCTATGTCATGACCATTACCTTTCAGCCAAAATAGGTTCAGTTGGTTTAGGAACGAAGGTTGTTAATAAGAATTTTCAGAGAAGCATTAACCTTTAATGTCAGAATTAGGCTATACCTGTGATTTTTACCGTAGGCCGGTGCAACCACATCCACGGAAAACGAAGTAGGCCTATTCTCAAAAGCACGATGTTTTAAAATATTTGCGAAATGGACTGCCATTTGTATTATTCTGGTAAGTGCTTATAATATTAACTTTTACCGCAACCGAGGAAGACAAATTTTTGTTTTACGTTCAAGAACGGTTAGTCCCGTGGGACAACACGCACCACGTATCTTTGATGATGAAAGTAACCTATATTTACGGCAAAAGATCACGGGGTGAAGACATCAGTTCTTACGCTTATAGCTAGAATATTAATTTAAAAATAACTTGTACTGCAAAGGCTTGCACGTAACATAATGTTCCCGTTCGACGATCGCTACATCGTTGCCGCCAAATTTCAACACTTCCACTAATCCCAAGAGACCTCCCAAAGGCCACCCCTTCCCAAGCCCATCCCCCTCCTCAGTACTCCCCCTCCCGTAAACACAAGGAGTTCCCAATCCTCTTCGTACAGCTGTGTCGTGGCTCGCTGTGGATAGTGTTTTACTTCCATTATTAATTGCCAGATATTCTTTAATTTTTCAAATCAGAGCTCTCCTGTTGATATGGCTGTTTCATCTTTTCTGGTATGCTGAATACTGCTCTAGTAGACCATTGATTAAACTGGCCAGTAATGGTATTTTTTTCACAAGCAGTCGATCCTTACGGCTAAAGACTGACATCCTATCTCGTAGTCAGTTTTATGACAAGACTTGTCCACATTTAACAGCGTTACGCCTTGAGGTATATATTGACTGTAGATTTATCAGTTTGTATGGATTTTGTTCGACATTTCTTTGTTTCTCAGTCTGCAGGCGAAAAGTGGTTAACTCTCTCTCGCTTTTGCCCGAACTACCTCGGTCGTAATCAGATATTTTCACCTGAATGGAATTTTATTGCATTTCGTCCGCAATAAAATGCAAAAATGATCGTATCATATTGCTGATCTGTAACGGCAAAGAAGGTATTCTGTAAACGCTGTTTTATATATATATATATATATATATATATATATATATATATATATATATATATATATATATATATATTATATATATATATATATATATATATATATATATATATATATATATATATATATATATATATATATATATATATATATATATATATATGTGTGTGTGTGTGTGTGTGTGTGTGTGTGTGTGTGTGTGTATTTGTTCAACATAGTTATTATCACTGTATATTTTATACGTTAACAAAGGTGTTAACTACGGCGCGTTGAAACAGCTCATGATAATTTTTCTATATTGGAAATCCTCCGATTGGAAACTCATGCTTGTGAATTTCAGGTTACTTTTGTTTTGAAATGTGAGCTTTGCAAGTTAAATGTGCCTAAAAATGTTAACGTGAATTAGATATTTTCGAACTTTCACCGTTGTACTCAATACGTTGAAAGTAACCAGCTGAACTTCGAGTTATCCGCTCTTTTATATTTAAAAGTTTCTTGAATTAATGGAAGTGATGAAATTCACAGATACGATCGTTACCTTTTGCAATAACGGTACCAGATCCATATATCGAAGAACCATTCTTGCAGCTCGCCATATATTGTATTTTAAAATGATGGCCTCACGAAAGTTAGTCATACATGCAGTATTAGTTGTTTCATATTGGTGTGCTTATTAAATTTAGTCTCATTTTAGTTGGTTTTATATTGTTGATGTAGCTTGCTTAGAACTATGCACCTGTTGTGATAGATTTCAACCACTGACGGCTTATGGACACTTTCATAGGGGAATATTTGGTTCAGATTAAGCTGGCCTTATGCCAACTTGGACCCTTGTCCTAAGGCGGTCGTGTTAAGGCGTAAGAGGGAGATGAATTTTATGGGGTATGCCTACGTTTTCATACTTTTTTATCATCGAGTTGATTTGTATAATAATTTTTTTTTTTTTAGTAAAGTTTCGTGATATTTTCATATAAAAACATTTTATAAGTAATTAGATTCATGAACACACGCTTATAAAAGCTGACACGCTGATGTTTATTTCAAACTTCAAAATATGACGAACTGATGCTTATTACGTACTTCAGAATATGACGAACTGACGCTTATTTTATACTTTAAAATATGACGAAATGATGCTTACTTTATGGACGGAAAATGCAAAGTTGGCATTTATGTGCAATCGCACGATTTATTGCACCTCGGACGCATGATCATGAGTCTTGGGTGACTCGGAGGATAGAGTGGTAAAAGTGCTGTTTGATTCTCCGGTTACTCATATTGGACTTGCAAGGGCGGTGATTTTCACCAAGACCTTGAGACCTCTAGACCTTTGATCTAAAGAATGGACCATTGGTCTTCACTGCTATGGACCTTTTGGCGTTTCTGAAAGCTGCGTGACTTTATTTTAGACTCCGGCTGCAAATCAGCGAGCTTGCGTCTCGGTGTGCGAGACTAGTCGTATATTGGACTCTTAGTCTCATGTTTTATAGACATATTCTTTTTATTTTCTTCGAATTGTTTTTCAGGGTACGAAATGTCACTGCCATTTATACTCGTATTTTGCGCCACCATTACTCCTATTTTTTTTAGTATTAATAATGATATTTTCTTGACCATTCTTTTCAGGTACGTGTTCAGGCTCCAAGTGCTAGGAAAGAAGTTGTGACAAGTTCGTTACTTGGATGCGACGTGAAGTTCAAATTGTAAGTGTTAATTTTAGAGGCATTGATTTTTTTTTTTTTTTTTTTTTAGTTTTCAGTAGTTTTTAGACTCCATTTTACTTACAGAGTATTACAAAACTTTAAGAGTATTAAATGTGTTCTGTGTTATGAGGTAATTGGAGTCTTGCGTTGGTAGACTGACTTCTTTTTATTCTATTTTTATATTCTGGTCCGCGGGTATGGTGGCTAACGTCGTGGCATGCCGCTCGGATGTCGCGAGTTCGCGCCTCCCTCAGGGCGATGAAAAAATCGCTGGCTCTGCATCATGGTCAGTTACTGCTGCAGTGGTGGGTCTGCGGTGGCAGGTTGAAGCCAACATTCTTTGGAAGCTTGAAGTCCAAATCAATGGTCCCTGCGTGCTTGTTCCATGTGAATAGGTTTCATCTAATGAAATAATTTATAACAATGTTTCTCTAATTATTTTGAGCGGGAATAAGCTGATTAAAGGCAAGTCCCAATAGAATATTTTCTGGGTATGCTACGCTTCCCACTGAAGAAGGTTTACTGAATTTGATTATTAATTAAAGTGACCTTGTTAGCCCATAGTTTTATGTACTTAGGATAAAAATTTTTCGCTAAGAAAAAATGTATGCAAGTTGTTAGACCGAAAGTTGTAAGATTGTATTCTGTAAACGATGTGAGGCAAAATAGATAGTAAAACTTGAACTTTAAAGAAAAAATCAAAGCCAAATTCACGGCAATTTGCACTCAGAAAGTTATGAAGTAGAACAACGAGTTATTCAAGCAAATCTGTAAACATCAGCGCTGAATAACCTCATAGGTCCCAGCGCTTGGTCTTTGGCCTAAACTTTATATCACATTACACACACACTCTGTAAACTAACAGACTAGAATCAGCCTGATGGACCTTATGAAAGTTGATTAGAAACCTAAAAATAAGCTCCCTAAAGAGGTACTGTAGGCATTACTTACGGTTCTTTGCGGCGTCCCTTCGGTCTCTAGCTGCAACCCCTTTCATTTCTAGCGCTGTACCTCCGTTCATGTTCTCTCTCTGCCATCTTACTTTCCACCCTCTCCTAACAATTCCCTGTAGGGGGTTAGTGCCGTTAGTGCACCTTACTGTAGGCATTACCTAAGGTTCTTTGCGGCGTCCGGGAAGATAGGGATGATGAAGAGTAGGTAGTAGACTGGGGTTTATCAAGATAAATCTGAGAAGGAGTGAATGAGATTTTAATACTGAATGGGAAACAGCTGGGTAAAATTATATGTTGCTGTACGTTCTTTACCAAGGGGGAGCATCTGATAAGTATTTTTTTATTTTAAATAAAATATATATATATATATATATATATATATATATATATATATATATATATATATGATTATTGCATCTCATAAATATTATTTTGTATATATTACGTACGTTTATGATTATTTACCGTATAAATCTATAACTGATGAGATTAGTATCAGTCGCGCGAGTATTAAATTTCAAATTGTGGTCGTATAGAAAATTTATGCCGTTCAAGTTTATGAAAATATATTACCGTTTTCTATTAAAACATGAAGACGTTTATGCTAAAATACTGTATATTATTGTGGTTGGATCAAGATCTCTAAACAATTTTCACGAATCTTTGAACACTTAATACTAGCTTAATATATATATATATATATATATATATATATATATATATATATATATATATATATATATATATATATATATATATATATATATATTTTATATTAAATATATGATATATATATTATGTAAAATAAATTTATATATATATATATGTGTGTGTGTACATATATAGATATATATATATAAAACATATATTTATATATATATATATATATATATATATATATATTATACAAAGTATAACTGAATTGCGCAAATATGGAACGTTTTGAATATATAAATAAAGACAAAATCCACAAAGAAGGGAAACATTTTGTCTTTGTCCTTTATATACACAAGAAGTCGAAAGGCCTTGCAGCACTCCATTGTTTCTCTTTCCTTCGTGGATTTTGTCTTAATTTATATACACATGTATATATGTATGTATATGTATGTATGTTTGTGTATCTAAGTATAAAATATACATATATATAGATCATACTATGTACTTTGGGATGCGGTTGTTAGCCCCACTGTTGCTCTCTTGATCGTTTGCTTTGATTGGCCGGTAATTTTATAGCTTCGTTTTAAACTGCTTTCACTAAATTGTGATCTTCTGGCATCCTTTGCACGCAGCGTTGCTAAAATTCATAAGAGAGAGAGAGAGGTTCCATAATAGAATCTAAATTAACACTTAAGCTCACGACTACAGTTGGGTCAGTGCAGGACCCACTTAGTGGGTCTTGGGTCAGTAGTGGAACCATTGTCCTCTCACCTCAGCGAGAGAGAGAGAGAGTTAAATTCGTAATGTGATTTTGAAAAGTGAATACCAAAACACCAAGATATAATGCTCTGGAACAATAATTTTTGTATAATGAATAATAACTTTATTTCCTGGATTGCTTACAATTATAAAGAGGCATGGAGACTTAGGTTCTTGGAAGGATTACATAGCTTTCTTTTTTTTTAGGAGATTAATAGATTTTAATATATTTTTTTTTTGTAATTTACTTTCACTGGATTTGTGAAATTTTACTCGTCCACTTGTTTATATTTCCGAGGAAACTAGTTAGTCTCCTTCCAGTACGCCTTAATGAAACGTAAACTTACTTTGAAGAGGAAATGCATTCGACCTGTCACCTTTACATGGCATGGACTTTGGGTATTTGGGATTCTTAAATCTAATAAGTGTAGTAACTGTGAACTCTTTAAAGTATCGGTAATTGGAATTATTAGATCTTATAATCATTGCAATGATTAAATTTGAAATGTAATTGAAGTTAAATCTGAAAAGGAATTGAAAATGTTAAATCTTTAAAGTAATTGGAATGCTTAAATCTTAAAAGTAATTGGAATAGTTAAATCTTGAAAGCAATAGGAATGCTTAAATCTTAAAAGTAATTGGAATAGTTAAATCTTGAAAGCAATGGGAATGCTTAAATCTTAAAAGTAATTGGAATAGTTAAATCTTGAAAGTAATTGGAATTCTTAAATCTTAAAGGTAATTGGAATAGTTAAATCTTGAAAGTAATTGGAATAGTTAAATCTTAAAAGTAATTGAAACTGGTAAATCTTGACAGTAATAAGAATGATTAAATCATAAAAGTAATTGGAATAGTTAAATCTTGAAAGTAACTTGAATGCTTAAATCTTTAAAATAATTAGAATAGTTAAATCGTGAAAGTAATTGGAATAGTTAAATCTTAAAACTGAAAATGTTAAGTCTTAAAAGTAACTGGAATTGTTAAATCTTAAAGGTAGTATGAATGATTAAATCTTAAAAGTAATATGAATGATTAAATCTTAAAAGCAATTGAAACTTAAATCATAAAAGTAATTGAAACTGGTAAATCTTGTAAGTACTTGGAATGATTATATCTTTAAAGTGCTATGCCTGATATTACTGTGCCAAGAATGTGTCATTAAGACAAAAAAGTTTTGCCTAAAACCCCAAAGAAATTGCCAGAGACTCCACTGTGAGTTCCTGGGAAGGCATCCCAGTATGCAGGAAAAATAACCATTAGTACGCAATTCGCAATTACTTTGCATAATAAAGCAAGTGACTGAAGCTTTAAATACAGTGCCTCTTGAAAGTATACCCCCTGGGTTCGTATTCACTTCGTTTCAAATGCAAGTTTGTTCATTTATATATGTACGGTAATCCGTCATGGCTAGCTAATTTTACCTCCAGAATTTGTACGCGGAAGACAGATTAGTCTTGAGGTCTCGTATCAGCTGGAAATATTAAGTCAAAAATATTTTTGCAGATTTATTAAAACAAAAATGATAAAGTACGTTGTAATTAGCTGAAATACTGCATCTTATGAGTTTGTTAAAAAAACATTTGAAATGAGAAATATAAAAAAAATTTTTAAACACGCTTTTATTACAGTGCAATAAGAAGTAAAAAAAAAAATTTTTTTTTGAGAGACACCAGGAATTTCTTACAGTTAATCATGTCTACAAAATGAAAGTATTTTCTCGTATTTTACTATTAAATGTCGGGACATCAATCTTTCTTTAAGTTTTCAGCTGAAAACTCTTACGAAGAGCCAACAAACTATAAACCCAAGAGGGTTCCAAAGGGAAATTAGCCTGCAAAGAGAGACAAGTTAAAGGAAAAGGTGATAAATAAATGTATATAAAGGAATAGAAAATAAAACCGATGCAGCTGAAATTAGGAGACGTTAGCAGAACGCATGAATGAATTTGCTCCGCTTAAACATCTGGCGATCAGAAGACTCCACAATTGCACTAGGCAAAACTATTCCACATTTTCTTCTGTTTTCTCATCATTGCAGTTCCTGATTTAGCCTATTATTATTATTATTATTATTATTATTATTATTATTATTATTATTATTATTATTATTATTATTATTATTATTATTATCCACAAGATGAACTACATTCACATGGAACAAGCTCACAGAGACCACTGACTTGAAATTCAAGCTTCCCAAGAATATGGTGTTCATTTGAAAGAAGTAACAGAAGGTGATAGGAAATACAGAAAGAAGAGATCAGTTATTATAAAACGAAAAATAAATTTAAAAATTAATAGATAAACAGATAAGAACGTAAGTACATTATTAAAACGCAAGGAGAATGATTTTGAGGGCAGTAATGCATTGCATCTTCGCTTGAACCTCTGAGGTTCCATTATCAAATAGTGTGGATGCACTGTACTTAAAAGCCCTTCTTTCAATGTCTTTGTTTTGCCGTTGCTCCACTACTGCTTGAACTGCCTTAACTTCCTTTATAATAGTCTGCTAAATTACTTTCCGAAGGAGTTACAACGCTTATTAAATAAGGCAGCCAGTATTGAATAAACCTTCGCTTGACAGGACACGCCCAACGTAATTGAGCATCAGTGGATAACTATTAAGGCGAGAAGAGAATACAGAATATGTTTTGATCTTTGCAATGAATTGTTCGAAACCGCGGTATTTAAGAGACGTCCTCGAATCATATACTAGATTAAGTGTAATTACTCGTATTGACCTAAATTTAAAAGATATAGGAGGGACATTCGCACATAACGCCCGCGCCATCTAGTGAGTAACCCCCTTAGTGGGATAGTGCCTTCAGTGCACCTCACGCGGTGCACTGTAGGCAATACTTGAGGTTCTTTGCAGCATCCCTTCGGCCCCTAGCTGCAACCTCTTTCATTCTTTTTACTGTACCTCCTTTCATATTCTCTTCATTCCATCTGTCTTTCCACCCTCTCTAACAATTGTTTCATAGTGCAACTGCTTTGAGGTTTTCCTCCTGTTACACCTCTCAAACCTTCTTACTGTCAATTTCCCTTTCAGCGTTGAATGACCTCATAGGCCCCAGCGCTTTGCCTTTGGCCTAAATCCTATATTCTATCTGTATCCTAAATTTTGAGAGATATAGAAGGGACATTTGCACATAAAGCCCGCGCCATTTAGCGAGTATCCCGGGGAATTAAAAAGAGAAATGTGAAGAATTAGGTACATAAGGAGGAAACTAAAGACATGTCTAATCAACGTCATTTATTCAAGAAAAACTATTAGTGTTCTTCGTAAAGTTTATGATACCCAAAGCATAATTATGTTATTTTATCAGTTTTTTTCTTATGCGTACTTGTATGTCTTTTACATTATCTTGCATACTGCGGATATACGTTTTAATTAATACAAAGATGAATTTTTTTTAAGTTGCTGACATAACACTTTTATTTGCAGGTTCTTCCTTCAAGTAACGTAAGTACAGATTTCTACGTGTGAGCCAAAAAGTTATTTTGCAATATGTTACAATGTTTAATTCAATTTGCATAATGGATTGACAGTCGAAATTTGTTAGGTTTGTAGAGGTGAGTGATATTGGCGTCAGTGACCATGGAAGTTGCGACGCCAGTTTTATCTACAGTAGCTTATTTTAGATCAGTAAATGAGTATATTGAAATAATGTATAATCTGCAGTGTAGTTACCCAGGCGTCTATGACCCTCGCTGTTGTGACGCCAGTTTGTTTTGGCACTCAATCAGCCTAGCTTCTTGGGTTTAATTGATTTTATTTATTCATTTATTTATTTATTTTGCGTATCATTATCCGGTCTGTCACTTTTTCGTTCGTAGATACAAAGTGTTAATTGATGGTAATATTATGGGTTGCGTTGATATACTGTGGAACATTGAATTTTATTATATGCCAGTATGTTATTGTTGTAGCTGATATAGAATTTACTAATATATTTTGAAGTTATTTTATTGTATGTTTTGTATGTGCATTTTTATGTTTTATTATGTTTTGTATATTTTTCTTCTGTCGCATTGTTATTTTATTTCATAAATGTGCAAATTTTACTTGTACGCAATTTGTTACATTACCAACTATTTGTCTCTGTCAATTTGATTTGGTATGATTATACCAAGTAATGGCAACTGTTTAAATGTCGAAACATTTAGAATAGCTTAGATTTTGATTTTGTAGTTATTGGCTCACACGTACATTAAATGAGGTTATCTAGAAATCACTAGGAAACTCATAATTGTCTGTCACAATATTTTCGTATTGCAAATGAGGTACAGATTTACGTTCTGCGCTGGGAATATTTTAGCGTCGGTATTTGTATTGTTGTGTTTATACATTTATTTATTTATTTTTGTAATTTATCGTTATAAGTCATCGAACAAAAATTGGTTATAGAAACTTTGTTGCATTTCGGAAATTATGATTACTGAAGATTTTGTGGAGATGTTGATAATTACGCCAATATTCGTTGCCACTTACAGGGCAAGAATTGTGATCATGCAAGTTTTTTAATACTTGAGTAAGTTTTAGCCTTAGTAAATAAATAACTTTAAAAAATAAGTTTTAATCTTAGCAAATAAATACATTTAAAAAATAAGTTTTAATCTTAGCAAATAAATAAATTTAAAAAACAAGTTTTAATCTTAGCAAATAAATAAATTAAAAAAATAAGTTTTAATTTTAGTAAATAAATAACTAAAAGGAACTTAAGATTTTTTTTCATCGGGGGTCAAGACTGTTTTTCATGTAATGATTGGCAACACTTGTAACTGAAGTGGCATCTTGGAGAAATAATCTTTGCGTAAGCCATTTTTTTCTCGCGTAATTAACGGTTTTACATCCAACGTAATAGCACTCTATTAAAGCTGATTGCTGTTATGTTTACTTAATGCCTTCTCGTAAAATGCAGCTGGTTGTACATGATGCTAATAATTCCACCTCGTGTCAAGTATTTAACGAAGTTTCGCTGACTTTGTATTTATGCTGATTTCCAATCAAATGTTAGTGTTATTTTTCTTTTAACTCATAAGTACGTCTTTTATGACACTAAAGCTCCTTTGGATGAATTAATTGTTTTAGTGTTTTGTATGGGTTCTGCTTAATCTCTCTCTGACATTTATTATAACTAGTCTCTAACCTACGATTCGTAAATGATTTTTATCATAGTTTTGGTAGATTTTCTTCTTAAACTCTTTCCGACAGTTGTTTATCGTAATTAGTGCTTTCTAACCTTCCATTCGTAAATAATTTTTGTCACGTTGCTGACGTAATATTTACGTCACGTTGCTGACGTAACATTTGTTATAACAGGCTTTCGTTAAAGAACGCTATTCCTTCGGTGAACCATTCCATGCGTTATGTCACTTTGAATGGAGATGTTTCTGTTGTCTTATACATTCCGTTGATACTAGATAACCTCATTTATTCTGTAGCTGCTTCTACCATCGATAAAGGGCACTAAAGGTATGTTAAAATATATATATATATATATATATATATATATATATATATATATATATATATATATATATATATATATATATATATATATATATATATTTTTTTTTTTTTTTTTTTACTCTAATTTATCCATTTTCCCATTTTTTTTTTTTACTGTATTACAGGTTTGATTAGATAGAAGTAGCGAACTGTTTACCATAGTCTCTCTCTCTCTCTCTCTCTCTCTCTCTCTCTCTCTCTCTCTCTCTCTCTCTCTCTCTCTCTCTCTCTCTAAAACATGTTTCATGCACTGATGGAGTCCACATACTTTGCTAAGACAGTCCTGAGCACTATACTTCGAACGTTTCATTCTCTCTCTCTCTCTCTCTCTCTCTCTCTCTCTCTCTCTCTCTCTCTCTCTCTCTCTCTCTTGCTATTCTTCCTTTATATTCAGGCGTCAAATACGTTCAGTATGTATTCGAGTTTCTTGTTTTTTTATGGTTGGGGGGTGGGTCGTGAGATTGCTCTCATTCGTAAACCCATTTAAAAATGTTTTCATCATCAGCTTAAATAAAAGTGGGCAGTAGGTGAACTTAGCTAGTAAAATCGTATCCAGATCGATCATTTTGTCACGGAATGTGGACTAGCCCAGAACCAGGCCCCGTATCATCAACGATCTCGTATGCAGGACGATCCACAATCAGCGTCTAATCGAACAGGCGAGTTAATTAGCTGTTTAATTTTTGTTGCAATGTTATATCCAGTGAATCTTTTCCATTAAGCGGTAACACGAGAAATAGTTGTATTATCTTATAATGGTTTTCAAATTGCAGTAATAAATTTTCAGATAATTTTTGAGTAAATATAATTAATATGACTAAGTTTGGCAGCCTTAGCTTTCAATATATGTAATTAATATGACTAAGTTTGGCAGCTTTAGCTTTCTATAGATAATTAATATGACTAAGTTTGGGACCTTTAGCTTTTAGTTATAGCTAAGTTTGGCAGCTTTATCTCTCAATATATGTAATTAATATGACTAAGTTTGGCAGCTTTAGCTTTCAATATATGTAATTAATAAGACTTAAGTCTGGCAGATTTAGCTTTCAATATATGTAATTAATATGACTAAGTCTGGCAGCTTTAGCTTTCAATATATGTAATTATTATGACTAAGTGTGGCAGCTTTAGCTTTCAGTATATGTAATTAATATGACTAAGTCTGGCAGCTTTAGCTTTCAATATAATTGATATTTAAAACACTGGAAAGCTTTGGTTATATTTTTACATTGAATAACATTATGTTTTGTAATTTTTTACAGAAGGATGTATTCCCTGGGGGAAATTTTAATTTCTTCCCACTTTAAGAAGACTGTGATCAATTTCATAAACTTTCAAAATCTAAAAGGTGAGATGATTTGTCGTAAAATGGGTTATATTGGTTATCGAATTGAATTGAATATTAACTTAAATTGAAAATTTGAATTGAATTGAAAATTAACTTAAAATTCTAATAGCTCAGATTACTGGTATATTTCAGTCGTTTCTTTTGACGATGCACAGTGAAGACATTTTATATCAAAAACAATCAAAGCTATAACAATTTTTTTTCTTTTTGCAGTAGAACGTTTGTGAGAGATGTCATACTTCAGTACGTGGTGACCTCTCAGATGTTCGTCGTGGAATACAGCCCGAAGCCTGATTCCTTCCTTATCGAAAGGTATATCGGATAAATTGGTTTTCGATGTTCTAATTACTTTGTTATTTCTGATATTCAGTTGTGTAAGTTCGAGTCGGCGTATGCACAGGCATTATATGATTATATGATTATATATATATATATATATATATATATATATATATATATATATATATATATATATATATATATATATATATATATATATATATATAATTATATACAGTATGTATGTATATATATATATATATATATATATATATATATATATATATATATATATATATATATATATATATATATATATATATGTGTATATATGCTGTTTATTTAAGGCTTTACGTTTCTCTTTGGATTTTCCATCGGTCAAGTATCAACGACTTAAGAACCTTTACGTAGATTATCCGTAACAGATGTTTCACTAATGCGCTGTAGCAATAGTGAAACATTTCCAATTTACTACAGAGGGTCAAAGTCCAGTCAAATTAAGCAGAAAAAGCTGAAGGTTTTCAAGAGGCTCGCTAAATTCTCCTATAGCATTCAGGCATACGCTAACACGTAACATTTTTAAAAAGTGATTATTAAGCTCATAAACTTTCATTATGCTGCATCATTGTTGTAAGCTGCTAATTGGCTACTCTGACAGTCTTCTTGTGACAGCAGAATGATAAACGTTCATGTCTGCCCAGAAAAACAGCCACGAGGCGATAAACAGACTTATTAAGCTTTCTTTTAATGAAACAGTAATTGCGTAAAGGCATATCCCATCATTTTCCATAAATGCACATTCACGAAGCAATGATAAATGGGTTATTTGTAATTTGATAAAATTTAATTTTGAGATAGTGTTATTACTTATAAATAAAAATGACGTTTAATGTACCATTAAGAAGGCAGTGGAATATGATTGTTACTATATATTTTTGCCTAGAAAGCAAATTTTTGTCAGAGGTGCCACGAGTAAAGCTAAATTGTCAAAATTGTGCTAACGAGAAAATGTTAGTTTCATCATTGTGTTGATAAAGACACTAATTTTCAACACAAATGTTGCGCCGACTAGAAAAAAGTTACTCTCAACTCTTTTGTTTCACTTTGCCAACTAAAAGTGGTAGTCTCAAAGTTACTCTCAACTCTTTTGTTATACTGTGCTAACTAAAAGTGGTAGTCTCAACACAGTGTGGCAGATCTTTTCAACAATAGTGTTGTACGAACTGAAAGTAGTTAATTTCAGCTCTCTTTGACTTTCAGATCTTGTCATTCTGTGCTAACTAAAAGCGACTAATTTCAATATTGTTATGTTTAATAAAGGCAGTAATATTTAACACTTCATGTAATTGTGCTAACTAAAAGAAGTTCATTTTAACTCATTTTTTATACCGAATTAGTTGAAAAATTTTTTTATACAGAGTTAGTTAAAAATTTTTTATATACTGAGTTAGTTGAAAAGAAAATTTTTTTATACTGAATTAGTTGAAAAAAATTTTTTTATACTGAGTTAGTTGGAAGTGGTTAGTTCAAACACTGTTGTGGTTAATAAAGACAGTTATTTCAACGCCTTTTTTTTTCTTCCTGTGTTAGTTAAAAGCGGTTAGTTCCAACACTGTGTTGGGGTTAATAGAGCTTTTTTTTTTCTTACTGTGTTAGTTAAAAGCGGTTAGTTCCAACACTGTGTTGCGGTTAATAGAATTTTTTTTGTCATACTGTGTTAGTTAAAAGCCGTTAGTTCCAACACTGGCAGTTAATAAAAACAGTTATTTGAACTAACCACTTTTTGCCATACTGTGTTAGTTAAAAGCGGTTAATTCCAACACTGTTGCGGTTAATAAAGACAGTTATTGCAACTCTTTTATTGTCATACTGTGTTAATTAAATCGGTTAACATAGGCAGTTACTTAATTGCAACACTCGCGTTGCCCCGACTTTTAAAAGAAGTCACTTTCAGCGCTTTGTGATGCGCTGTTTTTCCTCCATCCAAAACGAAGAAAAGGCCAGAGAGAGAGAGAGAGAGAGAGAGAGAGAGAGAGAGCGACTTCCCACACGCCCATTGTGCTATCATCTAGACGCCATTTGAATGCGCGTCTCGGCCCGGACGCTAAATCTCGAAATAGACTGACGCCTGGGCCAGCGCTCATAAAGGCCAGATGTCCTACAACCTAAGCCTTTCCAGTTCTTTTCCCCTGTGCAGAGTCTTATACGCGTTTGGCAATGGCAAAGAAGGAATGGAAGAAGGGACTTTGAAATGTCTTTGTTAAAGTTTTTTTTTTTTTTTTTAAGATTTCTGCTGAGAGGGTTTAGCGTCAGCAGAGAGAGGGAATGAAGGAATGTTTTTGAGTGGTTTTTTCTTCGGCATCGCGTTTTCTGATATGCATCTCTTTTTGGGATGAAAAAAAGTGAGAGATGTCTGATGAAGATATTTCGGTGTTTTAGTCTTTCGTCAATATTTGCATAAGAAAAGGGCGACTTTTTGTTTTTATTCATTCTGAATTTTTGCTTTTCACGCAGGAAAAAGAAGGTTCTTTTATTTATTGTCAATATTTTGCCAAATACATTTGGAGAATGAAAAAAAAAAATCTTTTGTCAATTTACACCTGTTCCGGCAAAGCAGTTGTTACAAGGGTCACTCTGAGATAACTAAACGTCACTTCAAAGCCAGTTATTTATACAACAAAGACACCCAAACAAATTTATTTCTGTTGGTGGTGTCAGTCCAAGTTCAGGATTTGGAAACAAGACTCGGCATAATGTGACATTTATGAGAAACATCACTTCAGTGGGGTTAGAACGTAAACTCGACTTTCTTAACGCCTACAGCATAATACCTTTTGATATGAGTCATCTTTTGAATGACAGAATGATGATTTTATGACAGTGACCGAGTGCTAAGGAATTTTATAGGTGATTTTATAGGTCTCGTTCTTGTGAATGTCTAGAACACGTTTCTGAATGAAAAAATGACCTAATGACAATGACTGACTGCGAAGGAATTTTAAAATTAGTTTTACAAGACTGGTCAGTGGAAAATGCCGAGAACAAACATCTCTGAATGATAAAGTGACCCAGTGACAATGACTGAATGCGAAGGAATTTTAAAATTGGTTTTACTAGATTGCTCAGTGGAAAATGTCTAGAACGCACATCTCTTGAATGACAAAGTGACCTAATGACAATGACTGAATGCGAAGGAACTTTAAAATTAGTTTTACAAGATTGGTCAGTGGAAAATGTCGAGAACAAACATCTCGAAATGACAAAATGAATGGGAGAGTGCGAAGGAATTTTATAGGTTTCGTTCTCAGAAAATGTCGAGGACACATCTCTAAATGACAAAATAACCTAAAGACGAAGTGCTAAAGAATTTCAGTTCGCTGTTTGAAAATGTCGAGAAAACTACAGTTTCATGCAATAAATATGAGTAATAAAGAAATAATGAACGCTCGTACACTTGTCTGCAGACAGTAACAGATATTGTCTTTCAAAACGTAAATAGTGAGTGTCTGTACACTTGTCTGTTGACATTAACAGATATATTTTTTTCGAAAGAGGCAAATAACAGGCATCTGTAAACTTGTCCGCTGACATTAACAGAGGTATTATTTGAAAACAGGTAAATAGTGAGTGTCTGTACACTTGTCTGTTGGCATTAAAAGATATACTCTTTCAAAATAGGTATATAGTGAGTGTCTGTACACTTGTCTGTTGATATTAACAGATATATTCTTTCAAAACATGTAAATAGCGATCACCTGTAAACTTGTCTGTTAACATTGACAGAGATAGTCTTTCAAAATAGGTAAATAGTGAGTGTCTGTACACTTGTCTGTTGACGCGAACAGATATATTCTTTCAAAATAGGTAAATAGTGAGCGTCCGTACACTTCTCTGTTGACATCAAAACAGAAATATTCTATTAACAGAATTTTCCTGAAATAAGCATTATGTTAAAAGAGGCAAATATGAGCTGTGTACATTTGTCTCTTAACATTATCTGAGATATTTTTTTTTCAAAGGAGGCAAATAAAGAACGACTGTACACTTGTCTGCTGACATTAACATATATTCTCTTGAAGGAGGTTGCATCACCGACAAAATCCCATTACTGTATAGCACCTTTGTGACTGACCTTTATGCTAAGGGAGGAAGGAGATTCTGCTGGCGTCGCTGTCGGTTCCTCTCGGAATTTCGCGATGCGTAAAGACCTGTTGATTTCTTCATCAGCGGTCGGAACGTGTGGAGCTTGGAGCGCCTTTTGCAACCCTCCAACAATGGCTTATGGCTCGTGTCGTTTTGAAATGTTCTTGATCCATTTGCGAATGGTTTTTTGCAGTGGCTGCTGAGTTGGGCAATGCTGTACCGACGTTGCGTTCAGTTTGACAGAATTTCATGTTCGGTGTTTCAGTATTCTCTAAATTATGATTTACTTGTCTCTTGAATTTAGTTGAATGTTCTAGGATGTTCGCGTTTGTGGGGTTATGCTTTGTTTTTCTTTTTAAGTTTATTTGAATGTCCAAGGCAAGTTTATATTTAGTGGATTATAATTTGCTTGTCTTTTTTGAAATTCAGCTGGATGTCCTAGGCAAGTTCGTATTCGATTGGTGCATAAGCATGCTTATGGATATATATTTTTTTTTAATTTTTTACTTTTTTACACTGTAAAGGTTATATGCATATCCTAAATGCAAAGTTATAATTTTTTTAGGGGGAATATCATTTTTGGTCTAATGTCAATTTTTACCATAGTTTTAAAATAATTCTTTTGTTTTATTTATTTAGTTTATAAATTCAATGCCATAATTATTCCATAGTTTTAAAATATTTCTTTTGTTTTATTTATTTAGTTTATAAATTCAATGCCATAATTATTCATCTCAAACCAAATTCATTATAGCGCTGAATAATCCCTCGGATTCCAGTGCTTGGCTTCAAGCCTAAATTCCATATTCCATTCCATTCATATTCCATTCGACTGTGATTTGCTTGTCTTTTGAGCTCAGTTGAATGTCTTAGGCAAGTAAAGGTTACCCTGTACGTGTATGAGGGTGTCTGGTGGCTTTTTCTTCAGATCCATGCGGATATATATATATATATATATATATATATATATATATATATATATATATATATATATATATATATATATATATATATATATATATATGTATATATATATATATATATATATATATATATATATATATATATATATATATATATATATATATATATATATATATATATAAAAACTGAAGCCACTGGAAAAATTCAGAATAAAAGAACAGAGTGCCAAGTACTCATGTATTTTTAATACATCTTCAGGGCACAAAATCACGTGCTTACTTATATACATATATATATATATATATATATATATATATATATATATATATATATATATATATAATATATATATATATATATATAATATATATATATATATATATATATATATATATATACATATATATATATATATATATATATATATATATATATATATATATATATATATATATATATATATATATATATATATATATATATATATATATATATATATATATATATATATATATAGCCTTGTTCATTCTTGTGTTAATCAATGGCACCATATGTTTTCTCTTTCCTACGTAGTTTCTTTGTTCTCCCACCCAAACACCCACCAACCCACCCAACCCTACCCCACCCCAACACACACGCACGCTCACACAAACACACCTTTTTATTTCATCCTGCCATCACACAAAATCTTAACACAAGATAAAGTTTATCGCCTCGCTCTTAGTATCCATTAGGCGCGTCGTCTCTTTCCATCTGAGACAAATAGAAACGACCGGGGGAGGGAATTCATTTTCATCTCTCCGTCTGTTTTCTAAATTTAATTTGAGTTTTAGAAAATTTCGTTGACGTTTTTTAAGCTCAAGGTTTTATATACGTCATTATTTTTGGTGTATGGTGACGGAACTTGCACTGAATAATCTCATCGCGGAGTTCGGGACGTCCCTTACGAATGACGCCAGATAATCTTAATCGGTCAGTAAATCTTTTCGGTTAGTTCAGGGGAGCGATTTTAAGGCTTTTCCTCAACACTTGGAAACGTTATTTTTATTGTGTTCCCTTAACTCTTACTCTCTCTCTCTCTCTCTCTCTCTCTCTCTCTCTCTCTCTCTCTCTTTTCTTTAATTTTGGGGTGAGGAGGGGCACACAATAAAGCATTCTTCTTGGTATTTCAACACTTGGAAAATTTATATTATTATTATTCCGTCGACTCTTATTTGGAATGAGAATTTACGGTTTTTTTCTTCGGAAGTCTAATTGACAGTTTTTGTCGCAGCTTCTCGCTTGGTGGCGCAGCGAACATTTAGCATCCTCTTAGTTTAGACTGCAAATTAATGTCAGCCATTTTCTCCTGCGTTTTTTAAATTCAGAATTATTGAAATGCATTTCTCGCTGATATGCCTCTTAACCCACTAATGGGAGAGGCTGGCTGATAAGTTATAAAATCTTTTAAAGGCTTTCTTTTCTTACAGTTGCCAAATTATTTTTGGGTGGTCCTCCCCGGTAGGGGGTTAGTGCCACCAGTGCACCTCATGCGGTGCACTGTAGGCATTACTTAAGGTTCTTTGCAGCGTTCCTTCGGCCCCTAGCTGCGGCCCCTTTCATTCCTTTTACTGTACCTCCGTTCATTTTCGCCTTCTTCCCTCTTACTTTCCGCCCTCTCCTTACAATTGTTCCAGAGTGCAACTGCGAGGTTTTCCTCCTGTTACACCTTCAAAACCTTTCTGTTGTCAATTTTCCTTTCAGCGCTGAATGACCTCCTAGACCCCAGCGCTTGGCCTCTGGCCAAAATTCTATATTCCATTCCATTCTGCTGGTCCTCGAGTGGAGAAAAAACTTTGTTGCTTTCTTTTACTTCGAATTCTCTCCTGGAAAGAGAAATGCGCGTCAGCTGAAAGGATTGTATTGTTGACACTTGCGTTTTTGTACTTTTGTTGTCTTTTTTCAGTTGTAGATTTTATTTCTGTACTGTTTTATTATTGGGAGTTTCATCCACGCACGCGTGCTCACACGCAGATTATATTATATTATATATATTATATATTATATATATATATATATATATATATATATATATATATATATATATACATATACAGTATATATATATGTATACATGGATATATCTTGATTTATCAAAATTACATATCTTTATGATTATATATATATGCATGTATGTATGTTGCATGTATTTGTATATATATGTATATTTACACATAAAATACAGGTATACATCAATAATATGTATATATATATATATATATATATATATATATATTATTTTTAAATATATATATGTACAATATATAATGTATATTATTTATGCATATATATATGCATATATATATATATATATATATATATATATATATATATATATATATATATATATATATATATATATATAATTTCCTCGGTCAAAAGAAACGTCTCGTTGTTTGTTTGTTTTGGCGGGGATGAGTCAAGGAGACGAAATTGGAAATAGCTTAAAAGGAAGAGATTGTAGGAATACCCCACAGGAACTCGACTGAGGCTGACACCGTCCTGACCTTTTGGGCCAACAATAGCTGAGGTTAAGGTTACACACTTTGCTTTTGCTTTCACCATTCGGTTACAGTGGGAAATCACTTCGACAGTACTCTGCTAGGCGTGTAGCAAGGTTTGAAAAGAAACGATGCGCTTAAAGATTTGTGTTCAGCGTGTTTGTATGCATATGTATATATATATATATATATATATATATATATATATGTATATATTATATATATATATATGTATGTATGTATGTATGTATATACAAATTTATATATATATATATATATATAATATTTATATATATATATATATATATATATATATATATATATATATATATATATATATATATATATATATATATATATATATATATATATATATATATATAAAAAATTTCTGACTCACGTCAGGATGGAACCAAGATCTTTCAAATGAAAGACCTGGTTTTGATCCTGATGTCCTGATGTAAGTCAGAAATTTATTTGCTCCACACGTGATTGTTGTTGATTATTTTTATTAATATTATTTATTATATAATATATATATATATATATATATATATATATATATATATATATATATATATATATATATATATATATATATATATATATATATATATATACATATATAGTATATATATATATATATATATATATATATATATATATATATATATATATATATATATATCATCCGAAAGATAATACATAATACATTAAAAAGGCTTCGTAATTCGACAGGAGCCCAGGCCACGTCCAGTGAATGACGTGTGTGGGATGGGGCCTGTGATG
>NC_089750.1:72007206-72017206 GCF_040412425.1 Macrobrachium rosenbergii
AAGTAGAGATAAGTAATAAAAGAATGTATCCGCTTACAAAAGACTTTTTTTTTTATTGGTATTATACAGCAACAAAGTAATAAACTCTTAAGATGCTGGATAACATGAAGAGGCTAGATCAGTGATTGCATACATTAACCTGAGTAGCATTCTCCTGTGATTAGCTTGAGTTTTTTTCGTGAACTTGAGAGAGAGAGGCTTGTGATTAGCTTAAATATATTTTCGTGAGAGAGAGAGAGAGAGAGAGAGAGAGAGAGAGAGAGAGAGAGAGAGAGAGAGAGAGAGAGAGAGAGAGAGAGAGAGAGAGTCTTGCGATTAGCTTAAAATTTTTTCTTGAAACTGAGAGAGAGAGAGAGAGAGAGAGAGAGAGAGAGAGAGACTTTTGGTTAGCTTAAATATTTTTTCGTTAACTTGAGAGGGAGAGAGAGTTGTGATTATTTTTAGGTGAACTTAGAGAGAGAGAGAGAGAGAGAGAGAGAGAGAGAGAGAGAGAGAGAGAGAGAGAGAGACCTCTGATTATCCTGAAAATTTTTTCGTGAACTTGAGAGAGAGAGAGAATTTTCCAAGTTTTGTCGAATTAGACAAGAAATTTGACCCTGGCGTAATTCCTGGCCATTTTAGCTTTTTCGTAATGCAGCTCACCTTGCAATGCAAAGGCTGCTAGACAACCATAAGGCCATCAGTATGAGTGCATGTGTATGTTTGTTTATATATACATCTTTTTTGTCATTCCATAGGCATACTGTATTATGAGCGAAACTTATTTATATGAAAAACAAACGTCTCTTCTTCATTTAATATAATCGTTGATAAAGGACTTGAAAAAGTCCTAATTATATTGATTTGTGAGAGATTTCCATCCGGTCTCCTCTTCGTTACTCACTCTTACCAAAGAGAAAATAGAAACGAAGAAATAAAATAAAAATAAATAACTGAAAAGAAAATAATTATGATATAGATAAACTTTTTGAAAATTATAAAGAAAAAACTAAAATTTCTTTCTTTCAATTTCCTACGTTGTATTAAACAATAAAGAATAGAATATTTCCCATAAGTATAGCGCATAACACACTGTATCTGTTAACTGAAACACTTATAGAGAGAGAGAGAGAGAGAGAGAGAGAGAGAGAGAGAGAGAGAGAGAGAGAGAGAGAGAGAGAGACGTGTGTAGGCGGATGGGTCAGTTCATCATTACTCAAACGAACACCTCCTTTCGCAGTCACACCCATTCTTCAGCCCCCATTATTTTTGCTTGAATATATTTCTCCGGGTTTAGGCAATCATGTCTGCCAATGTGAATTATGCGAGACAGCACCACACATTTGGAACTCGCTTCCGATGATAATTTTTTCCATAATTTCTGCGTGATTATGGATATCTTTCCGTAATTTCGACGGTATTTTGGTTCTGATATCTCAGTTGTGAAATTATTAGCCTTTTAGTTTTCTGAAAAGAAAACTGTTGTGCCGGCTTTGTCTGTCCGCTGGCACTTTCCACTCTCAGGCCTCAAAAACTACCGAGGCTAGAGGGCTGCAAATTGGTATGTTGATCATCCACCCTCCAGTCATCAAACATACCAAATTACAGCCCTCTAGCCTCAGATGTTTTTATTTTATTCAAGATTAAATTTAGCCATGATCGTGCTTCTGGCAACGATATAGGATAGACCACCACCGGGCCGTGGTTAACGTTTCATTGGCCGCTGCTCATACAGCAATATACCGAGACCACCAAAAGATAAATCTATTTTCGGTGGCCTTGATTATACGCTGTAGCGCGCAGTTTTTACTTGTCTATATAAGTTATCAGTACTTTTCGTAGAGGGTAAAGCAAAATTATTTCTGTGGTGTTAAAAAAATTGCTTGACATTGTTTCTCTTAATTATGTTACTATTATTGTCCGTGAGTTGTCACTTACAGCCTTCTGGTAGTAGTGAATAAGGCCGGTTTTGCCAAAATAAAAAAATTAAGAGCAATGATTTAAGTCAAGTAAATCATTTGACAAAATAAGCTAACAACCCCATCACAAAGAATTTATTTCAAACGAAGAAATACACGTAACAAAATTAACGACACTCCCTCACTATTAGTTTATTTCAAGCAAAGTATAATACTTCACAAAATATACTGAAATCCCTCGTTAGGAATATATTTCAAGCTAAGAGGAAATTTGAGGAAAGAAGGAAAGCCCACTCCCTAGGAATTTACTTCAAGCAAAATAATCTAAAATAAACTAAAGCCAGTCACTAGAACAAATTTCTGGGAGAGCAATAAATTTAACAAAAGAGACAAAGCACCTCATGACCAGGAACATATTTCAATCAAAGCAAAACATTTGCACCGAAGTTTCTTCGGCGCAATCGAGTTTTCTGTACAACCGCTACAGCGTATAATCAAAGCCACCGAAAATAGCTCTATCTTTCGGTGGTCTCGGTATAATGGAGTATGAGTCGCGGCCCATGAAAATTTAACCACGGCCCGGTGGTGGCCTATCCTCCATCGTTGCCAGAAGCACGATTATGGCTAACTTTAACCTTAAATAAAATAAAAACCACTGAGGATAGAGGGCTGCAATTTGGTATGTTTAGTGATTGGAGGGTGGATGATCAACATACCAATTTGCAGCCCTCTAGCCACAGTATTTTTCAAGTTCTGAGGGCGGACAGAAAAAGTTCGGACAGAAAAAGTGTGGAGAGAAAATGTACGGACACAATAAAGCGCGGACGGACAGACAAAGCCGGCACAATAGTTTTCTTTTACAGAAAACTAAAAAGAATGATAAAATAACCAAAGTATTTCGCGAAGGGGAACATTTCAATCAAAGCAAAACGTTTACCAAAACAAACGACCCCGTCTGCAGCAACGGATCTCGAGCAAAGCTAAACATTTGACAAAACAAACGACCCCATGACATACATCATCTCACTTTGTCTCGGAGGGGCTGCTTCTGGTATTCACCAGGCCGTAATTAGTTGGACCCTTTCCTAATTAACATTCTTTGGGTTGGAATGGCATATTGTTTTAAACCTGGGCTGAGCACACACCTGTGACGTCTTTTTTATTGGCATGCGCAAAAACCTGTGTTGAAAACTGTTTTGTTAGTAACATGCAAGCAAGCACACAAATCTCCACTTCCCCCACCCAGAGTCTTCTCTCTCTCTCTCTCTCTCTCTCTCTCTCTCTCTCTCTCTCTCTCTCTGAACATGGATAATATATTAATTATAAACAGGAAACGAACCTTCTCCTTTCACTAAGAATATAAAACTGAAACTCCCCTCTCTCTCTCTCTCTCTCTCTCTCTCTCTCTCTCTCTCTCTCTCTCTCTCTCTCTCTCTCTCTCTCTCTCTCTAACTGAACATGGATAATATATTAATTATAAACAGGAAACGAACCTTTCCTTTCACTAAGAATATAAAACTGAAAATCCCCCTTTCTCTCTCTCTCTCTCTCTCTCTCTCTCTCTCTCTCTCTCTCTCTCTCTCTCTCTCTCTCTCTCTAACTCAGCATGGAAAATATATTAATTATAAAAAGGAAACGAATCTTCTCCTTTCACTAAGAATATCAAAACTGAAACTCCCCTTCTCCTCCTCCCCTCTCTCTCTCTCTCTCTCTCTCTCTCTCTCTCTCTCTCTCTCTCTCTCTCTCTCTCTCTCTCTCTCTCTCTCTCTCTCTCTCTCTCTCAATGAACATGGAAAATATTTAAAGTACAAACCGAACACTAACCTTCTCCTTTCACTAAGAATATAAAACTTTATTGAACACATTCAGAGCATTTTTATTATACTGGGCTCAAACCCAAATACCTTTTATTAAGACATTTTTTTTAAATGTATTTTTTTCATAATTGCGTGCAAGTATTTTTTTTTTACCTGTTCTCTTAAAGTTTATTTTGATACAAGTGAAGAGAGTACTATAATTACGTAGAATGTAGGAATGTGGAGTGACCGTAGAACGTAGGATTGCAGAATGACCTCAGAATGTAGGATTGTGGAGTGACCTAAGATTGTAGGATTGTGGAGTGACTATAGTATGTAGGAATGTGGATTGACTTTGTAGGATTGTGGAATGACTTTAGAATGTAGGTTTGCAGAGTGACCTTAGAATGTAGGAATGTTTAGTGACCTTAGAATGTAGGATTTTGGAGTGACTTTAGAATGTAGGATTGTGGAATGACCTTAGAACGTAGGAAAGTGGAATGACTTTAAGATGAATAATTGTGGAATGATCTTAGAATTTAGGAATGTGGAATGACCTTAGAATGTAGGAACTAGATTGCAGGATTGTGGAATGACTTGAGAATGTAGGATTGTGGAATGACCTTAGAATGTAGGATTGTGAAATGACTTTAGAAATTATGAATGTGCAATGACCTTAGAATGTAGGATTGTGGAATGACCTTAGAATGTAGGATTGTGAAATGACCATAGAATGTAGAGTTGTGGAATGACATCCCAGTGCCACAGTAAATAATGTCATTACTGGAAAGAGATGTCGAGAGTAGCTCTCTCATTAGAGTCTGTAGCTTCAACCGGGAGAACCCTCCCATCTTCCCCCACCCAGATCCCACCCCACCCCACCCACCCACCCAACCAATGAACACCCACTAACAACCATCCATCAGCCTCAAGCTTCAGTGACCTTGAGAACTTAAGAGTTAAAACATGAACCTCCTCCGACAGTTCATTTCCGTATGGTGACCGGTTCTCGTCCTGTTGTGAACCAGAGAGATCATATTAAGGATGATTTATCTGCTGCGAACCGGACGAGTTAACATTTAGGGTGATATATCCACGCTGCTCTAATTTCTTCTAATATGTAAATAAAGAAATTTATTGAAGTACTAGATTATCTTAAGTTAAGATAAGCTTTTGGGTACGGTAACCGTTTCTCATTGGGGATAATCTTTATCTTATTAAAGCGGTTCATTTTCGATTTGCCAGCCGTCGTCAGATTGATTTAATCGCGAAAGTGATGTTTATTGATGTAACGTAAATTGCGTGCGTGGTAAGGATAAGATTTCAGTGCAATTTAAAAATGGCTCCTGTTTATCGTGGGTTTACTGCCTAATTGCCGGGCCATGTGTCCCAAATTTCGTACACTCATTCCTTCCATCATTCATTATTCATTTTTTATAAGTAACTGTAACGTTTTAAATGGAGGTGTATTCATTCACTCATCATGTATAATTTTTATAAGTAACCGTACCATTATAAGTAAGGGTGCAATAGAAGGGTTGATAGGATAATGCATCAGTTTACTCCAATGATTTGATAAGGAATAATTAAAAACTGAATGAATGAATGAATGAAGAGAAGAATTAAGTAAACCACAAGAATTTCGGATCTAAAGTTAATGTGCTTTTCAGGCATTAGATTAAGGAATGTATAAGGTGCATTTTTTCGTGAATAAACATTCGTTTAATATATATATATATATATATATATATATATATATATATATATATATATATATACATACATACATACATACATACATACATATATATATATATATATATATATATATATATATATATATATATATACTAACCTTTTGCTTCTTATTAAGTCTTTTGCTGGGGTGAGGTTGCTAGCCCCATGTCATTTTCTGCCCTGGCTATGACACGCCAAAGTTTACTAACCACTAGATAGATACCTGATGTTGTGCTAAAGTCACTTGTAAAATATTATATATATATATATATATATATATATATATATATATATATATATATATATATATATATATATCATATATATACATATACTGTATATATATATATGTATATGTATACATACATACACATACATATATATATATATATATATATATATATATATATATATATATATATATATATATATATCGTATTCGCTCATCGCTAAAACACATACGTATACACGTCAGCCTTCGGATAGATAGAGAGAGATAGACAAACGTGTAGATACCAGATTGCGGCATGCAACAGGGCTCTCGGGGGCACCGCCGGCAGTTGCCCGATGAAATACGAAAAATAATTTAGGAAAATGTGACGGCTAGGGGATCTCTCCCCCCACCTCCCATGCCCCTCTCCCCCCGACGGAAGGTCGTCCATTCGCCGATTGAATTATTTAAGTACAGAGCTCGCCGACGTTTATTACCACGCGAACAAAGCCTCATTTGTATGCTTTATAATCAGAAGCGAAAATACGAGAAGCTCGGAAGTTGGCCTCCGGGTCTAAAACGGTCTCTTGGTGGAATGTGCCTTATTCTGTTTAGGCCGGAGGTTTTTTTGGGGGTGGTGGCTTCTTTTGGGGGTGAGGTATTGTGGGAAGGGAGAGGTGCTGTTATATCTCTCGGTAAGAGGCCTTATCTCTCACAGGAATGTCTCATTTGATAGGTTCGATTCAGTTCGTAACTTAGGACGTTGCTTGCGTCTAACTTGTGCTTGTCTTGTGCAATATCATGCAATCTTGCTTGCACATCCGTTAGGGATATCAAATCTACTTGTTTAAATAGACGGAGCGAAGGAAATATATTAAGAAGCAGAATGGAAAGGACTAAAATGAATAATTTTCAACACATGTATTATTGAATCTCTCTTATGTTCTCAGTACCAAGAGTGTCATGAAGTTTGAGAAACCACAAACTGGAAAACATATATTCAAAACCACATATAAAACCATCAAGTCTGTTTATTTAGATAAAAGAAGAGAAAGAAATATACTAAGATCCATCCTACTCGAAAGTGACTAGAAATGAATCATTTTTGACATTTGTCATTGAATCTCTTATACGTTCTGTGTACCAAGAAGATTATGAAGTTTGGACAACACCCAAATTGGAGAACAAATATATTCAAAACCACATATAAAACCATCAAGCCTGTTTGTTTAGATAAAGGAAGAGAAAGAAATAAACTAAGATCCTGCATAAAAGTGACTACAAATGGATAATTTTTATTAACATTTGTGTCATTGAATCTCTCTTGTAATCTGTGTACGAAGAATGTTATGAAGTTTGGAAAAAACCCAAACTGAAGAACAAATATATTCAAAACCACATAGTACAGTCTCGAAGCCTCGTGCTCCGAAACTCTTTGTGGTCTTTAATATATCTGTTCTCCAATTTGTGGTTTATTCGGGTTTCAAAGTCCGATGCTGATCTGTGATCATAATTGTTATGAAGTCCTTCCGAGAGACGGTGCTGCTGTTTCGCCAATCCTTTCCCAAACCCAATTTATCTATCCTGGTGAGGATCGTAACATTTCTTTTACTGTATCTCCGTCCATATTCTCTTATATCTTTCTTTCCACCCTCATCTATCAATTGTTTCATAGTGCAACTGCGAGGTTTTCCTCCTGTTACACCTCACAAACCTTTCTACTCTTAGTTTCCCTTTTCAGCGCTGAATGACCTCGTGGGTCCCAGCACTTGGTCTTTGGCCTAAAATTTACCTTCCACCCTTGGGTCGTGGTAGCTCAGTGGTTTCACCTGGTCTTCACAGTGTGTTGGCCCCGAGTTCAAGACACGCTCATTACATGATTGATTTACTGATTTCACTGGCTGAGCACTTCACCGTCCCTTGTAGCTCGATATGGTGGGGGGCGGGGGAGGAAGGGGCCAGTTTAGGATGCTTGGCTTTTTCAGTGTAATGTAAAAGGAACAAAGCTTTTATTACTGGTTTATTAGAATGGACGCCTATTATGTATCTCTATTATCAGATGAAAGCTAAAGAGTAGTGATATTATTATTATTATTATTATTATTATTATTATTATTATTATTATTATTATTATTATTATTATTATTATTATTATTATTATTATTCAGAAGATGAAACCTATTCATATGGAACACGCCCACAGTGGCCATTGACTTGATATTCAAGCTTCCAAAGAATATTATTATTATTATTATTATTATTATTATTATTATTATTATTATTATTATTATTATTATTATTATTATTCAGAAGATGAACCATATTCATATGGAACAAGCCCACAGGTGCCATTGACTTGAAATTCAAGCTTCCAAAGAATATTAAGGTGTTCATTAGGAAGAAGTAAGAGGAAGTAAAGGGAAATACAGAAAGAAGGACTCCCACTCATTTATTTAAAAAATTAATTAATAAATTAACAAATTGATAAAAATGTATTGAAATTCAAGGAGAATAGTATTGGGGTAGCAGTGCATTGCACCCTCGCTTGAACTTTTGAAGTTGCAATTGCAAAACATCCTCTGGGAGGTTGTTCCACAATCCAGCGGTGTGAGGAATAAAGGACCTCTGGAACTGATAAGACTGACAGTCATGCGAAGCTGGTTTCTATTTTGGTTTCACTTTTGTTTCATACAGAGGAAAACAAACGAAAACGTTGACCACTTTTACCTTGAGCTCTTTTGCCAGACACACATATTTCGAGGCCGAGAACTGCTGGTCATGACATATATGTGACAGGGGGCTACCGCTCGGGGACGAGATTTGGGCGCGCGCTGTAACCTTGCTCTGAAAAATAGGAAAACCGCTGATCTTATTTAAATAAGGGAGGATGGTGCCTCGTCTGTGGATGTTTTTATCGCTGCTTGTTTAAAGGATAAAATAAGTCGACTGATTTTAGTGAAAATGGCAGTAAAAAAATTTAAAGAATAAAAAAATTACATGATTTGCATCATTAGTAGCGGTGAATTGCGCTCACCTGCTTAGTGCGGAAGATTGATTGGCCCAGATTTGATTCAGGTATGTTAATCAATTTTTTTGGGCGCGTTAGTTTGGCAGCTGGCTTTAAGGGAGGGGTGGGGGCCTGGTAGGTGATGTATTGGTACACTGCAGAAAAAACTGGATCGATTTTATACCGTTATGTTGACGTTTTATGCCAAAAAAATTAGGCGTTGGTGATAAATCTCCCTAATTTTCTTGGAATCAAAGATAATTAAAATGGATAACAAGGAATCTTATTCGTTTTGCAGACGTAAAATTAGGTAACACGCAGAACACTGACTGATTTAGAGAGATTCTTGAAAAAAATAGAAGGTAATTTAACGTCCTGGGAAATGGAAGACTTTATACAGTTTAGTGTACAGACTGCTTACAAGTTAACATGTCCTTCACTGTTGCAATTACAGTGAATGTAGGAGAAGTTTTCTCTGTGTATAACTTTAGTCAAATTAATGTCATAATTTCCACTCCAGAGGACTGAGTCAATCAAACCGACCTATGAAATACCTCAAACGTCACATAGACATATAAAAAAAAGACTCAGTTTTATTCTACAGAAGAAGAACCTCACTTAATTTTAACCTACTGAGGAATCTCTATGTCTCTCTCTATCTCTGTCTGTCTGTCTGTCTGTCTTCTCCCCTTGACGTGATAAGACAACCATCTGATTGAGCAAACGTCATGTAATTGAAGAACGAAAAACACCAGTCGGGTCATAAAGAAGGAGGGGAGAGAGGAGGGGGGGTTACGGGGAGGGGTGGGGGTTGGGGTTATTCCCACAATCAGGGAGATGCAGAGGTCGACCACAAATGCGACTTATTCCCATTCGCCAGCGAATTTACTGCCGGGTTCCTTAACTTTCACCGAAGAAGATCTTCGGTTACAATAACATCCTACCTGGCAATGATAACCTCCAATGATGTCATTAGGAATTAAACCGCGAAATCTTCCAGGGATTTTTAACAGAATTCAACGAGATTTTTTTTTTTTATTTTTAATTTTTAGATTTTTTTTTTTTTATCTTTTTCAAAGGTCGCGTCTTACGGGAATCTTACAAGAATGACTTAATTGTCGTTATTAAGTAATTGTAGAGAAGGATTTACTGGGCTTATCACAAACACATCTCTCTTATCTCGTCGAGAACGTGGAAACAAATTGGATGGAAGGATTGAGGGGAGGGAGGGGAAGGAAAAGGGGGTTTCTTTCTGTATTTTGTTGCCCGTCTTGGGTTTCGTTTAACAAAAGAAATGCTTCGTAAACAGAAACAGATCTCCTTGTTTTCGTTTGACGTAACTGTGAGAGGC
>NC_089750.1:72027206-72079706 GCF_040412425.1 Macrobrachium rosenbergii
AATCGCAGCTGTTGTTGATGAAGTTATAATGTATTTTTACGAAGAGATTCACATTCATATCAAATAAAGTTATAATGTATTTTTACGAAGATTCAGAACCCTATCAAATATAGTTATAATGTATTTTTACTAAGAGATTCAGAACGATATCAAATAAAGTTATAATGTATTTTTACGAAGAGATTCACATCCATATCAAATAAAGTTATAATGTGTTTTTACGAAGAGATTCAGAACCGTATCAAATAAAGTTACAACGTGTTTTTACGAAGAGATTCAGAACGATATCAAATAAAGTTGTAATGTATTTTTACGAAGAGATTCAGAACGATATCAAATAAAGTTATAATGTGTTTTTACGAAGAGATTCAGAACCGTATCAAATAAAGTTATAATGTATTTTTACGAAGAGATTCAGAACGATATCAAATAAAGTTATAATGTATTTTTACGAAGAGATTCACATCCATATCAAATAAAGTTATAATGTATTTTTACGAAGAGATCCACATCCATATCAAATAAAGTTATAATGTATTTTTACGAAGAGATTCACATCCATATCAAATAATAAAGTTATAATATTTTTACGAAGAGATTCAGAACCCTATCAAATATAGTTATAATGCACTTTTACGAAGAGATTCAGAACCCTATCAAATAAAGTTATAATGTATTTTTACGAAGAGATTCAGAACCATATCAAATAAAGTTATAATGATATTTTACGAAGAGATTCAGAACCATATAAGATAAAGTTATAATGTATTTTGACGAAGATTCAGAACCCTATCAAATAAAGTTATAATGTATTTTTACGAAAAGATTCACATCTATATAAGATAAAGTTATAATGTGTTTTTACGAAGAGATTCAGAACTATATCAAATAAAGTTATAATGTATTTTTACGAAGAGATTCAGAACCATATCAAATAGTTATAATGTGTTTTTACGAAGAAATTCAGAACTATATCAAATGAAGTTATAATGTATTTTTACGAAGAGATTCAGAACCATATCAAATAAAGTTATAATGTGTTTTTACGAAGAGATTCAGAACCATATCAAATAAAGTTATAATGTATTTTTGCGAAGAGATTCACATCCATATAAGATAAAGTTATAATGTATTTTTACGAAGATTCAGAACCCTATCAAATAAAGTTATAATGTATTTTTACGAAGAGATTCAGAACCGTATCAAATAAAGTTATAATGTATTCTTACGAAGAGATTCACATCTATATAAGATAAAGTTATAATGTGTTTTTACGAAGAGATTCAGACCTATATCAAATAAAGTTATAATGTATTTTTACGAAGAGATTCAGAACCATATCAAATAAAGTTATAATGTGTTTTTACGAAGAGATTCCGAACCATATCAAATAAAGTTATAGTGTATTTTTACGAAGAGATTCAGAACCATATCAAATAAAGTTATAATGTATTTTTACGAAGAGATTCAGAACCATATCAAATAAAGTTACAATGTGTTTTTACGAAGAGATTCAGAACTATATCAAACAAAGTTATAATATATTTTTACGTTGAGATTCAGAACCATATCAGATAAAGTTATAATGCATTTTTACGAAGAGATTCAGAACCATATCAAATAAAGTTATAATGCATTTTTACGAAGAGATTCAGAACCATATCAAATAAAGTTATAATGTATTTTTACGAAGAGATTCAGACCCATATCAGATAAAGTTATAATGCATTTTTACATAGAACCATATCAAATAAAGTTATAATGCATTTTTACGAAGAGATTCAGAACCATATCAAATAAAGTTATAATGTATTTTTACGAAGAGATTCAGACCCATATCAAATAAAGTTATAATGCATTTTTACGAAGAGATTCACATCCATATTAAATATCTCGTGGCATTGCCGCGGAGGCATCCGTATTGTTTACATTTAAAGATATAAACACCTGGAATTCTTTTACGGTGATATTGATGGAGACAGGAATGTTCTTTATGAGCTGCGCAGGTCTCCTGCACCGCGCTGCATTAGTTCAAAGATCCCCAGTGCCCTCACTCTTGAGCCAAACGAATGGCTTGACGTCTATCCGTGTAAAAGTGAAAATGATACAAGAGCGGTATGAATTAGAGGAAAACGTCCCGTGTTTTCTCGGGTTGGAATTCACTCGGGTTTTCTATAAGGAGAGAAAACCTCGTATATATATCTAAGAGTTCAAGAGAAAATCCTAAAGATTGTGAGAGAACATTGCGTTCGTTTCTGTGATTTGCATGAACAGGACAATGGCGTGTTAAAGTGACGAGAAACATTGCCAGTCTTTTTTTTTTTTTTTTGTCGTGCATAAACACTTCAAAATCCGGGAAATGATGCAGAATTAAAAAAAAAAAAAGATTCTTACTTTCACGCAAGAGTTTGTGTTTATGCAAGTTTATTTTCCCGCATTTCAGCCATTTTATTGTACATTTCGAGATGAAAAAGAATATACTGGAAAAATTGGTCCAGTAATTGTTTGTGTATTTATTTATGAAAACCCTGAAATGATGCAGAATTTAAAACCCTTTCAGAAATGATTTATGTTGAGAAAACCCTTGATGCATTTATAAAAAAAATCATTACTTTCACGTAAGAGTTTGTGTTTATGTAAGTTCATTTTCTTGCGTTTGCCCATTTTATTGGAATGTACTGGTACATTTCAAGATAAAAATATATATATATATGGGAAAAACTGGTCCAGTAATTGTTTGTGTATTTATAATGAAATTATCAAAAGCCGGGAAATGATGCAGAATAAAAAAATCATCTTACTTTCACGTAAGAGTTTGTGTTTATGCAAGTTCATTTTCTCGCATTTGCCCATTTTATTGCAATGTAATGGTACATTTCAAGATAAAAAATATATGGGAGAAATTGGTCCAGTAATTGTTTTTGTATTTATAATGAAATAAGTAAAACCCGGGAAATGATGCAGAATTTATAAAAAAAAAAAATTACTTTCACCCAAGAGTTTGTGTTTATGCAAGTTCATTCTCTTGCGTTTGCCCATTTTTATTGTGAAGTAATGGTACATTTCAAGACAAAAGGAAAAAGGATTTACTGGAAAATTTGGTCTAGTAAATTTATGTGCATTTATGATGAGCTAAGATACATAGAGTTGATTGTCGATACTCCAATATACACTATTTATTACCAGGCATCCCCATTTTACTGTGGAGTAATGGTACATTTCGAGATAAAAAAAAATATACTGGAAAATGGGTCTAGTAAATTTATGTGCATTTATGATAAGCTAAGTTACATAGGGTTGATTGTTGGTATTCCAATATACACCATTTATAACCAAGCATAATTTATATTCTTCCTGCTATAATAAAGATATTGGCAGTTACAGTGAAATTAATAGCTGTACTCCAAGCACTCTTCCATTATTCCTAGATTTCTGATGGATATTCTCACGTCTTTTATTTTGAAAACAACCGGAAGTGCTCGAATTAAACACCATCTCCATTGTCTCTCTTAATTATATGAACGAGACAGTTTCCTCGGCCAAACGAGACGAGATCTGGGCTCTGTATCATGAGGTCTCAACGATTTGTGCTTCGGCTCACCTGTTTCTTGGGGGCTTATAGCCAAAGACCTGAGTAACGTGTATTTAAGGGAAATTACAGGGAGGTTAATCCTGACGAGACTCTGCAATCGAGTTTGTATCTGGAGTTCAGTGTGATGCTGCACACTAGACAGTCTATTTTGGAATATATATTTTTTTTTTTAAGTATATTTTGTTTTTTTTTTCTGAAGTATATTTTATATTTTTTTCTGAAGTATATTTTGGTATATTTTTTCCGAAGTATATTTCGGAATATTTTTTCTGAATTATATTATGGAATGTTTTTTTCTGAAGTGTATTTTCAATTTTTTTTCCTGGATCTTCAGTGCTTCCATAATTTTTCGGATGTGGACGCAAAACAAATCTTTCCTCCTAAAAAAAGTGGAAAAATATAAAGAACATTTTCCTAAAAAAAAAAAAATGGGATGAGAAAAGGAGAACAAAAAGAGTAAGAAAAATCCTTCTTGGAAAGAGAGGAAAAGGAGAAAAATTAGAACATTTTCCTCCAAAAAAAGGATGAAGAAAATAGAAAAAAAGTTAAAGAACATTTTCTTCCAAAAAATGGATGAGGAAAAGGAGAACATAAAGAGTAAAAAAATTTTTTCCTCCTAAAGAGGATTAAGGAAAAGGAGACCAAAAGGAGTAAAAGGATAATTTTCCCCTAGAAAAAAGCGAAAAAGGAGATAAAAAAGAGTAAAAGAGCAGTTTCTTTCTGGAAAGAGAGGAAAAGGAAAAAAAATTAGTAGAAGAACGTTTTCCTTCAAAATAAAAAAGGATTAAGAAAAGGAGAGAAAAAGAACAAAAGAACATTTTCCCCCAAAAAGAAAGGGATGAGGAAACGGAGAAAAAAGAGTAAAAGAACATTTTCCTCCATAAAAAAGGACTAGCTAAAAAAAAAAGAAAAAGAAAATTTTCTTCCTATAAAGAAAGGGATGAGGAAAATGAGAAAAACAAGAGTACAAGAACATTTTCCTCCTAAGAGGAAAAAGAAAAAAGAGTAAGAGACATTTTCCTCCTAAAAAGAAGAAAAGAATAAGAGGAAAAGAAGAGACAAAAAGAGTAAAAAAAAAAAATTTCCCCCTTAAATAAATAAAAGAACAAGACGAAAAGGAGAAGGAAAAAAGTACAAGAATATTTTCCTCTGAGAGAAAAATGAGAGAAAAAACAAGCAGTAAAAGAACATTTTCCTTCCAAGAGGAAAAAGAGAAAAAAATGTAAAAGGACATTTTCCATCTAAATGAAGAAAAGAATAAGAAGAAAGAAGAGACAAAAAGTGTAAAAAAACATTTTCCCAAAAAATAAAATAAAAGATCAAGACGGAAAGGAGAAAAAAAGAGTAGAAGAACAGTTTCCTTCTGAGAGGAAAATGAGATAAAAAAGGCAGTAAAGGAACATTTTCCTCCTAAGAGGAAGAGGAGAAAAAAAGAGTAAAAGAACATTACATTCCATCCTAAAAAGAAGAAAAAAAAGAATAAGAGTAAAATGAGGGGAAAAAGCAGTAAAAGAACATTTTCCTCTCAAGAGGAACATAAAAAAATAGTGAAAGAACATTACATTTCCATCCTAAAAAGAAGAAAAAAAAGAATAAGAGTAAAATGAGGGGAAAAAGCAGTAAAAGAACATTTTCCTCTCAAGAGGCAAATAAAAAAATAGTGAAAGAACATTACATTTCCGTCCTAAAAAGAAGAAAAAAGTAAGTAAAAAAGGAAAAAAGCAGTAAAAGAACATTTTCCTCCTAAGAGGAAAAGGAGAAAAAAGAGTAAAAGAAAACTACATTTTCTTCCTAAAATAGGAAAAAATAAGAGTAAAATGAGAGGAAAAAAGCAGTAAAAAACAAGAAAAAAAGAGTAAAATCACAATTACATTTTCCTCCTAAAATAAGGAAAAACAAGAGTAAAATGAGAGGAAAAAAGCAGTAAAAGAACATTTTCCTCTTAAGAGGAAAAGGAGAAAAAAGAGTAAAAGAACATCACATTTTCCTCGTAACACGAAAAGGAGAAAATACGAGTAAAAGAACACTTTCCTCCTAAGAGCAAAAGGAGAAAAAAAAAGAGTAAAAGAACAATAACATATCCATCAAAAAAAGAAGAAAGAAATAGGAGTAAAATAGGAAAAAAAAAAGGCAATGGAAGAACATTTCAAAAGCCCATGACTAAATTAAAAGAACCTGAGGGAGACAGAATGCTATCTGGCGGGTATCTGCTCGAAAGCGACTGGTGGAGAGAAAACAATGCTTGATCCCTGCAACACTGGCCAACGTAAATTGCACTTTGATGGTGAGGCACGCACGCAAGATGAACGACGCTGCTTGCGTGCTTTCGGCCTATTCTCGCCAAGGACATTTCTCCGCTTGCCCAGGTTTTGGGGTGTGGAAGTAGGAGGAGGAGGACGAGCAGGAGGAGGACGAGGACGCAGGAGGAGAAGGAGAAGGAGGAGAAGTAGGAGGAGCAGGCGAGGAGGAGGAGGAGGATGACGAGGAGAAGGAGAAGAGGAGGAGGAGGAGCAGGAGAAGGAGGGGGGAGGAAAGATGATAATGGTGAGGAAGAAGAAGAAAAGAAGATGGGGGAGAAGAAAAGAAGATGGAGGAGAAGAAAAGAAGATGGATGAGAGGAAAAAGAAGATAAGGAAGAAGAGAAGAAAGAGAAAAATGTTAAAGAAGAAAATAAGAAGTGCTGAATAGAAGAAGAAGAATGAGAAGGAACGAAAAAGAAGAAGAAGAAGAAGAAGAAGAAGAAGAAGAAGAAGAAGAAGAAGAAGAAGAAGAAGAAGAAGAAGAAGAAGAAGGAAACTTCCCGGCAACGTTTTTGTTACCTTTGCCTCAAGGCTTTTTAAATTTAAACTTTTGACAGCTGAATAGATCGCTGTCTGTGACACCGCTTTTATAGAACGGCCTGACCAAAATTTATTTCAAGAAACATCGTAAATCGTCGTTTAGTTGGCTGCATATTAAAAAGATACACATTAAACGTAAAAGAAGAAAAATCATGATATATAAAGGGTATTAAAATTGTTAAATGATGTATCAGGCATTACGTCACTTGCTTGAAGCACTTAACTCACACTTGTAAACAATTGCATTTTATTTTATTGTAGGTAGGAAAGTCTCCACTTGCATGATTTTAGGCGGATTAGCCAGATAATGATTTAAAGACTTGCGAACGGTTCCTTTTGTTCAAGACAATACGTCATAAAATATCTATTTACACTTTTTATATCGTTTGAAATAAAGATTATGCCGTTCTAGGACGACTTAGATAAAACCATTATTATTGTTTTTGATATTTTTATTATTATTATTATTATTATTATTATTATTATTATTATTATTATTATCTGGTTATAACTATTTGTCATATACATATTATTATTATTATTATATATATATATATATATATATATATATATATATATATATATATATTATATTTATTTATTATATATATATATATATATATATATATATATATATATATATATACATATATATATACATACATACATATATATATATATATATATATATATACACATATATATACATATATATATACATACATATATATATATATATATATATATATATATATATATATATATATATATATATATATATATATATATATATATATATATATATATATATACACACATATATATATATATATATATATATATATATATATATATATATATATATATATATATATATATATATTTATGTGCCCTGTTCCATTTTTATTCGGTACCTTGGTACATTTGGATTAAACCCTGACCAAATACATCTGTTTGATTTAGACTGTAATATTTTGCCAGATTTCCTGTTTTTTAATCCTTTGAAACTTCCACCCATCATATTAAAAAGATTTTTTTATTTTTTTTTTTTATTGATTGCTCCTGATTTCCTGAAGATTATCGAACTTAAGGAACATAGTTATAAGGGGCAATGGATGAAGGACTGGGCATTTTTTTTTTTATAAAATGCATGAGAGTGTGAGCAGATCGAAAGAACTTAGTTATGAGGGAAAATGGGTCAGGGTGTGGGTATATTTATATAGAATATAATAGAATATGGAATTTAGGGCAAATTCTATCTATGAGGTCATTCAGCGCTGAAAGAGATATTGACAGTAAATAAGAGAAATTGACAGTAAGAAGGATTGAAAGGTGTAACAGGAGGAAAACCTCGCAGTTGCACTAAGAAACAATTGTTAGAGAGGGTGGAAAGTTAGATGGAAGAAAGAGAATGTGAACGAAGGTAAAGTAAAAGGAATGAAATGACTTGCAGCTAGGAGCCGAAAGGACGCTGCAAAGACCCTTAAGTAATGCCTACAGTGCACCACGTTAGAAGTGTATATTTATAAAGTTCAATAGGAATGTAGGCAGAAGTGCTTTTCGATATAACAGCGCTTAACGATTCGACTGTGCTACCGTAGAAATACAGTATTGAAAATGAAGATGTGACCTGGCTACCGAAAAGAGCAAAACTCATATCTAGAAAATTAAATACAGTTTTGAAAATGCAGAGGTGATCTGCCTACCGGAAAGAGGAAAACTCAAATGTAGAAATATAGTATTGGAAATGCAGACGTGTTCTGACTACTTAAGGGAGGAAAACTCAGATCCAGAAGTACAGTATTAAACGTGCAGACGTGATCTGCCTACAGTAAGGAGGAAAACTCAGATCTAGTGAAACAGTATTGGAAGTGCAGATGTGATCTGGCTACCGAAAGGAGGAAAACTCCATTCTTGAAGGCTACCGCAATTGAGGACGAGTCCATAAATATGTTGAGGTAGCGAAAGTTTCGACTTGAATTAGGGGAGAAGTCAGGGGGCAAGAGTTACCATCTTATTTTTTTTAATAATAATAAATATTGGATAAAAATATTATTAAACATTTCGAACTGTTATAAGAGTTAATAATAGATGGCTAGGTATAATAGCTTCAATAAAGGCATTAGTTAGGCCTGGGGTCTCGACATTCCTCCGAGTTACCATCCTTTTTTAGAATAAATAGTGGATAAAGCTATTACTTAACATTTCGGAGTAATGTATCAGTGTTAATAATAGTTAGCTAGATATAATAGCCACAATAAAGGCATTAGTTACGCCTGGGTCAAGAGAATAATATCTTCGAGTTACCATCCATTTTTTTTAAGAATAAACAGTGGATAAAGATATTATTTAACATTTCCGACTAATATAGCAGTGTTAATAATAGTTTACTAAATTGAATAGCTGTAATAAGGGGATTAGTTAGACCTGGGGTCAAGAGAATATTTTTGTCCTTGGCATTACTTACTTCCAGTTACCCTCTTTTTCTATAATAATAAATTATAGAATTATATTATTTAACATTTCGAACTAATGTAGCTGCGTTAATAACAGTTACTAGATTGAATAGTTTCAGTAAAGGGATTAGTTAGGCCTGGAGTCAAGAGAATAGTGTTTTTTTTCCTTGGCATTTTCGAGCTACCATCTTTTTTCTTTTTTGTAACAATTAATAGTGGATAAAGCTGTTATTTGAAATTAGAAACTAACATAGCAGTGTTCATAATAGTTAACTAGACTGAATAGTTTTAATAAAGGGATTGGTTAGGCCTGGGGTCAAGAGAATATTTTTTTCTTGGCATGCCTTCGAGTTACCATTTTTTTAATGAATAGTTGATAAAACTATTATTTAACATTATTTTGAAACTAATATAGCCGTGTTAATAACAGCTAACTATATTTAATAACTTCATTAAAGGGATTCGCCAGGACTAGGGTCAAGCGATTAGTGTTTTTTTCCTGGTATTCCTTCGTATCACCCTCTTTTTTAATAGCAAATAGTGGACAAAGCTGTTATTTAACATTTAGAATGAATATAAATATTAATAAGAGTTATATTAATTAAACTGAATTAAGGGAATTAATTACTGTGTTAAGCATAAGGCTATAATATACTTTATATTTATTTAATCTGTGTCAAGGCATAGATTTAGTCATGGGCTGAGTGTCATGGACGCCTTGACCAAATCACTTTTCCCTCATCTCGGGCTTTGGAACATTCCAGGCTAAAGGAACGTGTGTAGGTTGACCCGAAAATAGCTTCCCGTTAAAACGGAGTTTCTGAAGACATCAGTAGGCATTTCCTGCACCTCCTCACGGCGGATACTAAGTCATTCGAGGGGTAGAATTCATGAAATGGTGGAGTTCTGTTAGGATTTTCTCATTTTGTTCCATGCGGTTGTTTCGTTGTTGTGTTTGGTGTCTTCTTCTTCTTCTTCTTCCGACCTTATTCGTTTGGTTTAACAGTTGTTAATTTTTTCAGTTGTCAGAATCCTATTTTGCTGCGTTCGGCTGTTTTGTAATGTTTGGGTTATCGCTTACTTTTTCATTTGCTAATTGTTTTGTCATTTTGTGTTATCTAGTTGTTTGTAATTATATTTGGTTTATCGTTTTATTTCCCATTTCAGTTGTTTTGTAATTGTGTTTGGTTTGACAGTTATTTTTTTTAATTGTTTGAATTCTATTTTTGCTGCATTCATCTGTTTTGTAATGTTTGGGTTACCAGTGAATTTTTCACTTGCTGACTGTTTTATCATTTTGCATTATCTAGTTGTTTGCAATTATATTTGGTTTATCGTTTTATTTTTCATTTCAGTTGTTTGGTAATTGAGTTTGGTTTATCAATTTATTTTCCTTTAATTTTTATATTTTGCATTAATTAGTATTTTAATGTTAAGTTTATCGATTTATTTTTTATTTCATTTGATTTGTAATTGTTTGGTTTGTCAGTTATTTTTCATAAACTGATTGTTTATTATTTAGTGTTATTTAGTAGAGTTGTGATTATATGTGGTTTACCTATTTTCCATCAAGTTGTTTATTTTTTACTATCGAGTTTTTGGGAAGATAGTTTTATGAACAAAGTGTTTATTTTTTGGACCAATCAAGTATTTTATTTTTTTAGTATCGAGTTTTGGGGAAAATAGTTTATAAACAGTGTTTATTTTTTCTTACAATCAAGTTTTTTAGTTTTTTACTATCGAGTTTTTGGGAAGAAAGTTTTATAAACAAAGCGCTTATTTTTTTTACCAATCAAGTTTTTTTTATTTTTTTACGGGAAGATAGTTTTATAAACAAAGCGCTTATTTTTTTTTTACCAATCAAGTTTTTTTATTTTTTTGCTATCGAGTTTGGGAAGATAGTTTTACAAACAAAGTGTTTATTTTTTTTGACCAGTCAAGCTTTTTTTATTTCTTTACTATCGAGTGTTTGGGAAGATAGTTTTATAAACAAAGTGTTAATTTTTATGACCAATCAAGTTTTTTTTTTTTCTTTTACTATCAAATGTTTGGGAAGATAGTTTTATGAACAAAGTGTTTATTTTTTTTACCAATCAAATTTTTATTTTTTACTATCGAGTGTTTGGGAAAATAGTTTTATAAACAAAGTGCTTATTTTTTCTTGACCAATCAAGTTCTTTTATTTTTTACTATCGAGTGTTTGGGAAGATGGTTTTATAAACAAAGCGTTTAATTTTTTTTTTGACCAATCAACTTTTTTATTTTTTTACTATCGAGTGTTTGGGAAAATAGTTTTATAAACAAATTGCTTATTTTATTTGACCAATCAAGTTTTTTATTTTTTTTTACCACCGAGTGTTTGGGAAGATAGTTTTATAAACAGTTTTTTTTTACCAATTAAGTTTTTATTTTTTTTACTATCGAGTGTTGGGAAGATAGGTTTACAAACAAAGTGTTTATTTTTTTGACCAGGTTTTTTTTATTTTTTGCTATCGAGTGTTTGGGAAGACAGTTTTATAAACAATGTGTTTATTTTTTTTTTTTTTTTTGACCAATCAGGTTTTTTTTATTTTTTAACTATCGAGTGTTTGGGAAGATAGTTTTATAAGCAAAGTGTTTATTTTTTTTTACCAATCAGGTTTTTTTTATTTTTTTGCTGTCGAGTGTTTGGGAAGATAGTTTATGAAAAAGTGTTTATGAAAAAGTGTTTTTTGACCAGTTAAGTTTTAATTTTTTTTACTATTGAGTGTTTGGGAAGATAGTTTTATAAACAAAGTGTTTATTTTTTTGACCAATCAAGTTTTTTTATTTTATTACTATCGAGTGGTTGGGAAGATAGTTTTAGAAACAAAGTTTTGTTTTACCAATCAAGTATTTTATTTTTTACTATCGAGTGTGTGGGAAGATAGTTTTCTAAACAAAGTGTGTTTTTTTTTTTTCAAAGGCGACGATCTTTCCCAAGTTATCGTGGAGATTCCTGTTAGATGTTTTAACGCTGGTGGCAGCTTTTCCTCTGTGTTTATCTTTGTGCCTGTATTGTAGTCTTCCTTGGGGAAGATAATGGGAAATATTCCTTTTAACTCTGAAATTACTGGTTAATATAAACAGTAAATGAAAAATTAACGATTAAAAAAAATAAATGAGAAATGAACGATTAAAAAAATAAATGAGAAATGAACGATTAAAAAAATAAATGAGAAATGAACGATTAAAAAAAATATATGAGAAATGAACGATTAAGAAAATAAATGAGAAGTGAACGATTAAAAAATAAATGAGAAATGAACGATTGAAAAACTATATGAGAAATGAAAGGCAAAAAAATAAATGAGAAATGAACGATTAAAAAATATTAATGAGAAATGAACGATTAAAAATTACATGAGAGATGAACGATTAAAAAAAATAAATGAGAAATGAACGATTGCAAAATACAAATGAGAAATGAACGATTAAAAAAAATAAATGAGAAATGAACGATTAAAAAAATAAATGAGAAATGAACGATTAAAAAAAATAAATGAGAAATGAACGATTAAAAAAGATAAATAAGAAATAAACGATTGAGCAAAATACTCCGTTGGGGGTAAGTGTCGTCTCTGCACCTCATGCGGTGCACTGTAGGCATTACTTGAGGTTCTTTGCAGCGTCCCTTCGGCCCCTAGCTGCAACCCCTTTCATTCCTTTTGCTGTACCTCCTTTCTTATTCTCTTTCTTCCATCTTACCTTCCACCCTCCCCTAACAATTGTTTCATTGTGCAACTGCGAGGTTTTCCTCCTGTTACACCTTTCAAATCATTTTACTCTCAGTTTCCCTTTCAGTTCTGAATGGCCTCATAGGTCTCAGCCCTTGGCTTTTGGCCTAATTTTGATATTTAATTTCATTTCGATTAAGCAAAGTCTAATCTGCAGTTCGTCCCTCGCGTGTTATCTAATTAGCGTTTTGGTGTAAAAAAAAAAAAAAGTGCATTCAAGATGAAGTCTGCATAGCAGATCCAAGCATACTTGCACGTACCCTCCGTAAGTGCCCTACATTCCTGGACTAAGGCATTCTTATGACCTTTTGCCGTTCTTCCGATTAATTGCCATCTTGTGAAAACAGTAATTGACTGTCCGACGAAGTGTTCATGCAAAAATGCGCTTCGCTGTATCTATTTGAGCCAGATGTCACTCTTTAAATGGTTGGTCTTGTGGACGAAGACTTGAAACTGCGTCAGCGATCTCTCTCTCTCTCTCTCTCTCTCTCTCTATATATATATATATATATATATATATATATATATATATATATATATATATATATATATATATATATATATATAATATATATATATATATATATATATATATATATATATATATATATATATATATATATATATATATATATATATATATATATATATATATATATATATATATATATATATATATATATATATATATATATATATTATGTGTGTACACATTTAAGTGTTTGCATATTTAATATGTACTTGTTATTTGTGTGTATGTGTGTGTATGTGTTTGTGTGTGTGTTTGTGTGCTTGGACCCTGTACCGTGCTGGTAAAGGGGTGCCTTCAGTAGCAAGAATATCTAGACCCCTTTCGCCTGGGCTCAGGAGCGAATTATATCCCTGGTGGTCAGTCGACTATACTGGTATTCAGTGGGTTGACGGGGAGGGGCCATAACTGACGTGATTGAGCAGTTTTTCGTAAAGACGTAATTATGATAATGTAATAAAATGTGACGTCGTTCATCACCTGTGTACACCTGTGCACGTATCTCTTGTGTGCACCTGTGTACGTGTCACGCTCATTCCAATTCAGCAGTAAAACCGTTTTGACAGAATTTTGATTTGTATTTTGTAGTATTTATTTATGATCATTTTGTCCATTTGAATGAATATTTTTTTTTTTATTATTTTTATCTTCGCACAAAGATCAGTTCTTGAATTGTATGTAAGGATAATGTAGGATGCTTTCAGCTATTCTACAAAGTCTATTTGACTAGCCATTTAGTAAAAATTTTAAAATGGCTTTCCTTTTATCTTCTTCTTTTAGATTCCACGCATAACTAACTAGTTCTTTAAATATTCCTTTAAGTGTCTGATATTTCGTATTTCTGTGTGTACTGGAATTCATTATTATTAAAAAATTGTTTAGATTATTATTATTATTATTATTATTATTATTATTATTATTATTATTATTATTATAATAATAATAATAATAATAATAATAATAATAACAATTTGCGATCAGTTCCTATTTAAAGAAATTATAGAAAGATATTTGCATATAATTATTCACTAGTCTGTATTTCTGTCATCACAGTGATTAATTATTGTTATAAATGCTGTTTTGTTTAAATTATTGTTATTATTATTATTATTATTATTATTATTATTATTATTATTATTATTATTATTATTATTATTATTATTATTATTACCAGTCGATCAGTACCTTTTGAAATAAAGTGTAAAGACTTATATTTGCGTAGAATTTTATTATTACAATTCGATCAGCGTCTGTTGAAAGAAAATCATCAGAACGATATTTGCATGTAATTGGTGAACGTAAGGTCTCACACCAAGCAAAGCCAGGGATCATATAAATTGTTCTTTGGATTTACGAAGCATTTATGGGAAGTTCCAGCAGCTTTTATGGCTAAGGCAATTAGAGAATCATAGAAAGTATTTAGATAAAAGCAGGATGCATTTACTGAATGTGTGTATGTTTGCGTATGCGCTGTGCATACACCAGGTGTATAACAGTAATGGTTTATTCAGCAGACTAAAGCACAAAGTGTTCAGAAGTTGCTGAGAGAGAGAGAGAGAGAGAGAGAGAGAGAGAGAGAATTTCTGAAAAAAATGCTGTACTTGAAACAAAGTTTTAGCTCTTTTCTTTACGTAGTTTGCAAAATTAGTTGCAAAATGTTATATAGTTAAAAGGTTTTTTTACATGCACTTATTTTTTTAGAATAAGGGTGGTAATAGAAAAAAAAAGAGAGAGAGAGAGAGAGAGAGAGAGAGAGAGAGAGAGAGAGAGAGAGAGAGAGAGAGAGAGAGAGAGAGAGATTTCTGAAAAAATGCTGCACTTGCAACAAAGTTGTAGCTCATTTTTTATGCAGTATCCAAAACTAGTTGCTAAATTTATATAATTTCATTACAAGTTTTTTTTTTAGGATAATAGTAGTAATAGTAAAACCTGCTATTGCTTCTGTTACTCCTAGCACTTCTACTCCTGCTACTCCCATTCAGCACAATGAAAACATAAGAAGGAAAACGCCCAAATAATGTTGTCTATATTTTGACAAATTTACTTTGCATTGTTATGCATAATTTCTTTGCTGACATATTGACAACTGAATTCTGCTGAGGGTGCCATGGCTAGTTTTGTCACCGCAGAATTTTTGCTCATACACCGGTCCTATCTCTGTTACCACATGTCCGCAGACCAGGTAAAATAATATATTTATCAGTGTTGTAAGCATAGAACTTATGTGACAAGATTATTCACCGGGAAAGTTACATCTGGCACTCTAGCAAGATTTGTTACCCATCAGAATGAAATCTATGCATTATGAATATTTTCTTGTTAGTTTTCTGAAAAGAAAACTGTTGTGCCGGCTTTGTCTGTCCATCCGTGCTTTTTTCTATCTGCTCTCAGATCTTAAAAACTACTGAGACTAGAGGGCTACATATTGGTATGTTGACCATCCACCCTCCAATCATCAGACATACCAAAGTGCAGCCCTGTAGCCTCAGTAGTTTTTCTTTTATTTAAGGTTAAAGTTCGTCACAATCGTGCCTCTGGCAACGATATAGGCCAGGCCACCACCGGGCCGTGGTTAAAGTTTCATGGGCCGCGGCTAATACACTATCATACCGAGACCACCGAATGACAGATCTATTTTCGGTGGCCTTGACTATACGATGTACAGAAAACTCGATTGCTCCCGAAGAACCTTCGGCGCACTTTTTACTTTTTTTTTTTTTTTTACGTAGAAGTAAATTGGATAAATCCTGAGATGAGATTTGAAACAAATTTTGGTGCAGCCAATACTATACGGCGCTTCCAATTAAATTTATTGTTTAGATTTTCCATAAAGGGAAGGATTAGAAACGCCATTGCTGCAGGAATAGTGAAGGAAAAACACGTGACCTCTGCTGAATTGTCTGAGACCTGACACAGGCAGAAATTTCCACGATATTGTGAGAGAGATTGAACACTCTCGGGACACGAGGCTTGCTAGTTATTTTACATTGTTTTTCTTCTCTCTCTCTCTCTCTCTCTCTCTCTCTCTCTCTCTCTCTCTCTCTCTCTCTCTCTCTCTCTCTCTCTCTCTCTCAGAATTTTCTGTGCTTTAATTGAAGATTAATTCGCAAATCTCTCTCTCTCTCTCTCTCTCTCTCTCTCTCTCTCTCTCTCTCTCTCTCTCTCTCAAAAATTTCCGTGCTTTTATTGTGAAGTTCAGTTCGCTAATCTCTCTCTCTCTGCTTTCAAACGGATGAACTTCCATCAACCAAACCTTTCCGCTAAATTTCCCTAATTTGCAGATAACCATAACGAAGCTTTTAATAGTTCTCTGTCATCTCCAGACAGCCAGTGTTCAGTGTTCTACCGTCACCCCTTCCCCCCTTCCCACCCTACCATTAACGCCAAAATCATAGACATCGCCGGTATTGTTAAAGTTCAATCTCGTCTTTGGTGGCAGGTAACATAATTAGACAGTATTTTTTTATGTTTTTTTTATTTTTTAGTTTTCTTTAAAAGAAAACTATTGTGCCAGCTTTGTCTGTCCGTCCGCACTTTTTCTGTCCGTCCTCAGATCTTAAAAACTGCTGAGGCTAGAGGGCTGCAAATTGGTATGTTGATCATCCACCCTCCAATCATCAACCATACCAAATTGCATCCCTCTGGCCTTAGTAGTTTTTATTTTATTTAAGGTTAAACGTTAAGGTTAAAGTTTCTGAGTTTTATGGGCCGCGGCTAAGATTTTTAAGGGCCGTGGCTGAGGCCACCACCGGACAGTAAACTCGATTGCGCAGAAGAAACCTCGCTGCATTTTGTAGTTGTTTATTTTTGCATGACTTCCTGCAGGCGAGAACGTCGTCAGCGGCAGCCTCGGCTTTCTCTGCTGAGCAGCGTTTTTGAGGACGACCTTTCCACTCGGCACGTACTAGATAAATACGCGTTCTCGAGGAGGAGGAGAAGGAGGGAGTCTTGCGGCTCGGCTATCAAGATTCCGGATGTTTCAGAGCATATATATAATAAATCATAATATCTTGTAAGTAACTGGCTCACGCTGGTTTGTATCCGTCATCAGGGAGCTCCGCAGCCTGTTAACTGGCTGTGTCGGTCTGTCGTCAATTCGACTTAATCTGTTGGTCTGCGCTGCTCACTCACCGCGGGGGAAATTTGTTTAATATATTTGTGATTAATAAAGGTTAGGCTAAACTTGAAGCCATTAAGCAGAAATACCGGATTGATTTTTTTTTAAAGCTAAAGTTGCTTAATATTTTGATGATTAGTAAAGGTTAGGTTTTACTTGAAGCCATTAAGCAGAAATACCGGATTAATTTTTTTTTAAAAGCTCAAGTTGCTCAAAGTTTTTATGATTAATAAAGGTTAGGCTTCACTTGAAGCCATTAAGCAGAAATACCGGATTGATTTTTTTTTTTAAAGCTAAAGTTGCTTAATATTTTGATGATTAGTAAAGGTTAGGTTTTACTTGAAACCATTAAGTAGAAATAACGGATTTATTTTTCTGAAAAAGCTCAAGTTAATTAAAATTTTATGATTAATAATGGTTAGGTTTGACTTGAAGCCATTAAGCAGAAGTACCGGATTTATTTTATTTTTTTTTAAATCTCAACTCGCTTAATTTTTTTACAATTAATAAAGGTTAGGTTTAACTTGAAGCCATTAAGCAAAAATACCGGATGTATTTTTTTAAAAGCTAAAGTTGCTTAAAATTTGTATGATTAGTGAAGATTAGTTTTTACTTGAAGCCATTAAGCAGAAATACCGGATTAATTTTTTTTTTAGCTAAAGTTGCTTAATATTTTTATGATTAGTAAAGGTTAGGTTTTACTTGAAGCCTTTAAACAGAAATACCGGATTTATTTTTTTTAAAATCTCAAGTTGCTTAACATTTTTATGATTAGTAAAGGTTAGGTTTTACTTGAAGCCATTAAGCAGAAATACCGGATTTATTTTTTTGCAAAAGCTCAAGTTGCTTAAAATTTTTATGATTAATAAAGGTTAGACTTCACTTGAAGCCATTAAGCAGAAACACCGGTTTTATATTTTTGCAAAAGCTCAAGTTAAAAAAAGCTTAGACTTCACTTTTCAGTAAGCAACATTTTTTTTTAAAGATTTTGGGATTTATTCTAACGCTTGGGCTACAAGAAACCCCTTTTTCTTTACAGCCTCCCGCTAATTGATAACCATGCTTCGGTGAGCATCCGCTGGGGTACACTCGTACCAAAATATGACGGACTCCAGGTCATGGAAATTTGAACTTCATCGGAAAAGCAATTAGCATCGTTATGCCTTGTCACGCTGATTTTACAGATGAGCGGCAGCAAGAAGCGGCAACGTTTTAAAAGTTCTACCGCCACCGCCAGATTCCACCCTATACGTTTTCCTCCATTAGGCTCCGAGTTGCGTGACTGGTTACATTTGTGACAAGTGTCTTGACGAATTAGAGAGCGTCAGCTTTTAGTTTTCTGTGAAAGAAAGCTGTTGTGCCGGCTTTGTCTGTCCGTTCGCACTTTTTCTGTTCATAGTTTTCTCTGTCCGCCCTCAGATCTTAAAAACTACTGAGGTTAGAGGGCTGCAAATTGATATGTTGATCATCCAACCTCCAATCATCAAACCAAATTGCAGTCCTCTAGCCTCAATAGTTTTTATTTTATTTAAGGTTAAAATTAGCCATAATCGTGCTTCTGGCAACGATATAAGATAGGCCACCACCGGACCGTGGTTAAATTTTCATGGGCCGCGGCTCATACAGCATTATACCGAGACCACCGAAAGATAGATCTCTTTTCGATGGCCTTGGTCATACGCTGTAGCGGCTGTACAGAAAACCCGATTGCGCCGAAGAAACTTCGTCGCATTTTTTACTTGTTTGTCGTGAGAGATGCTTTGAGGATCGTGATGAAACGCCTCGCTAATTTAAGATAATTTGAGATAATTTAAGCATACTTCGAGGCTGTACGAGTGTCGTGTATTTTGATAGGACCTCACGGGGCCTAAGTTATGTTTTTGGTGACAATTTTTATGCTGGCGAATCGGTTATCAGTAACACGCCGTGGTGACGTCAATCACTGAGCCAATTATTGTTAATTTTTGTTTTCGTTTATGGAGATTCTGTAACTGGTAATTTGAAGGTTGAGTCGAAGTAAAGCATCATAATGTCAGATTTTTCTGTCTGAATGATCTGTTTGTTCGCTAGACTTGCTCAAGTGGTGAAAGAGAGGAACTATATTTGCATATAATTTAAAAATAAACGTACGGAAATTCATTTTTTTAAACGGTACCGTTATAAGAATGTGTTTCAGTGTTTAAAAAAAAAAAACTTACTTAAACATTTCTTGAATTTTAGTAAGTGTTCTCCCACACACTGACCTTGTATATAGCTCAATTCAAGTCTATACAAATGTTAAATTCAAAACCCCACTCCGTCCAGCCACATGTTGAGCCCGAAAGATGACTTAAAATATTGACTTAAAATATGGACGTCGTTTTTGACGGGACACGTAAGCAAATTGTATTTTAATAATGGAGGAATCAGTTGTAGATGCTCACTTACTTGACGGCTGTTCTTGAAAGAACCAGCCTCTGTAACCAGTCTTGGAGAGAATTTTTTTTTTTCTCTTCTTTATTTAAGGTTTTCACTTTCTCTTCATTTTTTGGCGTTATAGAGAGGTGAGAAATGTGTTGCTATTATTATTATTATTATTATTATTATTATTATTATTATTATTATTATTATTATTATTATTATTAAAAATAACATATTTAGTACATTTTCCACGAGCATAATTGTGACCTTGGTAAGAGTAATAAACTAAAGGAATAAAAAAAAAAAAAAAAATATAATTTCATTAGTACATTTCCCAAAGCAAAACCACACCTCGGCAAGGAAAAGAAAATGAGTGGATATATAGTACCGAAGATGTTTTTTTTTCCAGAAAAAAATAAAACCAAGGGAGGACATTCAAGAATGTGCAGGCGGAGAGTCAGACACCGAAAGCATTAGCAGAATGGATGTGACACCCAATCCTCGTATATTGGAATCAAGTTTGGCGAGGTATCTCATCACTTCGAGGCAGACAATTTTTTTTTTTTCTATCCACGTGGAATTATTGTAACCAAGGTCGTTCATAACGAAGGCTAAGATGTACGTATAAATAGCTCTGTCAAGGATATTATTAGTATTATTATTAATGTTATTTTCCCGTTACCGTGTTTATCAAGAGTTCATCTCCGAGTGCCGGACTAACGAAGATTTGAGGCAAAAGATCTCCGGAATCCGGAAAATGGTAAATGCCATCTTGGTTTTGCGCAATTGGTTCTTCGTTTATCAGCCTCAATTTTTTTATTTAAACTTTAATTTGCAAACTCTCAAGGATACTGGGCGTCGTTTTTTGCATGCGGTCTTGACGTCCATGTGTCGATTATAGAGTTATTTTTGAAAACACAGTAATCGAAGGCGCCCAGATCTCGCTTCGGAAGTTTGAACATATCTTTTACATTCGCATCGTTGTTCTTGCGCGGTTTTTTTTCCGTCACGTAATTACAGAAATCCATTAACACCTGAGATTATCGCTTTGTCTCGTTTTTTTCTTTTTATTGTTGCTGGGTTGAACTTGGGGTATTCTGCCGTTCTCGCGTTTTTGCTGCGTGAGGTATTTGGGCTTACCTCGTGCAACGCCAGTTTCACATTTTTAGTTTTCTGTGAAAGAAAACTGTTGCGCCGGCTTTGCCTGTCCGTCCGCACTTTTTCTGTCCGCCCTCGGATCCTAAAATCTACTGGGGATAGAGGGCTGCAAATTGGTATATTGATCATCCACCCTCAAATCATCAACCATACCAAATTGCAGCCATCTAGCCCCAGTAGTTTTGATTTTATTCAAGGTTAAACTTAGCCGTATTCGTGCTTCTGGCAACGATATAGGATATGCCACCAGCGGGCCGTGGTTAAAGTTCCATGGGCTGCGGCTCATACAGCGTTATACCGAGATCACCGAAAGATAGATCTATTTTCGGTGGCCTTGTTTATACGCTGTAACGGCTGTACAGAAAACTCAGTTGCGCCGAAAAACCCTCGGCGCATTTTTTACTTGTTTTATTTGTATTTTAAGGAATTTGGTGATGTCTTTTCCTTGGTTCTCTCTGTAGGCAATATAAAATGCATAAGACGATTCGTTTTAAATGCTTTCATTGGGATTCATATTTGCAGTTAGGATTTTTTTTAGCTGTGTAATACATTCCACATGTTATACTCATAATGAGGACGTATAATTATGATTCTCTCTCTCTCTCTCTCTTTCTCTCTCTCTCAAAATTTTCTGTGCTGTAATTGAAAACAGCAGTTCGCTAATCTCTTTCTCTCTCTGTCAAAGTTTTTTGTGCTGTAATTGTAAAGACCAGTTCGCTAATCTCTCTCTCTCTCTCTCTCTCTCTCAAAATTTTCTGTGCTGTAATTGTAAAAATCAGTTGTCTGATCTCTCTCTCTCTCTCTCTCTCTCTCTCTCTCTCTCTCTCTCTCTCTCTCTCTCTCTCTCTCAACGTTTTATATGCTCTAATTTTGATAATGTAATCGTTAGCATTGTCTAATAATGGAGGTTATCCAGTCATAAGTTTACGAATAGTCTAGACTCCTCGTGTGGCCAAGGTGTGATGATGTCACGTGGAATAATAAAAAAAAAAAATTAACAAAATTTTTGCCCGGTTCTAAATTGGGCCTCAGATCTCAATAGAGGCAGGATTCGTTCCGACCTTGGTTTGCTTGTGGGCGTGGGGTGTATTTTGGGCCCTAATTTCTGTTGGTGGGTACGGGTTCTCTACGGGGGGTCGGGTTCTCCCCCCACCCTCCTTTGCATTCTGAAGGCTCCTGGGGAATACCGGCTGGCTGTTGTGATATGCCATAGGTTGGGATCATAGTGAATGATGATAAGGTCGGTTTCAAGCTAAGTGGGAATTAATGATTTGTAGCATTGGGGTTGTGTAAATGAACAGGAAGGTTGATATTTGTAGTTACAGACAGTTGCATATAATATATATATATATATATATATATATATATATATATATATATATATATATATATATATATATATATATATATATCAGTTATCAATAAGGTCACAATCAAGGCCAAAACCCGGAGCAGCATTTTACACAACTTTATTGGGACATGTTTCGAGCAGTACTGCCACTCGTTATCAACCTACAATTTAAAATGACAACATTACAATTCTTATATAATAAAAATCAAAGTAATACAGCAAAAATTACTATAAATTGATAGGAATACGTTTAAAAGATCGCTAATCAAAATAAGTAAATGAATAAAATAAAATAAAGCAAAATACAAAAATTTTAGTCACAAAAACGGAAAGTACTGAAGAAGGCACAACAAACACACTAATCAATATACAAACCAGTAATCAAGTCTGCCTTTTACTAGTTTGTATATTGATTAGTGTTTGTTGTGCCTTTGACAGTACCTTCCGTTTTTGTGACTTAAATTTTTGTATTTTGCTTTTTTTTATTTTATTCATTTACTCATTTTGATTAGCCATCTTTTATAGTAATTTTTGCTCTATTATTTTGAGTTTTGTTATAAGAATTGTAATGTTGTCATTTTAATTTGTAGGTTGATAACGAGTGAGAGTACCGCTCGAAACATGTCCCAATAAAGTGTGAAATGCTGCTCCGGGTTTTGGCCTTGATTGGTGTCCTTCCTTACTGATATGCAGATGGCATTTCCCTTTGGTGTTCCCATCATATATATATATATATATATATATATATATATATATATATATATATATATATATATATATATGTATATATATATGTGTGTGTGTATATTTGTATATATATATATATATATATATATATATATGTGTGTATATTTGTATATATATATATATATATATATATATATATAAATATATGTTTGTATATACAAGTGTATTTATACATACATGCATACATATATATATATATATATATATATATATATATATATATATATATATATATATATATATATATATATATATATAAATATATATATATATATAATTTATATATTATAAATTATATATATGTATATATATATATATATATATATATATATATATATATATATATATATATATATAAATTTGTTCTTGATTTGCTCTGTGTTTTGATCATCTCAAATTGTTCATCCGCTTTCTATGTGAATGGTGGTCACGAGGCTAACTTTAGTTTTTCCATGGAATACCAACTTAGTTATAGTTGAAAATTGAAAAAAAAGAACATTTCAAAGATGGCTGGCTTACATAATAACGTACTGTAAAAGAAAACTGTTGTGCCGGCTTTGTCTGTCCGTCCGCACTTTATTCTGTCCGCACTTTTTTCTGTCGCCCTCAGATATTAAAAACTACTGAGGCTAGAGTGCTGCAAATTGGTATGTTGATCATCCACCCTCCAATCATCAAATATACCAGATTGCAGCCCTCTAGCCTCAGCAGTTTTTTTAAAGGTTAAAATCAGCCATAATCGTGCTTCTGGCAACGATATAGGCTAAGCAACCACCGGGCCGTGCTTAAAGTTTCGTGGGTCGCGGCTCATACAGCATTATACAGAGACCACCGGAAGATAAATCTGTATGTATACACATATATGTATATATATGTATACGTATATATATGTATCTATATATGTATATATATATTGGTTATACGCTGTACAGAAAACTCGATTGCGCCGAGGAAACTTCGGCGCATTTTTTACTTGTTTCTTTTAGTTTTCAGCAACGGTATTTCAAATATTTTCGTTGCAAACCGGTATTCTCTTTCAGTATATCAGTTAATTTGATTCACTGATTTCTGTTCTGCAATCTTCTCTGCGCCAGTGCAGTCAGTCAATCACTCAATTACGCCCAGCCTTAGTAGAAACGAACCTGACTTTCTTGCGTAGCATGAAGGAGCATGAAGGAACAATTTCAGTTGGGCAGTGCCGTCGGTGCATTACCTAAGGTTCTTCGGTCCCTAGCTGCAACCGCTTTCATTCGTTTTACTGCACCTCCGCTCGTATTCCCTCCCCTCCATCTTACTTTCAGTGCTGAAATACCTCACAGGTCCCAGCACTTGGCCGTTGGCATAAATCTTGTATACCATTCATAAACAAGTTAAAAATGCGCCGAAGTTTTCTTCGACGCAGTCGAGTTTTCTGTACAGTGTATAATCAAGGCCACTGAAAATAGATCTATCTTTCGGCGGTCCCGACATGAGCCGCGGCCCATGAAACTTTAACCTCGGCCAGGTGGTGGCCTGTTCTATAGCGGTCCGGACGCACGATTTTGGCTAACTTTAACCTTAGATAAAATAAAAAACTACTAAGGAGACTAGAGGGATGCAATTTGGTATGTTTGATGACTGGAGGGTGGATGATCAACGTACCAATTTGCAGCCCTCTAGCCTCAGTAATTTTCAAGATCTGAGGGTGGATAGAAAACGTGAGGACAGAAAAAGTGCGGATTGACAGACAAAGCCGGCACAATAGTTTTCCTTTACAGAAAACTAAAATGATGCTTGTATCTCTGAGCCGTGTTTTGTATGTGATTGTCGAGAGTTCACCAATTTCCGTGCTGACATCTTAGAGTCTTGTGTTTCATAGTATTGCTATGAGTTTCCTAAAGATTATAGTTTACATTATACGATGATTCATTATTCACAATTCGATTATTTAACAAAAGGTGTCAAATGGTTAAGCAGTCGCTCGAGAACATTCAGTAGTATTCCCAAATGACAAGGCTAAGGTTTCAATAAAGGGCAGTAGAAAGTTCTCTCTCTCTCTCTCTCTCTCTCTCTCTCTCTCTCTCTCTCTCTCTCTCTCTCTCTCTCTCTCTCTCTCAGTTTAATGTCTAATCAAAATATATAATTACATATGTATATATATATTATATATATATATATATATATATATTGTATATATATATATATATATATATATATATATATATATATATATATATATATATATATATATATATATATATATATATATATATATATATATATATATATATATATATATATATATATATATATATATACATATATATATATATATATATATATATATATATATATATATATATATATATATATATATATATATATATATATATATATATATAAGGAAGAACACCCATATTCATACTATCATTTATAAACACCAATAACAAATTATTACATGAAATTACTGTTCAAAAATATAGGTTAGTAGGAACTCACGCGCATCCTTTAGAACTGCAGGACTCCTGTCGAATCCTTTAGCATCCTATAGCACGGTCTCGAGGTATGAACGCCAACCGCGACCAGTCCTAGAGAAATAGATAAGAGAGCGCGCATACCACTTTTATTTTTTATCTCTCTCTCTCTCTCTCTCTCTCTCTCTCTCTCTCTCTCTCTCTCTCTCTCTCTCTCTCTCTTTTTTTTTAATTGGTGTTTGTGTTGAGAGCACAGGTAACGGCATTAATCAGCTGGGTCAATTTGCCAGGTAAAAAGTGGTCGTCCTAGGGAGCCTTGCAATTCTCCCCCCCCCCTTCCCCCACCCTCCAACAAGACGCCTCGTAGGAAGGAGAATCGGGAGATGAAAGGATGATGCTGCTTGCGCCTTCATCCTCTCGTATTCATCATCATCATCTCGTCGTTCTTATTATGTTCATCATCGTCATCATCATCATCATCTCATTATAGTCATCATAACTCTCATCTTCGTCTGATTCATATTTTATTTTAATGTTGTATAGACTTTTTTGTGCTGTCATTTACTGTTATTTTTTTTCATTGTTCATCATCATCGTCATCATCATTCTCATCGTGGTCATCATCACTCTCATCTTCGTCTGATTCGTACTTTTTTAACGTTTCTATAGGCTTTACTTGTGCTGTCATTTACTGTTTTTTTCATTATTCATCATCATCATTATTCTCATCATTCTCATCATGATCGTCATTACTCTCATCGTCATCTGATTCATATTTTTCATTTTACTTTTCTAAAGGGGTTTCTTGTGTTGTCATTTACTGTTTTTTTTTTTCATTATTCATCAGTATCATTATTCTCATCACTCTCTTCGTGACCATCATAACGGTCATCGTCGTCTGATTCATATTTTTTTATTCTTCTATAGCTTTTCTTGTGTTGCCATTTACTGTTTTTTTATTCATCCTCATCATCATTATTCTCATCATTCTCATCATAACTGTCATCGTCGTCTGATTCATATTTTTTTAAACTTTCTATAGCTTGTCTAGTGTTATCATTTACCGTTTGTTTGTTTTTTTTTCAATGACAAACATTAAAAATTATTAAGCTCAAATTGATCTGGACTCTTTTTCACTGACTATCTCCGTCTTGTATTGTGTCTATTTTCATCTCTTGGCCTTATTATTACTTTTCCTATAATTTTAGCTTTCTTTTTTATTTATCCCCGATTTTTATTCCAGTGAAATGACCTCAGACTGCCCACCAATACCTTCAACTTACGCACGAACACAACCAACAGCTGTTGTCAGCCATCGCAGTCTAAATCTCTCCGGCCATGAGCGCATGCGCGCTTATCCCACGAATAATGCCTTTAATATTTCATTATTCATGCGATTTTCCTGTACTCTTCAATGCATCAAATTAGCAATCTCCTCGCTTCTGCCACTTCTTTCTTTGTGGGGGGTTGTTGATGGGCAATGCACGCCTTCTTCTTCTTCTTCTTCTTCTTCTTCTTCTTCTTCTTCTTCTTCTTCTTCTTCTTCTTCTTCTTCTTCTCACGAGTGAGTGAGTGAGATCTTGAAAATCAGGTTTCAGCAGAAAAAGAATATGGATTCTGTTGCTAACGGGACACTCTCTCTCTCTCCCTCCCTCCTCCTGTCTCCGGCAAAGAGAGAGAGAGGTTCTCTTTAGGATGCTAGGATGCCACCTTGGGGGATACTGCGGAGACTCGCGAAGCGATTAGTGACGTACTGCTTCGAATTCGGTGCAAATAAACAGGAGACCGAGAAAAAGCGAAGGAAAAAAAAAAGGAGGAGAATGAGCCTTTGGCCTTAGTTTCAAAGGATGCTCGATGTGAATTGGCCTTTTGCCATTTTGCAGGAGCGGGTATCATTACTCGGATCTGAGATAACGTTGGGGCAGGCAAGGCTTGGGCTTTAATTTTGGCTACTCTTTTTTTTTATGTTTTTTTTTTTTCGTGTTTTAATGTGGGCACAGCTGAGACTGTGGAGTCATTCCTGGTCTTGTTCCTGTCTGTGTATCTGAAGTTTTTTGAGGTTTCATTTTCTCTTGTTGTGCATGTTTGCCTTCTGATGGTAATTTTTTTCAGTATTTTTAATATCAAGATTAGTATTTCCAGTCCAGAGTTTTCGCTTTAATGTTTCACGTAAGGCTCGCATTAATCTTCGTACCATTTTCGAACTATTTATTCTTTGGCATAATATGTTTTGCCAGGTATTATAAGTACTCTGTCATTTTCAAAGATCTTACTAAACTTTTATAAGGCTTTGCGAAAATTTAGGCTTAAATGATTTGAAGAGTGATTTGCAGTGCTTTTGTGTGATGCAAAGCTATATTCCCCATTTAGACACACACATACATACACACACACACACACACACAATATCCAGGCGTTACAAAAGATTTTTGAGATCTGGAAATTTTTTCCATACTTGGTAGCGTTCGTTCGGTGAGAGGATATCCTGACGATGTTTTGACGAAGCTTTAGTCCCTTGAAAACTTGTCAAAAATCTTTTATATCGATCGTACGGCCATATTTAATTTTGACGATTTGGATTCCTTCTATTCCACTTTAATATTACTAAATAAATCAAGAACACTGTGAGATCTGAGACTTAAGAATTAGGACATTCTCTCCAGTTTATATGTCAGGGGTTAGGGACCATACCCTCCACGCTTCTTTTGAGGACATAATAACATACAATTTGACTGACGAACACTCGCATTTTGATGGCAAGTTTTTCTACCACTCGAGTGCTAAGTCTTCTTCTATTATTAAATTAATGAATGCTGTTTTATTAAGTTTAGTATAAGGCTTTTATTATATCCTACATAAATAAAAAAATTCTGCAACGGTCGAATTGATTAAAAACGCCTAATGTTGTTTATCCCGACGAAAAAGTATCGGGCAGCCTTGAATTATTGAACGTGGTGCGTCATGTAACGTAATAACATACAAACGATGATAGAGCGGCCATGCCGTAGAGTAAACTAAATATAGTTACTGAAGAAAATGGGTTTTAGGAATCCGCCGAGATATGCTGGCACTAACGGAAGTCGTGCGGACCGTTACGTAGTTCAAAAGAAAATAGCAGTAAGCGAGACAGGCCATTTTAGCCACATGCTAATTGGATAAAAGTAAATGAATTTCTAAAACCTCATTCTTTCGAGTGTGTGAGGTTCAGTATAAAGCAGCAGCAGCAGCAGCAGGAAAAGTTACTGCTTTTTTCCTGCTGGAAGAACAATTGCCATCGCTTGTGACACCGCAAGAATTCCATCATTAATTGTGAATTTCGAGACGGAAAATTCCTGAGCCGCATTCCACCAATCAGCATCTCGGGACGGTGCTAGTTAGGCTTAAATATTGATGGTGTAGTTCTAAATGCTGACGGGGGAGCGGCAAATCTAAAAGCTTTATTTACGGAGTGGAAAGTGTTCGCAGGCAGGCAGTGGCCGGAGTTATCGTAGGAGGTAGAAAAAAAAAAAAAAAAGAAGTTCGCTCTCCCATCAGACTATCTTGAGCATGCTATTATCGAAGAGAAGTTAAATGCTTTGATTGCTCTCGAAGTGGAGAAGATCGAGGAAGATGTGCAGCGGATATTTTGCTGACTGCGTCACTGTTTCTTACGATGTATCGGTTTTATTTCCTATTTCCTCGTGTTTATTTATCTATCTTCTTTTCCTAAAGCTTGTTCTCTCTCTCTCTCTCTCTCTCTCTCTCTCTCTCTCTCTCTCTCTCTCTCTGCAAGCTGGTTTCCCTTTGGTGCCCTCTTGGTTTTATAGGCTATTGACTCTGTTCGTCATTGGAGGGGTGGATAGAGCTCTCGGCTAGCACGCTGTTGGCCCATCGTTCGACTCTCCGACTGGCCAGTGAAGAATTAGAGGAATTTATTTCTGGTGATAGAAATTCATTTCTCGTCATAGTGTGGTTCGGATTCCACAGTAAGCTGTAGGTCCCATTGCTAGGTAACCAGTTGGTTCTTAGCCACGTAAAATAAATCTAATCCTTCGGGCCAGCCCGCTCTAGGAGAGCTCTTCATCAGCTCAGTGGTCTGGTAAAACTAAGATATACTCAACTTGTCCGTAAAGGTTGTCAGCTGAAGATTCAGAGAAAGACAAAAACCATTTCAAAATAGGTATCTCTTTCAACAATGCTGCGTAGCAATCAGGGCTGATGTAAACCGGGAGTCCTTATTCAGCTTGCAGAGATTTGAAAACCACGTGTTTTGAAATTACGCCAAATCTATGGCTTTTGACGAAGTCTTGACATTTCAGCTTTGCCTTGTGTCGGTGTATACAGCCCCTGATGATTTAAAGCGCAGAATTTTTATATTTTGTGATTGGCGGAAATTTGTTAGGGATTGTCCAGTTCCCCTAGTTTATCTTTCCAGGAAAACGTCAAAGTTTGAATAGCCTGAATTCAGTTTCAGATCTCGCTGGTAATTTTGTCAGATAGTTTTGTAACGTTTTGAAATCGCTGCATTTGTGTACTCTTGTAATTTTGTAACTTTTGAAACGTCGTTGTATTGGTGTACTCTTGTGATTTTGTAATATTCTGAAACCTCGTTGTATTTGTGTAGTGATTTTGTAATATTCTGAAACCTCGTTGTATTTGTGTACTCCTTTAAGTCTGTAACATTTTAAAATCTCATTGTATATGTGTACTTCTGTAATTTTGTAACATTTAGAAACCTCGTTGCAGTTGTGCACTCTCGTAATTTTGCACCATTTTGAAATCTCGTTACATTTATTTACTCTTGCACTCTCGTAATTTTGCACCATTTTGAAATCTCGTTACATGTATGTACTCCTGTAATTTTGTAACATTTTGAAACCTACTGTCGATTTTTGTACTCTGATGCGTTCTTGTTATTAATATTATTCTAAGAATACAAATGGACAGCCATACGAGGAACATAACAAAGAATGTAAATACATTTGATTGAAAGAATTTGAATAAGTCTGACTGCCGACGAATAAGCAGTGTTGACGGGGAAATTACCAAGAATGATGAACTGCGTAATTTAATAGAAAGTAATTTATTGTTATATACTCTGAAAATCATCGAGATATATTCTAATAAAATTCCCATTTTAATCAAACAAACGAGTATATATAGCTCGTGTACTTGATTAAGAAGAAGGCGATTTATTCTAAAGTCAGAGGTCCAAGCACATTATCCTCCGAGCTCAAAGCCAGCGTGCTTTTACATAAACATATGTTTGCATATGTTTATGTATGTTGATGAGAACTGCTTTTGATGGATGTATCTTTTTGCGTCTGCCATTTTAAATTTCGGAGGCACTGGACTCTAGGTTAATAGTACGGGGTTAGTTTGCAAATGGTTTTACTTAGCGGGTCAGCTTATGCGGTTGGTGTCTTAAGTATGTTGAATGTGTTTTTTGTATCATAATGTTGTTTATTCTGGCTAATGGAATTGGCCCTGTTCACTTGACGGTCTACCGTATAATCCACGTAATATCCCCTGTTGCTTGTTCGATGTCCTAGAATGAGCCGATGATCAATAATGGGTTTATTTATTATCGGAGAATAGTTTCGACTGGCCTAGCAACACCGCCACTAACAGTGTGTGTATGTATGTATGTATATATGCATATATATATATATATATATATATATATATATATATATATATATATATATATATATATATATATATATATATATACACACACACAACTTGCTTTGTACTCTCACGCATAGAATATTTAAATAAGGGCTCAAGGCTTGATCAACATCGCCAATTTCGTCACAGTTCACTGGCTACACTGACTGCATGGCGGTTTTGCTTTTTCGGGCAATCCTACGTTTTCTCCATTTCGAGGCCTTACAGAAATGGACTCTAAATTCTATTATTATTATTATTATTATTATTATTATTATTATTATTATTATTATTATTATTATTATTATTATTATTATTAAAGATTATTTATTTCTTGTGTTTTCTCAATTTCCAAGTCTTTCAGAGAAGGATTATTATTATTATTATTATTATTATTATTATTATTATTATTATTATTATTATTATTATTATTATTATTATTATTAATTCCTAAACCTTACAGAAAAGGACTTAATACTGTGATTATTATTATTATTATTATTATTATTATTATTATTATTATTATTATTATTATTATTATTATTATTATTATTAAAGACCATTTAATTCCTGTTTTCTCAATTTCCAAACCTTACAGAAAATTACTCTTAACACCTATTTTTACTATTATTATTATTATTATTATTATTATTATTATTTATTATTATTTATTATTATTATTATTATTATTATTATTATTATTATTACGAAAGGCCATTCATCTTCAGTGTAAGAACCCAAGAACCTTTCTGGATCTGTAACTTTATACAAAAATCTTATTTTGTTGCAGTATTTCTGTCAAGTTTTGAAGCTCTTCATGCAACTGGCGTTCATATAATAAAATCGTTCCTGGCTAATTGTTGCCTTCGAGAGAAATTGATCATCGACTTTCGGTCATATCGCCTTTCTATTTCTATTTTCCGCCGGAGAGCCCGTGGGTGCGCACTCTGAATTCAGCAGCAGTAATTAAAGGCTCTTTTTGCCCATCTGATAATGGCTCTCGGAAAGACACTAACAAGGCGTCTGGGTTCGCTCCCACTACTTAGCTAATTATAATCATTGAACTGTACTCGTATATACATTGCATGATCTCGAAAGCCAAAGCTTGTTTTCCATGTACACTTTTTTGGGGGATTTTTTTTTTTTTTTTTTTTTTTTTGCCCTTTGAGTGGTAACCATATCACGTCCCGTGGTCGTATTGTTTCTAATTACTGTGATATTTGCCTGGGCGTTGTTCCTCTGAAGGCAAGCTTGTCTGAGCCTTGCCTGAAATCATATATTGGCACCTTGTTTGATGTAGCAGTTTAAATGTCAGTGCCTTGTCTGAAATCGCATGTTGGCACCTTGTTTGATTTAGAAGTTTGTGATTGTCAGTCAGGGCCTTGTCTGTAATCACATATTGGCACCTTGTTTGATTTAGTTTAAATTTCAGTGCCTTGTCTTAAATCACATGTTGGCACCCCGTTTGATTTAGAAGTTTATGAATGTCAGCGCCTTGTCTAAAATCACATGTTGGCACCTTGCTCGATTTAGAAGTTTATGAATACCAGTGCCTTGTCTAAAATCACATGTTGGCACCTTGTTTGATTTAGAAGTTTCTGAATGTCTGTCAGTGCCTTGTCTTAAGTCACATATTGGCACCTTGTTTGATATAGCAGTCCATGAATAAGTTTAAAAAACTATCATGTGACGCTCATTTGTCGTGGTAAATATTATGTTATGGTATTTTATATATAAAAGTGCTCTTCACTCATAATTAGCATTCCACATGCATTCAAAGCACAAAACAAATCACTGACATGGAAATTCCCTCGACTTACGAACGCACAAACTATGCTGCCGCCACATAAAACCTTTTTATCTCTACTTTTATTTCCCCTGATAGACAGCGCAAATTACCTGTGCCTAAAATATGTCTTCTCTCGGGGGAGATTGGGAGCTGGATGTAAATCAGAAATTGTTTTCTTAGGGTTTCACTTTTTACTCGTCCCGGAGAATTATCTCTCGGGTACAGACCATCAGCTTTGCATAGTGATGGGTGCGAGCGAGCCACTGGACAGTTAAATAGCCCGGAAAAAGAAAGTCTGACTGATCGTGTGAGGAAATCAGAGCGCGATGTATCCTCCTCAGAATAAATAATTGGTCAGCTGATTTTGACATTTATAAACGCCGGATTGTCCGACGCAAAGTTTAAGCTTGTTTGTGCGTCAGCTGAAGTTTGATTTATTATGGACGCAACATTTTTTGTAAATTGCTTTATTATCGACCTGCGTCTTTGAATAAATTTTGGGGTGAGGGCAAACGCAGTTTTATTGTTTACATTTTTTTTTTTTTTGTGGTGTACCCGTACCTATTAAAGGGGTTTCTGATGGGTAATTTTTCTTAATTTAAATTTTAATGTTACCTGTGCATTGGCATTGTTGCTGACTGCAAAATTGCTTTAAGATATAAAAGGTACTTGTTAAAAAATTATTTCCTCTGTGGACTAGCTAGTTTGAATTATTCTTAAACGTCCTATTTTGAATTTTTTCTTTACTTTTTATGCATTTAACTAAATTTAAAATTTCCAAGGATCTAATGTCGAATCTGAACGATACCCAGACATGCAAAACTAGAAGCACTTCTTGGCATGATAAGAATATTTTTATACAAGGTTAAAAACAAATACTTTGCTTGCTTTGCTTGCGGAGAGATAGAGAGGTTGGGTGGGGGGGGGGGGGGGCGGCAGCTGAAGACATCTTTGGAGAAAAACCAGCGAATAACAATTCTCTCTCAAAAGACTTGAGCGAGTTGAGGGTCCACGCCCGTCGTTAAGGAAATCTCATAATATTAATAATTCCTTGAGAATACTGAAGTGCTCCTCGAAAGTGCTCCTTGAAGGGTCGTTTGATATTATGGCTAAGGTGCAATTTTCAGGTGCCTTCTGATTCGGATCCACATTCTTGATTTTTTTGATTTTGAATGATTGCTTGCTTAGAGTGGAGTCATCTTTAATACCTTCAGTGCTGGCTGAGGTCAGGTGATACATCTTTTTTTTTTTTAATCAAGTAGAACACCTTGAGGGATTTAACGAACTGTATGTAGGTTTATAATATGCTTTTGTATATTTTCGTATATTTTCGTATGTGTGTACACAAAGATACTGCATATGTTCATATGCTAGATGTAAACATAACAGAGTTTATATATATATATATATATATATATATATATATATATATATATATATATATATATATATATATATATATAACTTTGTTGTATATATATATATATATATATATATTTATATATATATATATATATATATATATATATGAACTTTGTTGTATGTTTACGTACTAGCATACTAACACATACATATATATATGTATATATATGTGTGTGTGGTGTGTACATAAAATACACATATATATTTAAAATAGATATACATACATGTATATATATATATATATATATATATATATATATATATATATATATATATTATATATATATATATATATATATGTGTGTATGTAAGTATGGATATATTTTGATTATATATATATATACATATATAAATATACAGTATATGCGTATACACGACTTTATAAAATATGCTTCTTACATATATGCATTCATACAAGCAACGACCAAAGAACACAATGGTTGCATCAGCCCTGAAATGTAAACTTCAAATACACGAGAATGTACTCATGGACCCCAAGCAAGCATTGCAAGCAGAAGACGTTCCATTATTACTGATAAGGGTCTTAATATCCGGAGCCGCGTTCCTGGATACACTGCTAACAAGGGATTCATATGCACTCGGTAACCCCGTAATCTGAGACGAGAGTTCGTAAGAAGCACTAGGGGATCCAGGAGGTGGGCACCTGGGCACGTGGCCCCCGCGTGAAAAATAATGACACACTAATAATATTGAAGATTTATACAATAACATAAATAAGAAATATAAAAATGGGGAAAAATAAAAATCCATGATAGAAATAATAATAAAATTGAGAGAGAATATATATATATATATATATATATATATATATATATATATATATATATATATATATATATATATATATATATAATATATATATATACACATACATATATATATATATATATATATATATATATATATATATATATATATATATATATATATATATATATATATATATATATATATATATATATAATGTATAATATGAAAATTGGTGCAACCGCCATAAAATTTTTCTGGATCCGCTAGTGTTAAGAAGGGACTATTTTTGCTTGGAGTAACAGGTAGTGAAGATGATTGTGATGATGATGATGATGATGATGGTGATAGTGACTGTGTTGAGGGCAGAGAGTACCGTGATGATGATGATGATGATAATGATGATGAAACGGTGAAAAGATTGATTAGGGTGATGGTAGTATGATGGCGAGGAGCCGACGGTCATGATGATTATGATGATACAATGAAACCTGAAGAGAATATTGAATGATGTTGATGGAGATGATGCGGTGGAAATATCAAGATGAAGGTAGTATGATGATGAGCCGCTAATGATCATGATTTTTTATGATGATGGTACAATGAAACCGCTGAGGAAAATAATGAATGGTGATGATACAGTGAAAATATTGATTATGATGATGGTAATATGATGATGGGGAACTAACGATCATGATTTTTAATGGTGATTATGATCATGGTACAATGAAACAAGTGCAGAGAATAATGAATGATGACGATGCAGTGAAAATATTGATTATGACGACGGTAGTATAATAATGAGGAACTAACGCTCCTGACTTTTAATGGTGATGATGATCATGATACAATGAAGCCAGTGAAGAGAATAATGAATGAGACATTATTTTGTCTGGTTTATATTTATTTTGTTTAAGTAAGAGTTTGAAGTACAAAAGTGAGGCAAATACCCCAATACATTTACTTAATATTTGCTTGGCAGACAAGCATTTAATTTCACTTATATGATAATCTCTTAAATAAGGTCTACATGAATCTTTAATTAGGTCGCATCTGAAGTAAATACATCAAGAAAATTCTATTTTTAGGATTTTACCAAAAATATTTTTACTCGAGGAAATAATTTTTTTTTGTATATAAAAAGTATTTTTACTTGAGGGAATCATATTTTTTCGAATTTCAGAAATATTTTCACTCGAGGAAATAATATATTTTAGAGTATGAAAAATATTTTTGCCCAAGGAAATCATATTTTTTTCGGATACCAAAATATTTTTACTCAAGTAAATCAAATTTTTTTAGTATCAAAAACATTTTGACTCGAGGAAATCAATTTTTTTCGAATATCATAGTTATTCGTATATCGAAAATATTTTTACTCGAGGAAATCATATTTTTCGTATATCGAAAGTATTTTTACTCGAGGAAATCGTATTTATTCGAAGATCAAAAATATTTTTACTCGAGGAAATCATATATTTCCGAACAGAAAAAATATTTTTACTCGAGGAAATAATTTATTTTAGAACAGCAAAAATATTTTTACTCGAGGAAACAATATTTTTATGACTATACCAAAAATATTTGTACTCGATGAAATTATATCTTTAGGATTATGCCTAAGATATTTTTTACTCGAGAAAATAATATTTTTAGGATTATACCAAAATACTTTTACTCGAGGAAATAATACTTTTAGGATTATACCAAAAATATTTTTTACCGAGGAATTATTTTTAGGATTATACCAAAAATATTTGTACTCGGAAGAGATTATTTTGTACCTGATGAAATTATATTTGTAGGATTATATACCAAAAATATTTGTAGCCTACACGAGGAAATAATATTTTTTAGAATTTCAAAAACATTTTTAGTCAAGGAAATAATTTTTTTTCTAATATCAAAAACATTTGTACTCGTGCTTTCTACGTAGCGGTTCTCAACAATATCGAGTTAAAGTCTGCAAAGAGGGCTTATCGGCCGCTTTTAAATAAGAACTCGGATCCAGGGCAGGGTGAAAGGCAGTCGGTCAGTCAGTCGTTCGTCTTTCCCTCGCGATGGATAGGTCAGGAAACTTGATTAGGCTGGAAGCCGGCCTTCAAAAGGAAAGTGGTAGAACAGGCCACGCACTTCCTTTTGATTAATGATGTGTGTGTATATATTCATACTTTTATTTGTATGTATATAATATATAAGTGTATATATATACATATATATGTATATACTGTATATAAATATATATATATATATATATATAAATAAATGTATATAAAATATATATATATATATATATATATATATATATATATATATATATATATATATATGTGTGTGTGTGTGTGTGTGTGTGTATGTGTGTGTGTGTGTATTCATATGTGTATGGAGCATCTTGTACGACACAAGTACATAAAAGGTACTTCAGGTGGTGTTAGTTTGTGAAGCAATGAAAGCTCATGAATATGTAGAAAATGCCACCAAAAATTATTCAGTATTAATATTAATATATATATATATATATATATATATATATATATATATATATATATATTGAATAATTTTTGGTACACATTTTCTACATGTTTATGAGCTTTCATTTCTTCACTAGTCAACTTCACCTGAAGTCTCCTGAACTCCCGAGCTCAGATAAATTCATGACTGGTGTCACAACAGTTTTCTTCTCTTGTTCTTTTCAATGCGTAAATGGTAAAATGTAAAAGGAAATATTTATCCTATAACATTATTTTAACCTTATGGAAATCATAGCATTTTACCAGTGGCAGTTTGACTAATTCAAAGTTCCTTGGTGTTCACTGCTTTCATTAAAGAATAATACATATTTATTTTAAAATAATACATATTTATTTATTTTAATATTCACATATTTATTTATTTTAATATTCACATATTTATTTTAAAATAAATATTCATTTTAATATTTACAAACTTAAAGCTACAAATGTTCAACATTAAATTCTCTTTACTTCGGAACAAACACAGAAGGGGAATTTGTAAGTTAACCGATCCGGCACTGGGCGGACTCGAACCACAACCGAATGGTTGGGGAACGACGATTCTTCAGTGATACTACGATTCGGCTATCAAGAGAGGTATCAGTTGATGCCGACTCTGTCGCACATAATATGCCTGTCGGATTCAGGTGTTTGTTTCGAGGCTGACTGAATTTGATATTAAACGACATTTGCACAGTAATATAGGGTTTGAAAAAAATATCACGGTATATGTGACAAAAATTCGTATTTATTTTAGTTGATGTTGACTAAATAAATTCCTGTAAATATTATCAGACAGATAATGCGTTGTTCTTGTGGTTTACTTCCTGTACATTTTATGAAATATACCAGGGGGTAGGGAGTGGGGTCGTTATTAGCCCTGTTAGAGTTATAGTATTAAATGTTATTACAATTGTTCAACGTCTCATTACCTAAATATCGTTTCCGTTCGCTATCCTACATAAGCAAAGCAAGAAGGCAAGTTAATTTAACCTAATATAATCGAACTTTTCCTTTGAATCGTGTCAGAATTAAGAAGGGTCGCCTTTCTCCTCCACCACTTTTCACTTAGCTTTCATCTTTTAGACACGGAATGATAATTCCTCCAAACCCAGGCTCATTCTAGCGGCGGTCATTCTGTGTTGAGTGATGCCAGCCAACACCATCTCGGCGCGACGGGGAAATTGAATATGGATGGGGTAGATGCCTAAGCAAAGTATTTTTCAGGGGTTTGGGAGAACCACTCCCTAGGTGTTAATCGTGGTTTTATTCGGCGGTTATGAAAGGTATTCGTTTTCCATTTTTTTTTTTTTTTTTTTTTTTTTGCTTGATCGTCATGGATGTTGCCGATGTTATTGAGAATTTTTCGAATGGCGTTTCTGCTTCTGCTGCTTTTGTTGTTAGGGTTTTGCAACGCGCGCGATTATATTAGTAATTAGAAGAAGAATGGCAGTCTGGTTTGCTGTTGAATTTATATTGCAGTTTCTCAGCCTCTCGTAAGTGTTTCTTTGTAGCGGCAGGTAAATTATATAACAGCTACTACAAAGAAATTCATTCGAAAGATTGAAAAATTGCAATATAAACTAAACGGCATCCAGTAGACTGTTTTCTTAAAGAATTTTGAAAGAGGGATTTATTCCGAAATAATAATAAGAGTAATAATAATAATATTATTATTATTATTATTATTATTATTATTATTATTATTATTATTATTATTATTATTATTATTATTATTATTATTATTATTATTATTTGTTTAGTTGTCCTGAACGCCTTACACGTTTTACCTGAAGTCGTGAAATTTTGGAATATCTTTGGAACCGTCCCACAAACAGCACCCCCCACCACACACACAAAATGTCTCTAGCCCATTCGCCATTTCGAAGTGATGGATGATACACTGTACAGGAAAAAATAGATATTTTGTTTAAGTTGTAATTGAGTCTGATTAATTCTTTGCTTCTTTACGCTTACCTGTAAGATGAAGCCACATGGAGAATTCCAACTAAAGTTGATGTTTGCACTTCCTAAAAGCTTTATATTCTTCATAAAGACCTCTTACATGATGTTGTCACTGAATATATATATATATATATATATATATATATATATATATATATATATATATATATATATATATATATATATATATATATATATATATTATATATATGTATATATATATATATATATAATATATATATATATATATATATATATATATATATATATATATATATATACATATACATATACGTATAATGTATGTGTGAGACATCCAACTTTTTCAAATAATCTAATGTCAGGAAAAATAAGCGTAAAAGTGAACGAGGTATAAGATATACAGTGGAGAGGTGCCGTAACAATTCCTCATTATCGTTGTATTTTCTTTAAACATTTTAGCAGCTGGGACGGCCAAGTCAATCTGGCAGAGGATCTAACGGATATTCGTTGAATGCGAGACCTGGTATTTCAACGCCTTTATCATTACTGTTTGCTAATTTGGCAGTCTTAAGTGATAACGTTCCTGTCAAACACGGAATACACACTTCGTGCTTGCTTGCGCACGCACGCTGGTAGAAGTGCGTGTGTGTATGTGTGTGTGCGTGTGTGTGTTTTGTACATCAAATTCTTGCTTTTTAAAACCTCTCCTTTATCTAAGGGATGGGATGTATTATGCAAAAACAGGAATTATTAATTCATTTTTATTTCATTTTGGTCACACCCCACGTTCATTTAGAGTTCTGAAACGTATATATTCATAAGCAGGTTACAGAGGCGTTCAGTTATTAGGGTTCATTTTTAGTGGGGGTTCGATGTAATTAGTTTATAATCGCATTATGAGGGCTGTTACTGGAATACAAAAGGTACTCATTCCACGCATATATTTTGTTTTTAATATCTCTTTTTCCGAATTTCTCTCTCTCTCTCTCTCTCTCTCTCTCTCTCTCTCTCTCTCTCTCTCTCTCTCTCTCTCTCTCTCTCTCCGTGGTACTGAATTTGTTTCTTCCTTGTGTAAATAAATTGCTCTCTCTCTCTCTCTCTCTCTCTCTCTCTCTCTCTCTCGTGAATAAATTTGTGCTTCCAGTATTTGAATAGATTGCTCTGTCTCCCTGCCTTCCTTGCGTGAAGAAATTGCGCCCTCTCTCTCTCTCTCTCTCTCTCTCTCTCTCTCTCTCTCTCTCTCTCTCTCTCTCTCTCTCTCTCTCTCTCTCTCTCGAATAAATTTGGGCTTCCATTGTTTGAATGAATTGCTCTCTCTCCCTGTCTTCCTTGTGTGAAGAAATTGCCCCCTCCCCTTCTCTCTCTCTCTCTCTCTCTCTCTCTCTCTCTCTCTCTCTCTCTCTCTCTCTCTCTCTCTCTCTTCTTGTGACTGAATTTGTCTTCCTTGTGTGAAAAAATTGCTCTCTCTCTCTCTCTCTCTCTCTCTCTCTCTCTCTCTCGTGGTTTTCACTCCAACCTTTTGGAATGCGCATTTTTCATCACCTCCATTACTTTGTTGTTTATTTATGTTTATGGCATTTACTATCATTTCTTTACTGTCCATTATCGGGCATTACTGTCAAGAGCCCTTTGTTTGTATTCAACCGATGATCAGACCGGGACTAATAAAAATCGTTAGTACCCCATAGCAAATTCTGTTCGCTTTATTTGTTTGCGTATGGTACATTCCTTCCATATAGGAGTTGTTGGCTTGTGAAGTTCCTTCTTCGTTTTCTTTTAAATTCGCTGTCCGACCATATATATATATATATATATATATATATATATATATATATATATATATATATATATATATATATATATATAACATTAGATAAAAAATACACTGCAGATTGTTTTCGATTGGAATTTGCTGTGTAGAGGCGTGGTAAGTATCAGGGCTGCCAACCTTGCCGGATTCGACGGGATTTATCTGATATTTGTATGGTTTTCCAGCTTTTGTCAGGTTCCATTTTTAGTTTTCTGAAAAGAAAACTACTGTGACGGCTTTTTCTATTCGTAAGCACTTTTTCTATCCGCCCTCAGATCTTAAAAACTACTGAGGCTATAGGGCTGCAAATTGGTTGTTGATCATCCACCCTTCAATCATCAAACATACCAAATTGCAGACCTCTAGCCTCAGTGGTTTTTATTTTATTTAAGGTTAAAGTCAACCATGATCGTGTGTCTGGCAACGCTACAGAACAGACCGCCACCGGGCCGTGGCTGAAAGTTTGATGGACCGCGGCTCATACAGCATTATACGCTGTACAGAAAACGCGATTGCGCCGAAGAAACTTTGGCACATTTCTACTTGTTGATTTTTAATTCCCTGTCTGACCACAACCGGCAAATGACATTCTCCTTAATCGATAAATTATAACAAGAAGTATGGTTGGCTTTCTCCATATTTTTGATATTTAACATTTAGATTCAAATTGCAAGAAATTTTGTTTACGATCGGTATTTGGTTCATTGTATGTGCGTGATAAGCATCGGGGCTGCCAACCTTGCCGGATTAGCCGAGATCCTACCTGATTCATGCATGATTTCTCAGCTACTGGAAAGGATAGCTGCTCCCTTGGAATCTTAGAAAGTATTTACTAAGTTTTCTGTAAAATACAGTTGCACATTAATGAATCTGATAAGCAATTCATTTCTAAACGTAACTGACAACAGAACCTATCAATAGTTTTTATTTTTTCGTCGTAAATCTTGAAAAAGAAAGAAATACTGCTTTCATAAAATAACTTATTCACCATTTATTCCTTCGTCTTAAATCTTGAAATAACTAATAGCGCTTTCATGAAATAACTCGTGTCCGTTTTATTCCTACAACTGAAAGTTTACTGTTATCTCGTTATCAGCAATTGACCACGTGACTTCAGTCGCATTCACTTTAGCCTTACAAGAAACAGAAGAAATAGCAACTGCGCTTTGAGTTCCTCCTCCGTTGTTGTGGCTGTTAAAAGGCAAATATAAAATGAAATTAAAAATGAACTCCGCCGATTGGTTCGTGCTCCAAGTGGCCCTCTTCGAAGGCGATTTATTTTAGCAGTACATTGCATATGACGAGGTCTGTTCGGAGATGATGTTGTTGGCGAAATTGTACTTCGTCTCTTTCATCTTATTTTCGCCTTTCTCACTTTGAGGTGGGATACATTGACTGGACGCGTCTCTGTACTGAAATTATATATATATATATATATATATATATATATATATATATATATATATATATATATATATATATATATATATATATAGTATATATATATTTAATATATATATATATAAAAAATATATTTATTATATTATATATGTTTGTGTTTGTGTGTGTATATACATACATACATACATGCATACATACATACATACATACATATATGTATGTATTATATATATATATATATATATATATATATATATATATATATATATATATATATATATATATATATATATATATATATATATATATATATATATATATATATATAAGTATATATATACATGTATATATATAAACTTTAATTACAGCGTAACTCTTCTGTTTCCTAGTAATTTTAGATATGTTTTTCACCGATAGCCCCTGATTTTCGAAAGGAAGCGAATGAAGAAATTCGTCCTCCCAGATGGGATCAGTACCCAAGTTTATTGTCTTATTATAAGAAAGGAATTAGTGCAAAATTTACTAAAAAAAAAAAAAAACGGGCGGGGGGGGAAGGCTTTCATCCATGCATAAACGTGAACATGGACAAACACGCTTACCCTTGTCCCAAACAAACTCAAAGTCTCGAGACTTTCCATTCGCTATTCGAGGCGTTTCTATGAAATTTTCAGCGTAGGAGAATAAAATTTCCCCTTCACTCTTCAACTCCTCACTCCTCAGCTCCTCACTCACTCCTCACTCACTCCCAAGCTCCTCACCCTTTACTTCGAACGGCTCAGCCGCGAGAACGAAGCGACAACTTCATTATCATGCGCCGTGTGAATTCAGCAATAACAAAACTTTCGGGCGGATGTAAATAAGCATGTGGTCACAGATTAGAACATTTCATTACCTAATAAATCTTCTTTTATGACGGCACAGGGTCTGGCCAGTCCGAGAAATGAGACGATCTTGGTATATCTTTCGCAATTTATAGTGTAACAGTATACGGCAGCAGAGTCCATTTAAAAGGAGGGAAAAGGAAAAGCGTCAAATTCTGTCTCCTGGAACTCGACTGGGTCCGTAACCATCAGCCAAGTTACGTTCGAACGAGTAGCGAATGGCCGTATAAAAATAGCACTTAATCTCGGCGATTTGCGATTGTAGTTTTATATTTACCTTCCTCTCTCTTTTTTTTTATTTTCTATACTTTCTAAGCCTGCGCTTTAATAAGAGCGAGACGCCGGGGAGATAGACAGCAAAGCCAAATAAGACAGTTGGATTATGGAGAGAACGCCCCCTAAAGGTACATTGGAAGGGTTTTAGTATGCTCGGGTTGGCGAGAGATGGCGCTGGTGTCAGTGGGAGAAATCCGACGATGTCATCGAAATTACCTGATGGCAACAAGCAACGCGACAGACTACTGTGCTACACGCCACATTCTAGGTGAAATTTAAGACCCTTTGATCAAGAAGGGGCCGCTGTTAACTCGATAAAAAAAAAAAAAAATTGAATGCTTTGTAGGGAACTATAAGGGTTTATGTCCATTCGTATGATGCTCAAGAATGTAGGGTTTTTAAGATTATTAAAGCGTTTGGGTTTTCATGATACATTTACGAAGTGGTCAGGATTACCCAAGAGACTGTCAGAATGACTTTTGTATGTTCATTATATATATATATATATATATATATATATATATATATATATATATATATATATATATATATATATATATATATATATATATATATATATATATGCACATATCTATAATACCAATAATATCTCCAGATATCTTGAAGACAATAAAATAACATAAAGAATAACAAGGTCATAAATCTTACTTTGAGTCTTTGGAAATGCAAAATACAAACAGCCGAGACGTCCGTATAAAGACCGAATATATATATCCGTTGCTGCATCTGCAAGCAAATTTCCTCCTCTTTATTTGCATGAACTCTCTCTCTCTCTCTCTCTCTCTCTCTCTCTCTCTCTCTCTCTCTCTCTCTCTCTCTCTCTCTCTCTCTCTCACCTTAAGCAAATTTCCTCCTCTTTATTTGCATGAACTCTCTCTCTCTCTCTCTCTCTCTCTCTCTCTCTCTCTCTCTCTCTCTCTCTTTTACGACTTGGCGTCTCAGCTTGCTATCATTTTAACCCTGATCCTCGCAAGCCCTAAAACCGAAGACTGTTTCCTTAAAACATTTTCCATCTCGCTTTTACGAGTTTTTGTTTTTGCTTTCTTCTTCTTTCCTTCTCATGGTCAGGAAAGCATTCGGGAAAGCATTGCGCTTTCACGCTTTATCTTTATTTGGGGAGTGTGTCCCGTCTACAACTTTTTTTCCTGAGGAATGTTGAAGAATGATGTGTTTGAGGTATTTGTAAATAAAATGACTCAGTATGAACAAGTGTACGTATATATATATATATATATATATATATATATATATATATATATATATATATATATATATATATATATATATATATATATATATATATGTATATATATATATATATATATATATATGTGTGTGTGTGTGTGTGTGTGTGCATGTATGTATATATGCCCATAATCTCTTTATTTGTTCGTTTCTGCCTTATTTATTTTGTTTTCCATCTCTCTCTCTCTCTCTAAGTTATATATATCTCTCTATATATATATATATTATATATATATACTATATATATATATATACTGTATACATTTATGTATATATTCTTGCGTGTATATATGCATAAGTATGAGATGTGATCGATAATATATTATTGATGTATACTCTCTTATCTCTGTCTCTCTCTCTCTCTCTCTCTCTCTCTCTCTCTCTCTCTCTTGGCTAGGGAGAGAGAGAGAGAGAGAGAGAGAGTCTGAATTTCAAGAGCAACGTTAAAAATATGGCTGAGAGAGAGAGAGAGAGAGAGAGAGAGAGAGAGAGAGAGAGAGAGAGAGAGAGAGAGAGAGTCTCCCAATCCATCGTCTGATTCGCACTGCAGACTTTCTTCTGCCTTGCTACGCCTCCTCTCTCCTCCGAAGATTGATGATGATAGACGCTTATTACATCTCCTGATGGTGATTTAATATCTGATGGCGAGAACAGCCATTGGGCAGCGAGAAGGGAGCCTCATGCTTAATGTCTCTTTGTATAAAAGATGGATTATATATATTCGCTTCGTATCCGAAATGAAATTTGAACTTTTTTTTTCTTTTTGTGTAATTTAGGTTTTGTCGTATTCGAATCATGTGAAAGTCTTGGGAAATTAGTGTTCGAGGAAATCAAAGGGAGCATTTGTTGTTTTGTGTTTTTTTTTTTTTTTTCGCGTTTGAATATTTTTTTGTTTTTACTTCGGCGAATATTTTTTTACTATTTAAAAGTTGCTCTATGATTGGCGTATGGTTAATGAGTATGTTTGTAAAATGGGATGGTTTAAACTGATGTTTTATGTTTTATATATTTTATATACTTTATATACTTCCTTAGTATTGTTGAAGGTTTTGATTAACTAGCCAATTGAGGAAGTAATTCATACAAGAGATTTTTTGTGCTCAGAGTTTTATCAAGCAAATGTAGAGGATCATCTAAGATGGTAGAAATAAATAAGTTTTGATATTGAGTGAAATACGCATACATAATACATATGTACATACACATTATATATATATACATATAATATATATTATATACATAATATATATGTATATAATTATGTATATAATATACATCAGTATATATATGTATATATAATATATATACTGTATATTATATATACATATATATACTGATGTATATTATATACATAATTATATACATATATATTATATATAATATATATTATATGTATATATATATAATGTGTATGTACGTATGTATTATGTATGCATATTTCACTCAATATCAAAACAACAAATGCTCCCTTTGATTTCCTCGAACACTAATTTATATATATTTATATATATAAATATATATATACAGTATATATAGGGTATATATATATACGTATATACATATTACAAAAATATATTTTCCCCTTACAAGAGGCAATTCCAGGGTGTAACCTATCCGGATTTTTAGCGAGATTTATGGGATGGGGCTGCTAGCCCCACGCCCTGCCTCATGGTTTTTTAATGGTAAACTTCACCCACGACACCGACGCCTCTGCCACTCAGTAATCTGTTCCAGATCTCTGTTACGACACCGGTAGCCCATTTGGCCTCGTCTGAACGTGGATAGATCTTTCACCACCTCAGACGAGGAGGTTACGTTCTTTGTCCAGTGTGTTTGTTTGTTTGTTAGTTTTTTCGCAAGGTTATGTAAAATGTGGGTTTTTAGTCTTCTGTAAAAGAAGGCTATTGAACCGGCTTTGCCTGTCCGTCCGCACTTTACTCTGTCCGCGCTGTTTCTGTCCGCCCTCAGATCTTAAAAACTACTGAGGCTAGATAGCTGCAAATTGGTATGTTGATCATCCACCCTCCAGTCATCAAACATACCAAATTGCAGCCCTCTAGCCTCAGTAGTTTTTGTTTTATTAAGGTTAAAGTTAGCCATAATCGTGCTTCTGGCAACGATATAGGTTAGCTTCATGGGCCGTGGCTCATACAGCACTACACCGAGACCACTTAAAGATAAATCTATTTTCGGTGGCCTTGATTATAAGCTGTAGCGGCTGTACAGAAAACTCGATTGCGCCGAAGAAACCGGCGCCTTTCTTACTTTTTTTTTTGTATTAAGAAATTGTCTCCAGGGGGGCAAGATTGGTTTTGGGGTTGGGTGGGGGAAAGTGCACAGCCTTGGTTAACTCTTCAGGTCTTCAAACAATCTTGTGTGTTATTATGGAACACTGTGATACTTTACTTGGTTTGAAAACCCTTTCTCTTGACCAGTCTCTGTTTCTGCAGTTTTATATTGGCCTTTCGTTGATGACCCGAATATTGTATATTTTAGCGTTTTCTCTATGCTGTCCTGTATTTAGAAAATTTGCTTAATTACTCTCATTGTTTTATTACATAATTCGAGCATTGATTTAGAATTTGTTACTAAAAAAGCCAGTATTGTACTACAAAACTTGAGAATATTGAAACATACGTGTTTGTTTATTGCAGACGTGTGCGTATATATGAATAAAATTTACATAACGGTCAATTTGTATTCATATCTATCTATCTATATATAGAATGCACATACGCATACACACACACACACACACACACACACACACACACATATATATATATATATATATATATATATATATATATATATATATATATATATATATATATATATATATATATATATATATAGATAGAGAGAGAGAGAGAGAGAGAGAGAGAGAGTGTAAATACATGTTCATATACATATACATATATATATATGTATGTATATATGTACATATGTGTGTGTGTATATGTACATATATTTATACACTCTCTCTCTCTCTCTCTCTCTCTCTCTCTCTCTCTCTCTCTCTCTCTCTCTCTCATATGTGTAAGCGAGTTTCCCGTAAAATGCAGACACTCTTACCACATCTACTCCAAATGGCAAAAACTTGTATATACTGCATTTACGCAGAAAACGAATGAATATTCCTGAAAACTAACTTTTACTTGGATATATATATATATATATATATATATATATATATATATATATATATATATATATATATATATATATATATATGTGTGTGTGTGTGTGTGTGTGTGTGTATATATATATATATATATATATATATATATATATATATATATATATATATATATATATATATATATATATATATATATATATATATATATATATATATAAAAATTCAGGAATAACCTGTATTTTTAAGAGAACTCTTACTACTATAAAAAAAGATAAAGAAATATTACCAAGAAATAAACCAGGCAGGAAGCAAGACCTATTAAAACTGGACAGCATTAATCAAGATGAATGTTTCCTCGCAAGCAGTGCTTGGAAGCACGTCCAAACAGCGAGGACCCACATTTCTCTTTCGGCAAACAATAAGCGCAAGCGTTTCTCACCTGCATATTAATAGGCTATGCCAAGCGTCCCACGCGCCATATTATCTTTCTCTGTTGCTAGGAATGAATCGAAAAAAGAGCTTCTAAAGTAATAGTGGCAGGTATTTAGGCGACGTCTGCCTAGGCATGTAAAAAAAAAAATAAAAAGATTAATTTTGGAACTTGATTTCACTGAAGTCTTTTAAGAGGTTGTGATGTATATGCTAATCGCCGGAATAAGTTGATAAAATCTGACATGCTCCGAGGCACGGATTTAATTATACTCTTTGGCTGAGAGAGAGAGAGAGAGAGAGAGAGAGAGAGAGAGAGAGAGAGAGAGAGAGAGAGATGTAGAGAGTGTAGGTGGGTGAGTCATTTTCAGACAGCTGATAGTTCATTCTCCCTCTCTCTGTATCTGTCTCTCTCTCTAGGTATATGATATCATTTTATATATATAAAGCTGATAGTTCATTCTCCCTCTATATAAAAAAATATATATATATATCTTATTCGCAAAATGTATATTAAAAATTATAATTACGCAAACCTTTTTTAGTGAAATACACAGTCTGAAGGTTCATGTTACATTAATTTATTATAATATCTCGCCTTCCATTTTTTTTCGAGATAAAATTAAAACTGCATTTAGGAGTGTGTTATGCAACTAATGATGATTATATTGATGATGACAAAGCACTGATGAATAAGACAAGCAGTATCGCCTGAGCTTAATGTTTACATCCATTTGCGTGCTTAAAAAATCTCTTTCACGCAAGGTTCATATATTTTTTCTTATTCTGTAGAAAGGGGAAAAGTTGGGCATGAAGATACTTCTTTTCGTTTTTAGGGAATATATCAGTTCGTAAAACATTCTTTTGTTATACGAAAGAGAGCAAGTAATTAATGCCGGAGTTTCTTCGGCGCAATCGAGTTTTCTGTACAGCATCTACAGCGTATAATCAAAGTCACCGAAAATAGATCTATATTTTGGTGGTCTCGGTATAATGCTGCATGAGCCGCGGCCAATGAAACTTTAACCACGGTCCGATGGTGGCCTATCGTATGTAGTTGCCAGAAGTACAATTATGGCTAACTTTAACCTTCAATAAAGTAAAAACTACTTAGGCTAGAGGGATGCAATTTGGTATGTTTGATGATTGGAGGGTGGATGATCAACATAGCAATTTGCAGCCCTCTAGCCTCAGTAGTTTTGAAGATCTGATGGCGGACAGAAAAAGTGAGGACGGACAGACGAAACCGGCACAATAGTTTTCTTTTACAGAAAACTAGAGCTGTGATCTGATACATTCCTTGACCAGATCTTTGGAAATAAACGTCTCAGTTAATACCTCATTAAGAGGAATCTTGTAGAATCTGGATAACTATATCGTTTTACTGCAGAATATTCTAAGGAATATCCAATGTTAATTTCTGTGTCATTTCCAGTACAAAGCTTCCTGGAGGCTCCTGTTTGAACTTTTATACTTTGATTATCTTGCTCGACCGCTGTAAGCTGCAGAAAGATTTTCGGAAAAAATTATTATTATTATTATTATTATTATTATTATTATTATTATTATTATTATTATTATTATTATTATTATTATCATCCAGATCATGAACCCTATTCATATGGAACAAGCCCATAGGAGCCATTGACTTTCAAATTCAAGCTTCCAAAATATGGTGTTCATTTGAACGAAGTAACAGACAGCAATGGGAAATACAGAAAAAAGGAGATGGGTTCATAGAAAAGAAAAAATAAATTAATAAATTTATAAAAATGTAAGTAAATGATTAAAATACAAGAAGAATCGTGAAGGATAAAGGACCTCTGGAACTGAGAAGTTCGGCAGCGTGGCCCATTTACTGCATATTGGTGTTGGTGTTCGGCAAATCTGGTCGCTCTCGGCAAGGAAAGAGGATCAGGGATCAGCGGTGAATTTTTACTTTGATAAAAAATATAAATATTAAAATAACTCTTTCAGAAGCTCCCGCCTGCATCCCGGTCCTTCCTCCTCTGGTTGTCCTGCCGTCATGCAATATAGGCAACAACCGGTTAGCAAGTTCCTGAGATGTATGCTAGTATTGCGCCGGCCCCGTTTTTTTTTTTTTTTTTTTTTTTTTGCCGTACCCCTAGGTTAGGATAGGCTACGTTAAGCCGCACCGGTTTGACGGTAATTTGGGTGTGGGAAACATAATGAGATTATTTTCAAGAAAATTCTATGGTTAGTTTTTAAGATATGGCGACCCGTCTTTTTCAGGGAAAGGTCACAGTACTCGGTTACATCTCGGGGAAAATGTGTCCCGGTCCTTCCTCCTCTGGTTGTGCTGCCGTCCCGAAATATAGGCAATAACCGGTTATCGGGATCCGATGGGAGGCGATAAAAAGGAATTCGGACGCAGGAGGTGTTATTAATCGAAGGAGACGCTTTTCCGCTCGGGTGGGAGGACTCGAAGTCGTTAGGAGTCCAATACCCTGGAGGAGGAGGAGGAGGAGGAGGAGGAGGAGGAGGAGAGGAGAAGGAGGAGGAAGTACAAGAAAACAAAGCATGGGAGGGGAGGTCGAGATTATTACTCTTTTCTCTCTCTCTCTCTCTCTCTCTCTCTCTCTCTCTCTCTCTCTCTCTCTCTCTCTCTCTCTCTCTCTCTCTCTCTCTCTCCCGGTTGTCCTCACTTTATAGATGTGGATGATGTTTATGGGGATGTGGTTTGTTTACGCATGTGATGTGACGTGAAAAATTGGATTTTTATTTTAGCTTTGCTGAATTATCTTCAAATGAAGCATGTTTAGTACACACACACACACGTATATGTATATATATATATATATATATATATATATATATATATATATATATATATATATATATATATATATATATATATATATTTATGTGTGTGTATATATATATATCTATACATATATATATATATATATATATATATATATATATATTATATATATATATATATACATATATAATAAATATGTGTATATATATATATATATATATATATATATGCGTGTATATATGTATTTATGTATAATTATATATGCACAAATATTTATGTGTGTGCTCTACCAATTGAAATTTCATATAAAAAATTGACATTGCTGACTTGCAATGTTTATTTTGCATTTTGTCTAGATTTCTTACATCTCATTGATTTTTAACATTTAAGAACATTCCCAAATTTTACCGCTTTCCAAGTTTTTCAAGGCAAAACTTGCTTCTCTTGATATGCTTTACGCAAGCAAATTATAGAAATGTCAACGATATTTTAGAGTATCGAAGATTTTATTTGCTAACTACTGTACTTTTATTTCCAATATGAAATATGCACGGAAGTCCCATTTTCAAATAAACAAAAGTGGATACGTATCATGAACGAAGTATTGTATTTTCTCGAGTGATAATGAAAGTACCATAAAAGGCAAAGCAAACTGATATTTGTGGCGTTTAGAAAAGCGAAAAATTAATCTCAGAAGAAAAACCGTGTTTGGCTGAGCAGGTCTGACTTGACCGAGATAAGATTTATTGAAAATGATCTAAAAAAAAACTTGTTATAGAAGACTACCGTGCTATTAATTCACAGTGTTGTTCAACCAGAAGTTGGCACATTATATCGTTGATGATTTCCACCTGAGAGCTGCCTACCTACCACCTAACCTATTTATGAAATTAGATATGCCAATTATCATTGTCAGAAGTAACAAAATGGTATCGGGAGATCGCCGTTAACTGGTGGGACTTGGGCTTACTAGTGAAGGTAAGTTCTTAAAAATGGCTGCCTATTTGTCAGGGTTTTTTTGGAG
>NC_089750.1:72082206-72087206 GCF_040412425.1 Macrobrachium rosenbergii
AGAGAGAGAGAGAGAGAGAGAGAGAGAGAGAGAGAGAGAGAGAGAGAGAGAGAGAGAGTCATGAAAAATAATGATGTTTTGGTGACAGAGACTGAAATAAAAGGAAAGAAATGGTTAGTAAAGGTGCTTTGTTTTGTCACGGAACTGTGTATAGAGAGAGAGAGAGAGAGAGAGAGAGAGAGAGAGAGAGAGAGAGAGAGAGAGAGAGAGAGAGAGAGAGTCATGAAAAATTATGTTGCATGGTGACTTAACTCCCAAGAGTTACGGAGAGAAATGGCTTGCAGCGATGCTTTGTTGCGGAGCTTTATATATATAGAGAGAGAGATATATATATATATATATATATATATATATATATATATATATATATATATATATATATATATATATATATATATATATATATACATATATATAGAGAGAGAGAGAGAGAGAGAGAGAGAGAGAGAGAGACTGAAAAGCCAGTAATTATTCTTAGATGATGCATGGCAATTCTAACATGAGAGAGAGAGAGAGAGAGAGAGAGTCTGAAAAGTAAACTATTCTTAGATGATGAATGGCAATTCTGAACATGAGAGAGAGAGAGAGAGAGAGAGAGAGAGAGAGAGAGAGAGAGAGAGAGAGATAAAAATGACGAGATGAGGAGCGAAGAGAAGACGCTTGGCTTTGGCGATGTGACTCTTGAATCCCCGACCTATTATTCTTTCGTGTCCGTCACGCATTGTTGGACGATAAGCACGAGGTTCGGTGTCTCGGATCCTCGTCATTATCGTTTCATGTCTGACAAGGATTGGTTGTTGCAGTTCCTCCATTTTCGCAGACCTTCGGAAATGTTTCCCTTGTTTTTTTATTTTGCCTTCTTCATTCCCCTTTTCCTCCCTCCCTCGCGTGTCCTCTCGTTTCTTTTCCTCGGGAAAATCTATTTCTGCGCTGCCATTCGGAACTGGAATGTCTTGTATCGTTCGTCCTCATCCGACTGTTTTGGGAGTTTTTTCATGGGTATTTTGCCGGGGTACGAGTTATGATGGTGGTATTGGTGATATTCACGGCGGATTTCTTGATGAGTGGGTGAGCTTAAGGATGTGTTAAGGACGGTCTTGCCTGATATATTCCAGCGAGTTTATTTATTTTATTTTATTCATTTACATTTCTTTGAAGGTATTCCAGTGAATTCTATTTATTTATGCACCCTTCTTTGAAGGTATCCCAATGAGGTTTCGTATTTACCTATCTTTCTTTGGAGGTGATCTAGTGAGATTATCTATTTATTGATTAATTTTACTTATTCATCTTTCTTTGAAGGTATTCCAGTGAGTTTATATTCTTATTTATTCAATCCTTTTTGAAGGTATTTCAATGAGTTGACTTGTGTATTTATCTTTCTTTTCTTGAAGGTATTCCAGTGAGATTATTTACTCATTAATTTTATTTATTAATTTTATTTGTTAATTTCATTTATTTATTTATCATTCCTTTAAGAAAACCTCGCAGTTGCACTATGAATGAATTGTTAGGAGAGGGTGGAAAGTAAGATGGAAGAAAGAGAATATGAAAGGAGGTACAGTAAAAGGAACGAAGGGGTTGCATCTAGGGGTCGAGGGACGCTGCAAAGAACCTTGAGTAATGCCTACAGTGCACCGCATGAGGTGCACTGACGGCAGTATCCCCTTACGGGGAAAAAACATTGGTCTTACCTGGGACAACCTCATGGGTTTGGAAAAGCAACGTTGTGCTTTTAAACTGTCCTTAGAGCCCGAAAGATTTAATTACTTTCATATACTTGAATCCCAATCCAGCGTTACCACAAACAACGAACGTGTGCGATGACACTGGAGTGATTTCTTGATTGGTTTCGGTGTCCAGTTAATATTTTTGAAAATCTGGTAAAACTTTGGGGCAATGGATCTGCTAATATACAGTATAATTTTGTCACTGGAATACACACACACACCAGTGGCGTAGCTTTCATTCCATCAGATTGGGGGGCCTAGGTGGGGCCAAGATATTTTTTGGGTGGGCCAAAGAAAATTACACAAAACTAATGTACCAATTCCGTAATTAGTAAAATATACTACTCTCGAATGTATATATTCATGTGAATGAAGGAAAATGATAGTATTAGTAATTAGTAAACCTGTATTTGAAATTATAGAGCTTAATTTTCAATTAATTTTCAACTCTTACTAAATGCAAAAGTATCAGGTACTGCAAGGGTTGAAGTTTAGTCACAAAGGTAATACCAACTGGGGGGGGGGTGGCCAGTGTGGGGCCAAGCATCTGACTGGGGGGACCCCGGCCCCCCATGACCCCTCCATAGCTACGCCACTGACTCACACAATGATTTATACATATATGTGTGTATGTTTGTCTGGTTGGTGCGCATGTATCCTATGTATAGTTCCCCCTGTGATTGCGGTGGTGGTGGTGGTGGGGGAAGGTTTACCTTCTTACAGCTTGTTTATGCATCTGGTTTCAAAACCCGGCAGACCAACCGTTAGATGTAGTTTTTTGTGGGTGTGCCATCGCCAATAAATTTGGAAGTCATATGTGGTCACATGTGTATGGATTGAATGTGGATACCACGTTTCATAAGTAATGTTTAAATGACCTCAAAATATAAAAGATCGATGCCACATTCATCCTACACTTTATCGTGTGAATAATGCAAGAGCTGTTAAAGCTCTTTATTTTTAGTGATTCTTATAATCCTTCCATCCAACGTTTTTGCATTATGAACCATTTTCCACCAATTTCTTATATTCTGTTCACGTAAACAAACTATATGAAAACAATTGAATCTGTCCATTTATATAGCATTGTTATAACTACAATATCTAGCCTATCCTCCTTACTATACTCAGCCAGCGTAAAAAAAAAAATACGTCCCTTTTTTTTTTAATTTGCTTTTAGCAACATTGAATCATAAATTAGGCACGTAAGCTTCAACAGTGCCTCATAAGTTTAAAAAAAATACAAAAATATACTGGTGGTTGACTAGTTCAAGCCGTGTTTGTGTGTGCGTGTGTGTTGCTGGGTTCAATCACTTTCTAAACATGTCCGTACATCCCATCATTTTGTCGAATGAACCCGCTCGTAGATCCCGGTAGATTGTGTGTACCCCCCAGGAACACTGACCATTCACCAGCTAATTACCGGTCAGACCCGACGAAAAACGGCGCGGGGTCTCGTACACTGCTCAAAATACCGAGTTATTACGAAACGTTAGTAACCACTCTTCGAAGTCATCGGGAGGTAAGCAGTCCCCTTGGTGTCATTACTCTCGTCAGCGCAGGTGCGAAGGCGGAACGACTCTTGAGCATAGAGATTTTCCAGGGGTGTCTGAAATGTGTTATATGCTTACAACCGAACTTTTTGTTCCTCGCTTTGCAAATCGAGATGGCCGTCTTTACCTTTGTATATTATTACTGGACTCTGGTTTCAAGTGGTTCCCCCCCTTCTATAAGGTGAAATTTTGAACAAATGGCTCATTTACCCAGTGGTTCTTTAACAACTGATTTTTTTATCTAAATTTTTTTGGATGAAGCTTCACGTGGGATGTAGATGACGGGATATGAGTTCTCAGATGTGAGAAAATTCTTACCTCACAGATTTTATTGAATAAAAACTGGCTATTATGTGAGTTACCAAATAACCTCTTGATTTCTAGGTAACGTGAAGGCTGTAGACTCTTTGTAAACTAAAAAGCTTTGCATTTTACAAATAAGATTTTGCATATTATTAATTTTTCATATGTTGTGTATATTTGAAAACGACGCTAAATTACTGAAACTGCACATGAATCATCGTAATAACACACACACACACCCCAAACACACATATATATGTGTGTGTGTGTATGTGTGTGTTTATACAATATATATTAGTGTGTCTGAGTGTGTGGATACATTTTTATATTGGTATGTCAGTGAGCAAATGAATCTCAGAATAAACAATTCACAGAGAGAAAATCTACCTTTACAGAATACAGTCCTGTGTAGATGAAGTATTTTCAATGAAGAGTTGTTAAAGGCAGATGACATGGTTATAAGAATTCAAGATAGTTTAATAATGAAAATGTGCAAAGAGTTGGGATCACAAACCAGATGTTGTGGTAAGACATAAGGAATGAGAGATTGGTTAACTGACCAAGGTGAGTAAGGTATGTCTGGATGAGGAAAGGTTACAAAGGAAGAAATAATTTAGAGCGATAATATTTTCTTTATATATGAAGATGAAACATTTACGTTAGCATAAATAGTGGAAGAATGGAATTGGTGGATTTTTTTAAACATTTGAATGACTGTGAAAGATGATGAGAATTGCTGGTTCATAGAACAGGTGAACTAAGAAAGGTAGCAGCATCTCTTCATAAAGTCCTCATAAAGTTAGAAAGAGAGGATACTTTATTTTTCATTGGGTATAAACTATTTGAAAAAGGTAAGGCAGAAAAGTATATTAGATTTCGATAGATTCAAGTAAAATGTTACAGTCAAGGTCTGAAGATCTGTAGGCCTAAGTGGCTAATTGTGGCCTACGGCTGGGGTAATTCCGCGGGTGTATGCAGTTGTTTTTTTTTTTTTTTTTTTTGAGGGGCGGGGGCGGTTTATTCTAGTGCTTTTCAATTTTGATGATTTTATCTGATATAGCCGAGTAATGTTGGCGCCATAGTCCCCACAAGATTTCAGGAACCATTGTTTTTGTTACCATAACCTTTTCTGTGTCAAGTACTACAGCCATTATTATTTTTTGTATTCAGAGTAATAAGGGAAATTGGCAGGAACAAAAGATTATCACTTAGTTGCGTTTATGTGTTTTGTCTAAAAGGCCATGTTTATTTCGGTACAGTTGTTGAAACATTGTTTAATTATATGTATTGAATTTTTATGCGTATTGTATGATGGTAGTTGCGATATGAATGTTCATGTAATTATTGCTAATGTGATTATTTTGCCACAGGAACAATTTTCCCATAAACATAGGCAAAAAGGCATTATATAAAA
>NC_089750.1:72092206-72119706 GCF_040412425.1 Macrobrachium rosenbergii
AGTGCAGCCTCTTTTTTTTCTTTTCTAATGACCGATCTCTTCTTTCTGTATTTTTTATTATCTTCTGTAACTTCTGTCAAATGAAGCCATATTCTTTGGAAGGTTTAATTTCAAGTCGGTGGCCACTGTGGGTTTGGTCCATACGAATAAGGGTCTGTCTTCTGAATAGTAATAATGATATTGATATAAGATTTCCTCTGCGTTTTATTTTTATTTTTACGAATTGTTTTGATGTTAACTTAGTTCTGTGTCTTTTTATTTTGATTTTTCTTTTTGGCAATCTTGAAATCGCCGTCTTTTTTTTTTTTTTTTTTAGTTCACGTAGTCTTTCATATCAACAAGTGCCTTTGCTGCCAAGTCGTTCTTTGGGTACACTGGCGTCGCAACGGCTGTGGTCATCAAAGCCTGTGTTTTCGGTAGACAAAATTGTCTGTTTTCTCCAGCCTTCACTAGTGTGTCGGCTTCATGTTTTTCGTCACTTCGGCCTTTCGGGTAAAATTTGAAGGATTGTGTTTAAAATAAAGATATTCTGGCCTTGCAGTAATTTTAAAAACTTTGCAAAATGAAGTTAAGGAAGCGGTACGGAGACAGAATCACAAAACAAAAGAAGTAAGAATGAGGAACAGAAGAAACTTGGATGAGAAACAAAAGTATGCATGGGTAACAAAAGAAGCATTTATGAGGAACGAAAGATACATTGAGGAGAGAACTCGAAAAAGGGAGCGAGATAATGTATAAAAATATGACATGTAAAGGGAACACGGACAGGTGGCAATGATTATGAATCCAGTCTCCGGTAAATAATGCTAATAATCCGGAGAGAAATAATACTAATAATCTGGAGAGAAGTAATGTGCAGTCTGATATCATCAAGAGTATCTCTCTCTCTCTCTCTCTCTCTCTCTCTCTCTCTCTCTCTCTCTCTCTCTCTCTCATGGAGATCTCTCATGATGAATCCGTTGTTCTCTCGAACTTGGGCGATAATGCTAACGTTTAGTAACAGCAACAATGCAATGAAAAACCTTTTTTTTTCCTGTTTGGTTTTGGCGAGAGAAAGTTTTATTTTTATCACCTCAGATTACTGTGGGGTTGAGAAAAAACAAGTAAAAATTGCGCCGAAGTTTCTTCGGCGCAGTCGAGCTTTCTGTACAGCGTATAATTAAGGCCACCGAAAATAGATCTACCTTTCCGCGGTCCCGGTATAATGCTGTATGAGCCGCGGCCCATGAAACTGTAACCGCTGCCCGCTGGTGGCCTATCCTATATCGTTGCCAGGCGCAAGATTAAGGCTAACTTTAACCTTAAATAAAATAAAAATTACAGAGGCTAGAGGGCTGCAATTTGGTATGTTTGATGATTGGAGGGTGGATGATCAACATACCAATTTGCAGCCCTCTAGCCTCAGTAGTTTTTAAGATCTGGGGGCGGACAGCGAAAGTGCGGACGGGCAGACAAAGCCACCTCAACAATTTTCTTTTACAGAAAACTAAAAATATGAAAATAAAATCACCACTGGTGATTACTGTTATAGGTTTCTTACTTATGTAAAGAGATCTTTGACCCCTGGTCTAATAAATAAGACTCAATAATATACAATAATCACGGTAAGAGTAATTACGGAATAAAGAAAGAGCTTTTGTAAAGATGTCGGAAGTCGTTCGTCATTATCTGTGTCTATACCATCAATCCTTCGGGCGAATAATAATTTCTCTCTCCTCGACAGTAAGTGCTGGAAATTACTTCAGATTGGCCTGATCTTCTCCATTGCCTTAGTGGTGGCCAGGCAATCAAGGTGGGTGCAATATGATACTATTATTCGTTGAAAGTTGTGAGATTCTCTCTCTCTCTCTCTCTCTCTCTCTCTCTCTCTCTCTCTCTCTCTCTCTCTCTCTCTCTCTCTCTCTCGTGTTAGTTTTTGCCATTTATCATCTAAGAATAGATACAGATATGTTGAGACCACCCCCTCTCTCTCTCTCTCTCTCTCTCTCTCTCTCTCTGTTCATGTTAGTTTTGCTGTATATCAATTTATCATCTAGAATAGCTACAGATATTTCTTCTCTCTCTCTCTCTCTCTCTTCTCTCTCTCTCTCTCTCTCTCTCTCTCTCTCTCTCTGTTAGTTTTGCCATTTATCAATTTATCATTTAAAAATAGTTATAGACGTGTTGAGACCACCCTCTCTCTCTCTCTCTCTCTCTCTCTCTCTCTCTCTCTCTCTCTCTCTCTCTCTCTCTCTCTCTCTCATTTGGTACTTCTAAGGCATCTGAATACATTTTCTTTGGAATAGTTACAGGCTTTTTGAAACTCTCTCTCTCTCTCTCTCTCTCTCTCTCTCTCTCTCTCTCTCTCTCTCTCTCTCTCTCTCTCTCTCTCTCTCGTGTGGTACTTACAAGGTCTCTGGGCCATAAACCGATTAATTATACATTTTCCTTGGAATAGTTACAGGCTTTTTGGAACGCTCTCTCTCTCTCTCTCTCTCTCTCTCTCTCTCTCTCTCTCTCTCTCTCTCTCTCTCTCTCTCTCTTCTCTCTCTCTCTCTCTCTCTCTCTCAAGGTCTCTGGGCCATAAACCGATTAATTATACATTTTCCTTGGAATAGTTACAGGCTTTTTGGAACGCTCTCTCTCTCTCTCTCTCTCTCTCTCTCTCTCTCTCTCTCTCTCTCTCTCTCTCTCTCGTGGTACTTCTGAGGTCTCTGCCCCCTTAACCATTTAATCATACATTTTCCTTGCAAGGCCTCAATCAGATCTGTAAATACCTCTCCGAAACCCGAACCCGATAAGCGTAGAAGGTAGGTCTCCGATGTGCTAATTTGTGAAAGTTCCCAAAAGACCTTCCTTTAAAAGCCTCCGTCTATTTTTTTGCCTGCTTAGGTAGGTTGAATTTGTGTGTGTTTGTGCGTATTGTATCCTTGTTTGGTTTGGTACTAAAGCGGTGTTAGAAAAGGCCGTTGAACTCAAGACTTTGAGTTTTACAAAGCGAGAGCGCTTTCTAAACAGCGCAAATACGTTCTCGTGTAATCACTAATTTTATGGACAGCAATCCCAGTTTCCTCAAGTCATCTCTCTCTCTCTCTCTCTCTCTCTCTCTCTCTCTCTCTCTCTCTCTCTCTCTCTCTCTCTCTCTCTCTGTTAGTTTTGCCATTTAGGCTATAATCTAAGAATAGTGACAACCTTTTGAACCCTCTGTCTCTCTCTCTCTCTCTCTCTCTCTCTCTCTCTCTCTCTCTCTCTCTCTCTCTCTCTCTCTCTCTCTCTCCATGTTAGTTTTGCCATTCATCATCTAAGAATAGTTACAACTTTTGAACCTCTCTCTCTCTCTCTCTCTCTCTCTCTCTCTCTCTCTCTCTCTCTCTCTCTCTCTCTCTCTCTCTCTCCGAGTTAGTTTTGCTATTTATCATCCAAGAATAGTTACAAAGTTTTTTAATCCCCTCTCTCTCTCTCTCTCTCTCTCTCTCTCTCTCTCTCTCTTTTGCTTTATCTCTCTCTCTCTCTCTCTCTCTTTCCTGACAACGGTCGAATAACTTCCGCGTCCTTCTCCAAAACAAAGGAACTTCTCTTCTACTTCATGATTCTTTTAATGCGTTTTCTCCTAACTCTTCCTTCTTCCTCCACCTCCTTCTTCTCCTCTTTCTCCTCCTCGTCCTCTTCCTCCTCCTCCTCCTTTTTAATAATAAAGCTGGAGGCTGCGTTTGACGCGGCTTTTGCATATCGGCCCGACGAAGGGAGCGGCGGATGCGTCAATTGACGTAAGCGCCAGTGACAAGCGCTTTCTTGGCGTGCGTGCGCGCCCGAAGCAGAGGAGGGGACGACGTAAGTCACAGGCAGGCATTACCGCCGAGACTTTTCATTAGGGTAATTGCCAAGCTGTGCCTGATTGCTTGTGATTGCTTCATCGAGCTGGCTCGGAGCCATCGTTCCCCGCACAATAATTATCCTGCGCCGAGGTATTAGCAGTGCCCGATAACGGCTGATTTATAAAATGGAGGGGTCCAGTTCTTCTCCTGACGGGCGTTTGTGGGGGTTTAATAAAATGTAATTGGGAGACGGGGCTCTCTCCTCGCTGATAACGGCCAGATGCAAATTACTCCCCTCCACCCCCTCAGTCCACCCCTACTAACCACCCCCCCTCTCTCTCTCTTTCCCTTAATCCCTCCCCCGCATCGATTTTCCCCTTAATATCAAATACCAGAAGAAAGAATACACCAAATGAATATGCATGTAGGGAGGGGCAACTTTTAATTCGTGTCTTTCTCCATTGGACTCCGTTCCTCTGAAAAGTTCGGAAGATAAAGTTATCGAATTTGATGCCACTTTGGGCTCGCTGGTATCTTCCGGCTGGTGTAGGATGCAAAGACTGTTACCTTCATTCATTTGGTTATTTGTTTATTTGTTTTCTGAATTAGCTGAAAATTTACTTAAATTGGCGTGGTGAGGATTAAAAGCTTATAATTGCTTGCAGTAAATGTTTGCATACTTTCGTTGTGGATATACTTGTAAATTGCTATTTCCGATACCCGTTCCAACGGTGGAAAATTATAAATACGCACTTCCCTTTTAGTAAACACTAATATGCTTATTATATATATATATATATATATATATATATATATATATATATATGTATATATATACATACATACATACATACATATATATAAATATATATATATATATATATATATATATATATATATATATTTATATATATATATATATATATATATATATATATATATATATATTTATATATATATATATATATATATATATATATATATATATATATATATATATATATATATATATATATATATATATATATATATATACATACATATATACACATTTTGTGTGTGTGGTATGCAATAGAACATAATTTGTACACATACATATTACACCGTTTTACGTTATATCACTCGTGGTATGTATAAAAATATGCAAAATATTTTTGAACCATTTATATAAAATTACAATTTTTTATCTTCCTCTTTACGAGAACATGTAATTTGATATAAATGGTTCAAAAATACTTTGCATATTTTCATGGTTATGTAGGTGTGTTATTCTATTGCATCTATTAAGTCGTCTTGTATGACCCTTCTACATCAACCGTTGCAATACTTTTCTAAATTCTAAATTCCTATCAAAGTCTGTGAAATTTATTGTTCTGTTTCCAATACACTGTTTTTGAGTAGTGTTACAACCTGCTACAGTGATTTGCAGTTAAAGGCGTAAAATCGAATAAATAAAATTGAAACTCAATATGTTCATAAAGATAATATTTCTACCTAAATATATAACATGCCTCCCTCTGTGAAAGTCATATTTATATGGTTTGATGTAGTTAATTTTGTCGCATTAGACTATAGTTTGTTTCCAGTAACAATAACTTTTTAGCTACTACAGGTTTTTAATGGCCTTATTAACAAGTGCTGTTATTATTTCTATCTATTATTACCCAGCGTTGATCGGTATCATCTTTATTTCATATTATGATTAGAAGTTTAACAATCGAGGCATTATTTGTGTATGGATTTAAAACAAGGTGAAATCTTATGTTGCAAACCCGTAGAATGCGTTCACTCGCTTCAAAATAATGCTGATGTTTCCCGCTTGGAGATAGTCGTTTCGAATACATAGCCTTCTTCCTCTCTCTCTCTCTCTCTCTCTCTCTCTCTCTCTCTCTCTCTCTCTCTCTCTCTCTCTCTCTCTCTCTATATATATATATATATATATATATATATATATATATATATATATATATATATATATATATATATATATATATATATATATATATATATATATATATATATATATATATATATATATATATATATATATATATATATATATATATATATATATATATATGTTTTGTGTGAGTTTGTGTGTAAGTGTAAATGTTGCCTTTGTGTCTTCATTATGTGTGTGTGTATGTTAGCTATATTCAAAATGCGTTACGTTATTTATAGTTTTTCATCATATAATATTGTCTCTTCGCATGAATGAGCCTTAATACCGAGTTGATTATGCTCACCGACCGAGAGAGAGAGAGAGAGAGAGAGAGAGAGAGAGAGAGAGAGAGAGAGAGAGAGAGAGAGCTAAGTAACTTAGATTCCAAATTTGCCAGTTAGGTTGCAATGCTACTCAAAAGAGAGTGTACTGGAAACAGAACAATGAATTTCACAGACTTTGGTAGGAATTTAGAATTTAGAAAAGTATTTCAACGGTTAAAAGGGTCATACAAGACGACTGTATGCATTAATAGATGTAATAGAATAACCCACCTACGTATATACCGGGGTACTTGTAGGCGTATCGTGGTATTCTCAGAAAAGTTTTGCCGTAGAATTAGTTTGAGTAAGTTTTTTTTTTTTTTTTGAGCTGACGGTAAATATCCCTAGGCGTCATCACCGAAGCTTCTATCTTGAATCTGATTGGCTGATGAATCCGAATTGTAACCTCCTGTGGACTGGGAACAGCATTATCTTAAAAGAATCGCGATTTGCGCAAGTGAAATCTGATGCTGTATGTACCGTCAAAAAAAAAAAAAAAAGACTTCACTTTGCTGTTTTTTTTTTTATCTATTCTGTTTTGCAACGTGCGTCAGAAACGAAAGATATATGTACTATAAAATCTCCGAAATAATATACCCTTAGATTTTCACATTAACAAATTACGTTAAAGTAAAATGTTTTTATTCGGCCAGGCGGACTTAAACTTATTTTCATAGTCGCTTTAATAATATACGCTGTAAGCTGAGCTTACTATTTTTTGCTGTGCTCGTTTTGTAAACAGATGGTCGAGAGAGAGAGAGAGAGAGAGAGAGAGAGAGAGAGAGAGAGAGAGAGAGAGAATCATCCGTAAAAGTCATCGCCTCGAAGGCAGTCGATCGATAATATTCACCGTTTTAAAGTGCGGAAAATATCAAGTATACAAAATCCTATTTTGCTAAGTGGCACAGATCTAGTTCTTGGCATTAACTGTCAAAGTCTACATGTGTCATTACGATAATATGGAACGTTTACGTTTCAGTTCATTGCAGGGAAATAAGTATATATTTTTTGTGGTCTAAAAAAAACCCGTTGAAAGTACTGCCATCCTTTTCATGATTGCAGGATTCAAGAGAGGTCAGTCTTGATTCATAAATTTGTAAATGAATACAGCGAGCATCTGTTGATATCGAGACAGCTATCATCATTTTACTTGTATTTTTCGGAAATTGGTGCCTGACAGCATGACTTGATTATTGCTTGTTTTTGTGTGTAATACTTGGCAAGTGTATCAATTTTTTAAAGTTTAGCCCCTGGCTATAGAGAGAGAGAGCGAGAGAGAGAGAGAGAGAGAGAGAGAGAGAGTAAATTTCTATGAAAATGCAGCCTTGACTGCTAATTTTTGAATGTGTCCTCAATAAAAATTTCGCCAATTTTCTCAGATTTTAACACATGTTGAACAAAAAGTTTAATTTGTCTACTTGCCGTTGGAGACAGTATATTTACTGTGACTTTTCCGAATTTCTCTAGCTTGTAGAGAAGTCGCTTATTTTGTTGTTCTTTAATTCCCCAGTGTTCCCATTAACACGTTTCAAGAGAAATACCCTTTTTTTCCACCCAAGATCCTTTTTCCTATCAGCTTTGTATGTTAGTTTTCAGCGTCGAAATCAACCGTTCTAGAAAAAAATGTTCTCAAGCAATCTCAAAGAAAAAAAAAAAAATAAAAATAATAATAATAATAATAATAATGGAAAGGACTCCTGCTTCTTTACTGTGATTCATATACTAGGGCAACATTGACTGCTTTAAAAATCAACTACAAGTTGCACTATAAAAAAAAGTGGAGGATCAGCGGGGGCCGGGGAGCTTAAACCACCAAGTTTCTTGCGGCTGGTCAATGCTGCCACCGCGAGACCCCATGATTTCGATCAATGCGAACGCCATGTACCCGACCACGCGAACAGCAACAGCTCCGATCATATGCAAGGTCAGACCGGGTCTGCCTAGCCTTCTCCTCCTGCGTTCTGTCTTCATTTCTTCTTCCTCTTCCTCTTTCTCCTCCTCCGCCTTCTTTTCTACTTCCTCCTCCTCCTCCTCCTCCTCCTCCATCTCCTCCATCTTTTCTTCTTCTTCTTACTTCTTTGCTTCTCCTCTTCTTCTTTCTTCTTCTTCTTCTTCTTCTTCTTCTTCTTCTTCACCTTTGCTTCCTCCTCTCCCACCTTCTCTTCTTCCTCCTCCACTTCTTCTTCTCCTTGTTCTTCTTCCTCACCTTTGCTTCCTCCTCTTTTTTTTTCTCCTACTCTCCCAACTTCTATTCTTCCTCCTCCACGTTCTCTTCCTCCTCCTCCACTTTTACTTCCTCCTCTTCTTCCTCTTCCTCCTTTTCCACATTCTCTTCCTCCTCTTCTTCCTCCTGCTCTTTCTACACATTCTCTTCCTCTTCCTCCACCTTTTTCCTCCTCCTCCTCCTCCTCCTCCTCCTCCTCCTTAGCCAACCGAGACGGACCTCCAGACAGGCGAACCATACTCAAATGGCCGTGAACGCAGCCCATGACTAACGTAGACGGAGTGGGAGAGTTTCAACGGCGCGTCTTAGTGCCTTTGCTTCCAGAAAATATTGATGATGATAATAAAAAAAAAAATACCAAAGAGTCCCCTTCTCCCCCACCCCTCTGCCCCTCCTCCCCTTTTGCTGGGGTTCAGAAGTGGGCGGAGAAGGAGGAGGAGGAGGGAGGAGGAGGAAGGACTTCTGATAATAATGTGCGCAACTCCCAAAACGCTCGAATACACACACTCACACACACACACTCAACCGGTTGCTAATAAAGTATGAAATTTGCCTCCCGAAGTACCGAGCGAACGACGCGATGGAGAGTTGGAGGAACCCCTTTGATGGAGTCCGTCGCTTGGGCAGTGTGAATTGGAGAACTGATGGATTGGCTTTTCGTGCGTTTTTCCTTTATTTATTTATTTATTTTCTTTTTTTACTGAAGTAGGTCATTTAGGTGCTATTTTATTTTCTTTATATTTCAGTACTGGAAAAGGGGTTCTCTACTTTAAGCTGTGTAAAGAATTTGTCAACACTGAAAAAGGTGATCTTTACGTATAGCAATATAAAAAAATTCATAAGAGAAGTGTATAACACATTTAACAAATTTACATTAACAAAATTATATTCCCCCTCTCTCTCTCTCTCTCTCTCTCTCTCTCTCTCTCTCTCTCTCTCGTCTGTGGCACAAGTCACTATGATGACTCTGAGGTGTTTTACGTGTCAGTAACTTTATTTGCATGTAAGTGATGATTAATGTTTGTAAAAGGTCTAGCCAAGGATCAGCTGATACGCCTTTTCTGTTGAAATTAATAAACATGTTATTGGAATTAATAATAAATATAATTTTGAAATTAATAAATATAATTTTGAAATTAAAAAAATATAATGTTGACATTGATAAATATAACGTTGACATTAATAAATATAAGTTGAAATTAATAAAAATAATGTCGAAATTAATAAATATAATGAACGCAGAGGTGGATAGCGTTCATAAAAGTCAAAGGTATTTGACTAGACGCCAGTTACCTGCTCTTTCCATGTAGACATACGAGTAATGGGAAAAAATAAAGAAAAAAAAATACTGAGGCTTTTAATGCGAAATTCACAAAATTCTTGAAAGTAGCCGAAGACAAAATGAAAGAGAGTTGGTTTTTAGAAATTTCCATGACGAGAATGGAGGTTAGTGTTCTTATTTTAGTGGCCTTTATTAAAGACTCATAATGAGCCACCAAGACTCGAGAACATTTGCTGGCACCCCATTTACTTACCAATTTCGTATTTAGGTCACTTGAGTTTCCATTGGAATGTCTCTTATGTTTTCGTGTTTCTGTTAAAATTTGAGTCATGTCTCGCATATTACGTGAACTGAAATGCAACAGAATACCTTTTGTTGTTATTAAGTCTCTCTCTCTCTCTCTCTCTCTCTCTCTCTCTCTCTCTCTCTCTCTCTCTCTCTCTCTCTCCCTTTTTTCCCCTAGGCAAATCTTAGCGCAAGGAATCATTACCTTGAAAGAGTAACAATCTGCAACTAGCTCTCTCTCTCTCTCTCTCTCTCTCTCTCTCTCTCTCTCTCTCTCTCTCTCTCTCTCTCTCTCTCTCTCTTAGACAAATCTTAGCGCAAGGAATCATTTACCTTGAAAGAGTAACAGTCTGCAACTAGCTTTCTCTCTCTCTCTCTCTCTCTCTCTCTCTCTCATTGTGACTGAATTTGCCTTCGTTGTTCTCTCTCTCTCTGACTGAATTTGCCTCTCTCTCTCTCATTGTTGTTTGCCTTCGTTGTTCTCTCTCTCTCTCTCTCTCTCTCTCTCTCTCTCAAGTGTATTCTTTAATTATCCTCCTTGCTGATATATTTCACTTGATAATCGTATGCACGATTTTTCAGATTACAGTTCTTTATGATTATCATAAAAGGTTTTTTACTGCTGCCCTGCCATTCTCGTAAGTGGATTTTATTGCGTCGGTTTTTTTTTTTTTTGCCTCATCATAAATAAGGCCTACGAATGAACTTTGCATCAAGCCTTTAACATAATAAAGAGGAGATATTTTTAACACTGGTTCAGAACCAAGCTTAGATTTTTGTTTGTGTATCTGTGGGTTGTTGATCGAACTAAATGTTAAACCACATGCAGAATGATACCTTTTGCATATATTATATTCTCGCACTGTACACACACACACACACACACACACACACACACACACACACACATATATATATATATATATATATATATATATATATATATATATATATATATATATATATATATATTTATTAGATATAATCAACACACAATCACGTGTGAGACAGAAATAAATTTCTGACTCACATCAGGATCGAACCCAGGTCTTTCAATTGAAAGGCAAGGGCGCTGCCCACTAGGCCATACAAGTCATAAAAGAAGTTGGAACCTGAGGGCAACTGCACCCAAGGAATTACCTGGGATAATTCGAATGAAATGCTGTCAACTGGGTCATTGCCTGAGTCGGGAAGTTGGGGAAAACACGCTGGTATGCAAGCACTTAGTTTGCCCAGGTAATTCCTTGTGTGCTGTGGCACTCAGATTCCAACTGCTTTTATTACTTGTATAGCCTAGTTGGCAGATCCCTCGCCTTTCAATTGAAAGATCTGGGTTCGATCCTGATGTGAGTCAAATTTATTTATGTATATATACATACATACATACATATAAATATATATATATATATGTGTGTGTGTGTATATGCATAAATATATTTATGTATGTGTATTTATATATATATATATATATATATATATATATATATATATATATATATATATATATATATATATATATATATATATATATATATATATATATATATATATATATATATATATATATATTATGTATATATATATAATATATATATATATATATATATATATATATATATATATATATTATACACCGTGCACATATGCAATTACTAATCCCAATGAATTTGTGGTGTCTATACTTCAAAGGTAACATTTCTTCGATTTCCTAAATCATTTCTGCATTGTTTCTTATCCCCAAAGCCAAAGTTCTATAGAAAAGACGAAACCTGCTGCGAGATTATTTCAAATTATAATCTTTTACCGAAAACTGTTCCAACCATTAACTCACAATTGCATATATGTACGGTGTATAATATATATATATATATATATATATATATATATATATATATATATATATATATATATATATATAATGTATATTATGTATATATATTGTGTGTGTATGTACATACAATATATATATATATATATATATATATAATGTATATTATGTATATATATTGTGTGTGTGTATGTACATACATTATATATATATATATATATATATATATATATATATATATATATATATATATATATATATATATATATATATATATATATGATTTGTGTGTTTTTATGCATGTGTGTGTATCCAAGAGAGAAAGAGAGAGAGAGAGAGAGAGTTAGAAATTACTGCCGTGACCCACTTAAGGCAAGATTAACAGGCCCCATATACATATCCATAATATAAGGCAGCCTCTAATCTTTGGTACGGAGTGACTGCGGCGGCCTCGCCTGCATTCATATCGCTTCATTGCGAAAACAAGGCGGATGATTTGAGTCCATTATGGAGGAAATACGGGGACGAGTGGTCGGAGACGTCCCAATTAATCCTTCCATATCCATCGCTTAAGTAGCAGACGCGACATGCTTAGTGTCTCGAGCGTGCATACCGGCGGTGTGATTAAGGGTGCTCTCGCCTGGCCTGTACTTAAAAAAATCCTGCGTGGAAGGACGGGGCCGTGCGATGCAAAGATATATAAGCATTCTCCGTCTTCCCTGAGAATGTGGGGCCTGTGACGTTCATTGCCTCTAAGAATAGGACACCGGGTAATGTTGGAAAATTGCTTCTCTTCACGTTTTACGGAAAGTGATCAGCGTTTTGGCAGGACGTTCTTACGAGATGTTTGCAAAGTTATTGGTGTATTTCCATCTTTTTTTATATTTTTTTTTTGTCTGCCCAGTATCTGAATCTTGTTAATTAGGAATTTGCGGCGTTCCAGTTCCTCTTTGTTCCTGAGGGAATGGTGTTTTTACCTGTCTGTCGTTTTTCCTGACTGAAAGAGAATTGATTCTTTTTTTTTTTTTTTGCAGAGATTTCTGCCTGCTCTGTCAGAATGACTTTCTGATGTTTGAGCGGTCAAATTTTGTTTATTATTATTTGTAGGCCTACTTCAGATGATTACATATAAAACCAGAAAGGCTGATGATGAATAGAAGTTGATTCTTATAGAAAAGTTTTTTCGTTCAGAGATTTCTGCCTGCCCTGTCAGAATAACTGTCTAATGTTTTAGTACTTGTTTTTTGTTTTTATTAGTAGGCCTACTCCGGCAGATTACATTTAAAAGCAGGAAAGCTGCTGTTGATGATGAATAGAAGTTGATTCTTATTAAAAAAAAAAAAGGTTATCCAGTTGACTCGAAGACTTTTATTGGATTGCAAGCACTGATAACTAATGACCCATCCGTCAGCATTCCGCAAAAACCCGAGATTCTCTCCTTATCGCCGTCGAAGCCCTTGGCACCGGGGCAACCCCACCGATATTGTATAATGCATCGCTAGCTCTTAACGATAATTGCCTTTTCCAGCCTCCCCCCAATTCATGTCGCATTTACGGGCTCATTAACCATTCCGCGGAGTAAAAGCAATTTCCACTCGTCAGCGCGCATGTCCATTTAGCCGAGCACTCTGAACCGTGAATGAAAAACGCGCGGAGAACAGACGGACTGACCCACTCTGAGATCTCGACGGGAGAGAAGCCAGTGATGAATCAAAGCCCGGAGGAGAGCTTGCGCCATACAGCCTTGGACGGACGGCAAGCAATAAAGGCCAAAATGCACGGCGGGACAGACAGAGACGCACGGACACGCACACGTACACACACGTACGCGCACACAGGTGTTCAAAGAACCTGACAGGCACGGCGGGGAACGCCTTTTAGCCACACGTCCATTTGCTTTCAACAACTGCGGGTCGCGACGGTGTTGGTCTTCGGGGAGGGGAAGGAGGGGGATGGGGCTTTCGGGGTAGGGGGCTGCCTGGGCTACGTGCTGGAAGTAAAGGGTCACGCCTTCGGATGTCGTAGGATAACCCCCTCCCCCTTTCCCCCTCCCTCCTTCAGACCACCCGCGCTCATACCTCTGCATTATCTCTGTCGAGGTCCTCCAGCCCCAGCAGTCAGTCGCCTGTCCTTACTGAAAAGACGGCACTTGTACTTTGTCCGGCCGTTCCTCAAGACAGATATGAGACGCTTCGGATGTAATAGCCGCGTCTAATGTGGCAGGATTATGCTAATGAGTTCAGTAAACGTTTCTTACGGCGGGCGGAATGACCACTGTTTGTCCGAGGAACAGATAAAAGTCAAGAGATGCAGAAATGAACGGAGTCCGTCGGCGTCAGAACATTTTTTTTTTCTTGGGTGTAATTGTCCTTAATACTGTGTAGGAGTTTTTCCTGACAGCAGAAATGGCTGCGAGTGGAGCTGCTGAATAAATTTCTATTTGTCTGGGAGTGGCCCCAAACGTACGAGACGCAAGAACAGGAAAATGAAAGGATGCTTTCTTCGTTTTTATCATCCTTATCATCCTTACTCACACTCCTCCGACTGTCCTTCCTCCTCCTCCTCCCCCCCCCTCCTCCTCCTCCTCCTCCTCCTCCTCCTCCTCCTCCTCCTCCTCCTCCTCCTCCTCCTCCTCCTCCCACCAACCTTCCTGCTCATCCTTACCTCTTGTTTATATTTCTTTTACATTTCTGCTGTGTTCATTTATCTTCTCACCCTCTTATTAGTTTTCTGTAAAAGAAAACTATTGTGCCGGCTTTCTCTGTCCGTCCGCACTTTTTCTGTCCGCCCTCAGATCTTAAAAACTACTGAGGCTAGAGGGCTGCAAACCGGTATATTGATCATCCACCCTCCATTCATCAAACATACCGAATTGCAGCCCTCTAGCCTCAGTAATTTCTATTTTATTTAAGGTTAAAGTTAGCCATAATCGTGCGTCTGGCAACGATATAGGACATGGCACCACCGGGCCGTGCTTAAAGCTTCATGGGTCGTATTATATCGAGACCACCGAAAGATAGATGCATTTTCGGTGGCCTTGATTATACGCTGTACAGAAAACACGATTGCGCCGAAGAAACTTCGGCGCATTTTTTACTTGCTGTAGGGTTATTGCTAAGATACTGTATGCCATAGTTGTCAATTTGAAGTCCAAATTAAGCATACAAATGGTAGGTGCCATTACCATTTTTGTAAAGTAATACAGACCAGGTTTTTTTTCCTTAAGCACAGCTATCTAACGCTTTGCGTTGCCATTGTACAGTCATGAAATAACTCAATTTTATTAGAAAATTGATAATAAAAGCTTTTATTATGTCACTTGCTAGAAGTTTTTATCACGTCATTTTTATAATTAATCGTGACTGATAGGTATCATTCGATTATGCTTCGAAAAAATAAATGAGATTTCAGTATAGATGTTTATCCTTAGCTTGGCCATAGATAATCCTATGACCAGTTAATTTTCGTTTTGTAAATCAAGTGTGGCGTAGGCCTATAGGAACATGCTCGTACTGCTTGCGTTTTACGTCGGGATCTTGGGAAACAATTAGGTCTAAATGAATTTTACATGTTATGAAAGTTTTCTTCGTTGCAGAACTTTTTATTTTATTTTGGTTCTCCAAATTGGGGTATGCTCTTACGACTAGTGATACATTGCAGGTTCATGAATAAGTGGTCGCTTTAAAAATGAAAAATAACTGATTTGTATCGTAAAGCAAGCATTGTATTTATGATAAACATGCAGTAAAAAATAAGAAAGGATACCTATAACCTTTGATTTTTTTCCAGATTTATTTACAATTAACTTCAAGGCCTTCGGCTAAGTATTTGATAATGAAATCTAAGGATAAGTAACTCGTGTTATTTATGAATTGGACAAGTACTTGGTTATTTGAAGTTGATTGCGATGTCCTCTGCTGATATTACAAATTTCCTTCATATAATTTGACTCTAAATTTAAATTCCTCGGGAAAATCTATCTCCACTACTTGATACTTTCGAGTCCTTTGGCCCAGGTACATTTGGTTTTAAAATTACTAAAATTAGGTTCTTCTGTGGTTTTGCAGATTTTTTTTAATGTTTTCAATTAAATTTGATGTAATACACTTATCTAGACAACTCCCCTGTAAAAGTATTATTCTTAAGAGGCCGATTAAGGAATAGAGGTATAATTTATGTGTCTCGAATATTTTGAGGATATAATTACATCCTAGAATAATTGTCATTAAAGACTCTGCGGTATACTTAGTTTGCCGTGCGGTAATGTTTCTATACGAGTATTGAAGGTGTTTAAGAAAATAAATACTGTTTATATATATATATATATATATATATATATATATATATATATATATATATATATATATATATATATATATGTGTGTGTGTGTGTGTGTGTTTGTGTGTGTGTATTTATATGTAAATGTTATGTATATATATGTATGTATGTATGTATATATATGTATATTTATATATATATATATATATATATATATATATATATATATATTATATGACTGTGAAATATTTTCTATTAAAACAAAATTCCATCAAATATAAGGGGCCCATAAAAACGCCAAAAATGTGGGAAATAAATGGTATATTTCAGAGACCAAACTGTCTCATTACTTTGCCTGAAGAGAGAGACAGTTTGGTCTCTGAAATATAGCATTTATTTTCTACATTTTTGGCGTTTTTTGTGGGGGCTCCTTATATTTGATATACTGTATATATATATATATATATATATATATATATATTATATATATATATATATATATGTATGTCTATACATATATATATATATATATATATATATATAATATATATATATATATATATATATATATATGCTATATATATATATCTGTGTATATAATGTCTATACATATATACATATACAAATAAATACATAAATAAAAATAAGTATATATATATCATGTATATACAATATATAATAAATATATATATATATATATATATATATATATATATATATATATATATATATATATATATATATATATATATATATGCATTAGATAATCATTGATAATCATTGCACTTCCTTCAGCACGAAAAAGACTCCACATCTCGGTAATAATAACAACTGCCTTAAAAGAGGTAGTTATTTGCATAACCAGAATCCAAAACATTTGATTTAAACTTACTGCTGTTATTGAGACGAAGATTAATGCAGTCCTGCTTGACACAAAACAAGGAGAAACTCTTCGCCTCGTTGCTGCATTTTTACGCCATCTGGTTTATATGGCTTCCTGTCGAGGCTCAGTATATTGGCAAAAGTTATTATGATATTTTCTGAACTTTTCCCCATCACATGAACCAGCTCCCTCGCGTGTTGTTTGGGTACCTTTGCATGGTAACGAAAATGTTAGTTGTCTAGATCGAGGGTGCACAACAGCCGGCCCTCGAATTTATCGTAGAAAACATCAAATATCACTCTACAGAAAAAGCGAATAAGAATGAAATAAATATATAAATATACATCAAGTATTAGCAGCAGGCTAAGTGATCAAAATTTTCACTCCGTTTTAAGACTGGCAACCACAAATTTCCACCCCTAACATAAAAAATCTTGTGCATGAATCTCAGCGTAAAAAATCCTATTAAAACACAAAAAGTTGAGCAACTGTGTTTTTTTACCCTTAAACATCTACAGACTATTTATTGTATTTTTATGTAAGATCTAGCGGCCCTCGATTAGATGTATGTTTGTTGATGCGGCTCAAGTTGCCCAAAAGGTTGTGCACCCCTGGATAAAACTCACCGGTAGACCCTTATACCCTCCTCTAGGCTGTTTAAGCGTGTGTGTGTGTGTGTGTATGTGTGTATGTGTGTGTGTGTATGTGTGTGTGTAGGTACGCTCATGTCGTGTTGGTTTTCAATTAATCTTTAATATCTGAGATTTTCTCTTTATCACTCTTCTCGGAAGTGGTAAACAGTCGCTATGTTAGATTTTCCTCTGTTTTCTTCAGGGCATCTTTAGCGGTGACGTAACAGTATGGAAAATTATAACGGACAAAGATAACTAAAAAAAAAAAATCTATACATTCCCCCTTTTAAGCAGCCCTCAAGTTTCGTTAGTTTGTACAATTATTCATTTTGTCGTTAAGAACGGACGAGAACCGCTAGTTTCTCTTGTGTAGTGGGCTCAAGTTTCTAATGCATTAGTAATATTCATGAAATACGAAATGCAAGCTACCCAAGTTGGGGCATTCGGGCAGAGGAAATTGGGCGCTAATGTCGATATCATCTAACGTACCCAAACTCTCGTCTTCATGAAGCTCTAGAGCTAATGGTTACCATTTGTTTTTGTTTTGATTCTGAGAAGACATGCCGTTATTTTCATCTTGAGAATCTGTGGCATTGTTTCTTTCTGAGAATCTATGATATTGTTTCTTTCTGAGAATACATACCGTTTTCTTTTTTCATTTTGAGATTCTGTGACATTTTCTTCATTCTGAGAATCTATGATATTGTTATTCATTCTGAGAATCTGTAGCATTATTTTCATTCTGGGAATCAGTGACATTGTTTCCATTCTGAGAAACTATATTATTGCTGGTTGAGAATCTATATCATTGTTTTTATTCTAAAAATCTGGCACTTTGTCTTCATTCTGAGAATCTATACTATTTTTTCACTCTGAGATCTATATATATTTTTTTTTATCCTGAGAATCTGTCATTGCTCTCATTCTGAGACACTGCTCTTGTGTTCACCCTGAGAATATATGCCGTTGTTTTCATTTTGAGAATCTATGACAATGTCTTCATTCTGAGATTCTGCACCAGTATTTCATTCTGAGAATCCTTACCATTATTTTCTTCATTCTGAGATTCTTTACCAATCTTTTCATTCTGAGAATCTTTATCATTATTGTCTTCATTCTGAGATTCTTTACCAATCTTTTCATTCTGAGAATCTCTAGCAATATTTTTATGTTGAGAATTCCTACCGACAAAATTACATAAACACCTGAAGTGACGGCTTGACAGTTCTTTTTTTATTTGGCCAAATGGACGAAGTTGAAATTCATTTTTTATGACATTTTGCCGCTGCTCTGTTGATTGATAGTTAAATACATTTTGGAATGATTAAATCAATATTTCAACGAAATGATTTTATGAGTGAGGCACAAAGCGAAAGTTCCGCAAGAGACTGAAGAAGTTATCAAAGGTCGCCGGGAGAAATGTTCAGATGAATATGCAGATGCAAGCATTAGCGTAAAGATACAGCATAAATGCAGTTGTAAGTAGGATTTCTTCCAGTTTTTTTAACCTTTTTGACTGAAACATAATCCGTCGTTACTTTTCTTTATTTTGTTTTGTTCCTCATATAAATATTTAGAAAAATTAGCTTCTTATACGCTATTGTTTTATCCTCTTTGTACGGTATTTGAGAGAGCCATATTCAAAATTACTTAATTTTTGTTCTATTCATGTTACTAATATAATGTTGATACTTTGTTCTAGTAATTTTACTAATGTAATGTTGATATTTTGTTCTATTAATTTGACTAATATAATGTTGATATTTTGTTCTATTAATTTTACTAATGCTGTTATTTTGTTCCATTAATTTTACTAATAAAATTTTAATATTTATTTGAAGTAAATCTGAAAAACATTTAAATGCCATAGGATCTGACAAGTGTCCTTGTCCGTAATTATATTCCCGGCCCGATAGTAAATATATCCCTCTGAAGAGGGATATCTTTATGCAATTTCTTTCGTTTTCCAAGAGTTTTCATAATTATGCCTTGCCGTCTTCTCGGGCCTTATTTATTTTAATGCAGTAACTGCAACATTCATAACCACAGCAACATAAAAGATCGGAATATTATTTCCAAAAAAAAACTTAATCAGTAACCAAAACATTTAGGACCACAGCAGACGAAAAGGTCAGAATATTATTGTTTCCGAAAATTCCCTTCGGTAAAAAAAAAAAAAAAAAATCAGTAACCAAAACATTCATGACCAAAGCAAACGAAAGGATCAGAATATTATTCCCAAAAATCCTCTCTAGTAAAAAAAAAATGTAATCAGTAACCAAAACATTTATGACCAAAGCAAAATAAAAGGTGAGAATATTATTTCCCAAAATCCTCTTCGTTAAAAAAAAAAAAAAAAAAAGGAAAACTTAATCACTAACCAAAACATTCATGACCAAAGCAAACGAAAGGATCAGAATATTATTCCCAAAAATCCTCTCTAATAAAAAAAAAAAAAACGCAATCAGTTACCACAACATTTATGACCAAAGCAAAATAAAAGGTAAGAATATCATTTCCCAAAATCCTCTTCGTAAAAAAAAAAGCAGAGGAAAACTTAATCACTAACCAAAGCGTTCATGACCAAAGCAAACGAAACGATCAGAATATTATTTCCCAAAATCCTCTTCAGTAAAAAAAAAAAAATCCTCTTCGGTGAAAAAAAAAAAAACTATTAATGTGGGCTAAGTACGTGCTTCTGTTTGTGCAACAGAGACCAAAAGTGTTTGAAAACCACGAAAACAAACGAAGACACAGACGCCTACCTACACAAACTCACTCACCCAGACGTTTGTTTCATAATGTTTCAAGCACTGCCTCTGTGTAGACCACCACGCCCCCAGGGGCCACACGTCATGACCTTGCATTTTTGACGACCTGATAAGGATCAGCAGGTGGTCATCTTAGGAGAGACATTTGGTGGCCATTCACCTTAGTCATTAGGACATTTTATTGCAGATTCCCAGCTCTGGGGGACGTCAAATGGCCTGCCAAGTATTTCTTAGTTTATTTTAATATAAATAATATTGCGGGAAAACACCGTAATTACAGCTGACACTTGTGTTCTGATTTTTTTACCCTTTATTTCAAAGGCGTTTTTCGCTTATAAATGTTTTTAGACGTTTACCTTGGTTTTAGCTGTTTGCTTAAGACAATAATTCTTCATACTAATCATAACACTTTATTGAGTTAAGGAATATTTTCTTTACTGCGTACATATGCGCACACCAAAATTATTATATATTTACTTGGTTTGTATCCGTTTGTTTCTTTTGTTTAGAAAATTATCTTTTGTCCTGTGGTTTTAAATATTTGCTTTTTTAGTTTTCTGTAAAAGAAAACTATTGCCGGCTTCGTCTGTCCTTCCGCACTTTTTTCTGTCCGCACTTTTTCTGTCTGCCCTCAGATCTTAAAAACTACGGGGGCTAGAGGGCTGTAAATTGGTATGTTGATCATCCGCCCTTCAATCATCAAACGTACCAAATTGCAGCCCTCTAGCTTCAGTAGTTTTTATTTTACGTAAGGTTAAAGTTAGCCATAATCGTCCATCTGGCAACGATATAGGAGAGCCCACCACTGGGCCGTGGTTAAAGTTTCATGGGTCACGGCTCATACAGCGTTATACCGAGACCACGGAAAGATAGATCTATTTTCGGTGGTCTTGATTATACGATGTACAGAAAACTCGATTGCGCTGAAGAAACTTCGGCGCATTTTTTTTTTTTTTACTTTTTTTAATGTTTATATTGGAAGAATTCACTTTCAGTTGGTATTTCTGGTTTCTATCTTTCTTTCTCTCTCGCTTGTTCTTCTACGAAAATTTGGTAATTTCATCATGTTAATGAAGTATGAGAGATCTAGAGTTTGCTTTCTCAAACACACAAGTGTTTATATACATATGTGTGTGTATATATATATATATATATATATTATATATGTATATATATATATATATATATATATACATACATATATATATATATATATATATATATATATATATATATATATATATATATATATATATATATATATATATATACATACATACATACATATATAATGTGTGTCTGAGAAAGCCAACTCTAGACCTCTCAAAAAAAAGTTTATGAAAAAGAAATGAATATATATATGGAAAAATTCCAAAAATAACTCTTTGAAAAAAAAAATATATATATATATATATATATATATATATATACGTGTGTGTGTGTTTTTTTTTTATGAATTATACTGTACATTCTCCCCAATGAACGAAAGTTCCCGTCGCAAGCATGCACTTTTTCAGTCTCAACTCTTGAACACTTGACCAAGCAGCAACCTACATCAAAGAAAATGCATTTAGGATTATCGGACATCTGAGGACCTACAGACAAATTGTTTATATGCACCACCTGAAGATAGACATTGACGTTGCAACCACTGATGCATTAACGCTAAAAGATTACATTTAAAAGAGAGTCGTACCATCTATCAAGCGGCTTTGGTTTACTAATTCTTTATCTTTTTCCGAAAGATTTTGCGGCCTTAAAATCTATCAGCCGTGAAGAATCTGACATGTTAGAAAGCTGCCTAATTCCGGAGTGGTAAAATGTGGTCGGAATATTGCGTAATTCAAGTTATAAATTCGTCCGAGTTACTGCGCGTTTAATTATTATGCTTTTTAGCCCACACTCGGGAATTTGGCGCCTTTTTCTTTTCCTTTTATTTTTGTGAGGTATTTTTGTTATTTTGTGGATTCTGTGTGACCGGATTTTAAGATAAGATTTGAAAAAACTACTTGTGTGTACATGAACACGCGCGCACACGCACACATATAAATATATAAATTTATAAGCATTACCTATATATAAAATTATATATATATGTGTATAATATATATATATATATATATATATATATATATATATATATATATATATATATATATATATATATATATATATATATATATATATATATATATATATATATATATATATATACACACACACAAGCATGCACGCATAATGTGTGCGGTATGAATGTATGTAATTATATAGTAGCATTTAATACACTGAAACGAAAACATCCTAACAGAAAAAAATAAGACAAACTATATAATGATTATGAATATGGAATATGCGGTTCTGTCATTCTAAATGAAGCGATTTATTCTTCACATTATCTTAAGATTTATTCCCCACATTACTTATCGAAAACCATCCTAGTTATAAAGCCCCATTTGACTGTAAGGAGACGCTAATCGAACAATCAGCACATCATAGAATTATAAATATGATCCCGAGAAAATATAAAGCCTGCGTTATAATCAAGGCGGAAAGTCAGTTTTTAACGCAGTGAACGATGCAAACTGATTTTATGTCTTGTTTGTAAGGAGCTGCCATTTTCCGAACATGTGGGCGGGGCTGCCAAAGGTGTGCAATGTCGTGGGGTCTGCAACCCCACTTCTTGTTAATGAATAAAATATATTAGTAAATAAACAGCATGAAAACGGATGGTTCTTGCCTTGTGAAGCCATATGCTGAAATAAGGAATATTAGCATTATTTTACCTATATTTTTATGTGATAATAATAATAATAATAATAATAATAATAATAATAATAATAATAATAATAATAATAATAATTAGTATTATTATTAAGTAATTAAAATATGAAAACTAAAATAGTAGTAGTAGTAGTAATAATAATAATAATAATAATTATTATTATTATTATTATATTATTATTATTATTATTATTATTATTATTATTATTATTATTTTATATTTTGAAAAATGATGATGCTGATAATCATGTTACGTGTCCACTTTCATGCGGATTTTTTTTTCTATTACAAAAAGATTCAGATCCGGCAGTTATTAGCGAAAGCATTTAAATGCAATATCCAGGTGTACTCAACGAAATTATTACCTGTCTCCGTTTAGCCGCAATAATGGCAATTAGCTCTGGTCGCATTGGCGGTCGACTTGCTTTTTGGCATTTTCAAGAAACCGAATTGACACCTGTCTGGCAGAGTGAGGCTTGATCAAACCAGTTTGTCAAAATGGTTTGACAGTTGAGGTCAGGCGAATTTGATCACCGTCGTCATTACTTGTTCCTGAAGCAGCGAACGAGCCCAGTAAACTGTATTTATAATTCTTTGTGTACTTGAATGTTTGCCGCTCAAGTTCATTAATCAAAGGTTAGAGTTTAAAATGGCTGATTTGCATCTTCGTTATACTTATATTCCTTTAATTATTTTGATTTATATACTTTCATTTCGTAATGTCTTGTGTTCATATTCTCCTTATCAGTGTTACTGGAACCTTATTGGTCAATGATAATTTGTATTGTTTGCATTTAAATGTCTCTTGCTCACGGGTTTATGTCTTTACAATCAGACGGTAATACTGAAACTTTTATAACCAGCTTTTAGTTTTCTGTAAAAGAAAACTATTGTGCCGGCTTTGTCCGTCCGTCCGTCAGCACTTTTTCTGCCCACACTTTTCTCTGTCCGCACTTTTTCTGTCCGCCCTCAGATCTTAAAAACTGCTGAGTCTAGAGGGCTGGAAATTGGTATGTTGATTATCCACCCTCCAATCAGCAAACATATCAGACTGCAATCCTCTGGCCTCAGTAGTTTTTATTTTACTTAAGCATAAAGTTAGCCATAATCGTGCTTCTGGCAAAGATATAGGATGGGCCACCACCGGGCCGTGGTTCATTTTTCATGGGTTTCTGTCTATTTTCGGTGGCCTTGATTACACGCTGTAGCGGCTGTACAAAAAACTCGATTGAGCCGAAGAAACTTCGGCGCATTTACTTTTTTTACTTTTTAAATCTCTTTTACCTAAAATGAACATTGCGTTTTAGACATTATCACTTCTGCATAGATTGTCAAAGGTACCGGTACTAAGACTTTCAGTATCATATCTTATTAGACTTGCCTGGCCACTGATACACGATCTTTCTCAAGCAGAAGTGCGTTCTCTTTCAATATATCTACTGCCAAGTCGTACATTTCTGTCTAAGCTTTCATAATCACTGGTACCTCAGTAGTCTCTATCGTTGATACTTAAACTTTGTAAATCGTGCGTTCTTTAACTTATGTGTACAATTATACGTAAGTATTCATAGCCACTTATACTTCGATTTTCGTGATCACTGGTACTGCAGCTTGATTCATAATAATTTCTGTCCATACTTTCGTAATTGTTCATATTTAGACTTTCATAATGATTCATTTTCTGGCTAACGGCGTCCCTCACTCACACTTGCAGGTAGGAAGTCCTGTCCTTCACAATTACGGGGGAATTTATTTTATCACCCTTAATTGTTGTTGCTAATGCTCCCACTGATTTATAGTGCTCCCTGAAATATGGCTGTAATTATCACACTTGCCGCTTCTAGGCTGAGTGTGTATCATACGTCATCTGAAATTTTGTAGGATTCATGAGCTGGTAATTGTGCTTTCATTATCACTGCACTTGTTGCCCAGGTCAAATATTTATGTTTTGTAATCAGTATAATCAGTCTAGAATTTTCACCGGTTATTCAAATAAAATATCTGTCTTAATATAATATAAAATGTTAACTGCTCTAATCGATGTTATACAATAAAGTCAAAATGTTTGTTCTCACATTCGTTATTATTCTTGTCCAAAATATTTTCTTAATTAGCTGGTAATGAAGTAGTAATTTATTTTTCACGATTACTGTTACTCTAGTCAGATTTTCGCTTTCATAATCGCTATTATTCATAAGGAAATTTCATTTATTTTTGGGTTTTGTCTCACCTACGAGATTTCTGTCCAGAAGGGAAATTTTCAAAAACATACCCTCCGTCTAGAAGTCGGAATTTTAACTGGTAAATATCATTACCAAATTCGATTTTCAAAATTGCTGTGAATCAAGAGTTAATGTATGTTAGTCCAGTCAAAATTTAACTGTCATGAAATCCTTAGCATTCAGGGGCCTTTATTCAAAGGTTTCTCTCCTTCAGGAGATACTTGTCGTTTTTGCGAAAGGCAAGACTGCATTCTCCTTTCTTATAAGAATAGATCCTCTACTTAAACCATATCTGCGACCCCTCGTAAAGAGCGTTACTTCGGATTGCAGCTCCGGATAAGATAAAGCGAGCGATTAACATAATAAGGAGAGAGAGAGAGAGAGAGAGAGAGAGAGAGAGAGAGAGAGAGAGAGAGAGAGAGAGAGTAGTGAAGAATCATTCGGTTTTAACGGTGGGAATATGAGCTCGCGACGTCGATGGAACGGGGCGATAAAAAAAGGGAAGCTTTTGCGAGGGGGACCTTATCTGATGACAGAGGGAATTTACGGAAGGTTTAAAATTACCTGAATAATGTACCTTTTTTGACACTTATGAGCGCCAGGGTCGACACCTTCTGAGGGAGGAATAATAGTGGAATGATAACGCCATTAACATCTTTGTGGTGGCTGTTCCGAGTGACACCGGGGGTTGGAGGTGGGGGAGGGGGGGGGCATCGAGGCATGACGGAATTACGCAGGCATAAATTCTCTTAATAGTCGTTGCTGTTTAGTTTTCTGTAAAAGAAAACTATTGTGACGGCTTTGTCTGTCCGTCCGCACTTTTTTCTGCGCGCAGTTTTCTGTCCGCTCCCAGATCTTTAAAACTGCTGGGGCTAGAGGGCTGCAAATTGGTGTGTTGATCATCCACCTTCCAATCACCAAACATACGAAATTGCAGCTCTCTAGCCTCAATAGTTTATATTTTATTTAAAGTTAAAGTTAGCCATAATCGCGCTTCTGGCAACGATATAGGATAGGCCACCACCGGCCCGTGGTTAAAGTTTCATGGGAAGCAGCTCATACAGCATTATACCGAGACCACCGAAAGATATATCCATTTTCGGTGGCCTTGATTATACGATGTGCGGCTGTACAGAAAACTCGATTGTGCCGTAGAAACTTCGGCGCATAATTTACTTGATATTCTGCGTGTGTGTAATTTCGTGGTTCTCTTAAATAATATTTTCGATGATTTAAGAGTTATTTGTCTTTCTCTGTGACCCATGTAATTCTTTTAAGTGATATTTCAGTGATTTTATGACATGTACGCTCTCTCTCTCTCTCTCTCTCTCTCTCTCTCTCTCTCTCTCTCTCTCTCTCTCTCTCTGGTAGAAAGCAAATGACTTTATTCCCATAATAATTCAAATCACCGAATTGCTTTTGTATATCCTAGAAATGCTTTGATCCTATCAAGATTAAAAAGAAAAGAATCATTGACGATTATTACCGAAAGAATCCTTGATGATTCTTACCAAAGAATCCTTGACGATTCTTACCGAAAGAATCCTTGAAGATTTTTACCAAAAGAATCCTTGATGATTCTTACCAAAAGAATCTCTGATTCTTATCAAAAGAATCCTTAATGATTCTTACCAGAAGAATCCTTGATGATTCTTACCGAAAGAATCCTTGATCATTCTTACCAATAGAATCCTTGATGATTCTTAGCAAAGGAATCATTGAAGATTCTTACCAGAAGAATCCTTGATGATTCTCACCAAAATAATCCCTGATGAATCTTACCGAAAGAATCTTTGACGATCCTTGATGATTCTTACCAAAAGAATCCCTGACGATTCCCACCATAAGAATCCTTGGTGATTCTTTTCAGAAGAATCCTTGACGATTCTCACCAAAAGAATCCTTGGTGATTCTTACCAAAAGAATCCCTGAAGATTCTCACCAAAAGAATCCTTGATAATTCTCACCAAAAGAATCCTTGATAATTCTTACCAAAAGAATTCTTGATGATTCTTACCTATAGAATCCTTGATAATTCTCACAGAGGTGTGGAGAACCGAGACAAAAACCTCCCAGCCTCATAAGTCCTCCATTATCATAACATCACTGCAACAAACAGCTGTGTTTGTGGTCAGTCTCGAAACCCGACGGCGAAACTGTAAACCCTTCTTAAAACCCTACTAATGCTGGCCCTCTTTTCCTTCTTGGGATGCGCATGAGGTCGCCGCATCGACGCAACTCAAACGAGCAGCGC
>NC_089750.1:72124706-72147206 GCF_040412425.1 Macrobrachium rosenbergii
CTTACCTAAATTTTTCCCTTTTTTTATTTACCTACATTTTTTTCCTTCCTCATTTACCTACATTTTTCCCTTTTTTTATTTACCTGCATTTTTTCCTTCGTCGTTTACTTAAATTTTCGTTACGCATTTACCTAAATTTTTTCCTTTCTCACTTACCTACATTTTTTCCTCCCTCATTTATCTCAGTGCGATGTCACACCGGCCATTTCTTTGCCTCGACATCTTGACGTCAATGAAGGATGGATGTATATACAGTATATATATATATATATATATATATATATATATATATATATATATATATATATATATATATATATGTATGTATGTATGTATATATATGTATATTTATGTATGTATGTATGTATATATATATATATATATATATATATATATATATATATATATATATATATATATATATATATATATTATATATATGTTCTATCGGGAAATACTGAATCCATTGTTATTATCAAGGTATTTGTTATTATTAGTATCATTTTTTTTTTCTCAAAATGTTATTATTTCTATTATAGATTTCTTATTTTTTCCCCATTTTTATATTTCTCATTTATGTTATTATTATCTAAATCATCAGTATTACCGTTATTATTTTTCATGTGGGCCACGTGCCCAGGTGCCCTCCCCCCCTGGATCCGCTAGTGGTTTGTGTGTACGTGTGTTGTCATCACCCTGCCCTAATTGTCTATTGCATAATGGCGCTTATTGTGTGGGTTACGCCTGACCTTCGTCTTAAATAACTATTTTCTTCATGCATGCGGAAGACGAGTATGCATTTACCCTTGTAATAAACCAACACAGTTCATTTATTGAAAATACTTACCACATCCTCCGTTATACTTATGGACAATTGTTAGGTTTCCACTGAACTGATTACTTCATTCAGTAGCTTACATGCTGAATTTTGCAGCTTTAATTTATTGTTTTCCAGCTAAATTATAAAAGAAATCATTTTATCTTAGGCTGTTACAGACTAGAAACACCAGGCAGGATAATCATACTTCCATCCATATTGCTCTTAATTCGGTGAATGTATAAGTAGCCTTTCTATTCCATTGCTTCCTAGGTAGGCAAAAGTGCTCTTATTGACTGACGGTAATGTGTCGCAGATATTGGGTACTTTGGGTGAAAGCCAGAAAACGTTTGATTTCCAGTCAACTGAAAATATTGTGCAGTTGCGTTATGTCCTAATACAGTGGCTACACTGCAGTATTTTACTTGTGCGAGGTGTATCTATTTTTACCTATATTCTGTAATATAGAATATAGATAAATATAGGTATATTTCACTGAGTAAAATACTGCAGTGTAGCCACTGTATTAGAACATGACTCAGTTGCGCAATATGCAGATAGTGACAGTCATATATATAGACTCTATATTTATGATTGTCACTGTCTGCGTACAATAGAATGATCGAAACACCAGGAAGTTTGGGCTATTTCAATGCAGTCATCTGCTCCTAGTTTTTTTTTTTTTTTTGCAAACGTCCAGCTCTTAAATGTCACGAACGAAAATTAAATGCCCTTTTTTTCAGTCTCCTGTTTATTGACTTTTTTTGAGAGAAACATTAATGGCGTATGTTGCTGGTCTAACGAACTTGATGGAAAACCCAAGCTTATACAACCCTGTCGATAGCTCCCTTTTTTTTTTTTTTTTTTCCTGTCTCGAACCGCGTACTTTATCTCTTATATTTCAGTAAGGATGTCAGCGAATTTTACAGCCACTTAGGTTGGCAAAAATGACTGCGCCACTCCCTTTTATCCAGAGACGCAAGATTCGGTGCACGACTTTATAGCTGTGCTTCTAGAGTGGATGTATCTGAGGCGTCGTACATGCAGATGCACGCCCTCCCTCCCTGAATATTTTCACTCGCGGGATATTCAGCGTCAGAGGAATGGCGCTGAAATAAAGGTGACTAGTTTTGACTCGCTCTATTTAGTTTTACCTGTTGGGTGTGAGTGCGCTTGCTGTTGCTGTTGGCATCCATTATTTGTGTGGATTTGGGTGGAGTGCGAGAAAGAAAGACATTGGTTGCGTTGTCGTCTTATCACGTAAAGGATTTACAGTGATTTCGTTTGAAAATGAATTCTTTCTTATTGAGGCAGTTTTACGCTAACAAGTTTTTGCGTGTATTTTAGTTTTACCCTTCATTACAACAAGGATGTGCAAATCCCTAACGAAATTAGAAATAATTATCTCAGTCTCTTTAGTTTCGTTTTATTAAATGATATATAGTGATTATTGGGGATAAATAAAAATAATTTTTTTTTCATAAAAGAAAAAAAATTAGATTCCGTGTAAACACCATTGTCTTTTTTTATATATATCAAACTGGTGATTAGCACAGATGGATTGTGAAATGAAACTGAATTTCCCGTTTTCATGAAAAGAAAAAATGAGATTCCATATGAACGCCATTGTTTTCTTTTGTGTGTGTGTGTGTGTGTGTGTGTGTGTGTGTGTGTGTGTGTGTGTGTTGGAGTTTCAGTGCATTCCTTTTTCATTTATTTCCGTATCATGCGTTAGGTGTAGTGAATTTGCATACCCAAAAACATAAAAGAGGTAATGATCCTTAGTGGTAAAGAGTTCAGTATAGTTACAATAATGAATAAGGTTACTAAAAGTTAGGAGAATTCGCATGTGATAAAAATGAAAACACTTGATCACTTTATCAGCAACGAGCAACTGGCTCCCAGAATGTAAAATATTAAGAGTCACAGTTAACTTTTAAAAGACAAACTGGATTTTCCGAAGCTTTCGTAAAGGCAGGGACGCTCCTTGCATAGGAGCGAGTATATGCGAGTTAGTGTGTGACTGGAGAGAGAGAGAGAGAGAGAGAGAGAGAGAGAGAGAGAGAGAGAGAGAGAGAGAGAGAGAGAGAGGGAGAGAGAGAGAGACGTCCATAAAAATCCTTAATTAAGGAGATGCCGACGTGTTTACATTTTTCATAAAGCATCGCGCTGTTGTCCCAATTTTATGCTCAATTTAACCAATCAGAAGCACTGAAACTCATCATTTAAAACAATGAGTCATGCACAAATATTGTTAATTCTTTTTTTTTATCACTTTGAGGAACCCTTTCCTAAAAAGTTCCCCAATCTATAAATTAATTCACAGAGTTATGTAATTTCTGTAGTTTTGATATCCGATGAAAAAATGTCTACTGAAATTTTTCTACGAGGAATGAGGTGATATACTGGCTGTCAGTGAAGTCGCCATCTTTGTTTTTGACCTGTTGCAAACTACAGCTGGATTGATTTGCATCTTTCCCAATTCCTATCGCGTTTGGTATCTTTTATAGGCTAAAATGTATTTTGCAGCAGATGCGAAGGAATTACTTCAAGTAATTTTTCCATTTGAAAATCTTAAGAGGTAATAAAGTACTTTGAAACTACCCTTGTATCTACACCTTAAAACTACCCTAGTATTTAGCGTGCACTCACTTTCCATATTAGTATGCTAAATATTCCCCGCTTTCTCTTAAGTACTCTCTAATAGTTTCACTTGATTTGCAAGTATAAACATATGGTTTTAAAGTGTAGTAACAATTTGTACTTGCTTCATCAGGGGTTGTGGTAAAACCGACCCCAGAGAAAACCCTGGCAATAGAACTCCCTAAGAGCCCATTCAGCTACAAGCACCCAGAGGGTCGTAAAAGGAGGATTCCTTTGATAGTATGGGGCGCCTCTCTTGGGACCCTCGTCCCCATAATTCATTCGTGGCCTCGTAAACAATGTTCTCTTGTATGCATTATATGCGGTTGCCTTAACAGGGTGGGCACGCAGTTCCTTCCTCCTCCTCCTCCTCCCCCCCCATAATCCTTCCCTTCTGAAGGTCACTTCGAGAAAAGTTCTTCTGCCTCGCATCGTCTGCTCTGTCACTATCTTCATTTCATCACTTGTGCATCTCCTCATCCACTCTATTCTTTGCTGCTGCTCTGTTGTCATTTTAATTCTTATTCTTTGTCTCTTTCGTTATTTTACTTTTTTAAAACTTACCTACTTTTACTTATGCTACGCATCTTCTTGGTAATACTTCAGTTCTCTGCATCTTTATGCTATAATTATATAATGTTCTCTTTGCCGTAACCCTCCACTTCTTTATTCATTCGATCTTTTGTCATTCTCTGCTTGTGCTTCTACGATTTTGCTTTTGGCATTTTCGTTTTCCGTTTTCCATTTAATTTACTGGTGTTCATTTCCACAAAGTCCTCACTTACTCCTTTCTTAACTCCCACTTCTTTCTTAACTTCATCGCCACCATTATTTTTACCTCCAGGTTCAAGTGCTATGTATCTCCCATTGCCCTGTGGCTTCCATGGCTTCCATTGTCACTCCAGTTATCTCCCACTTTTTTCTTCTCTTGCTTCAGAGATTCCATTCTCACTCCAGTTATCTCCCACTTTTTTCTTCTCTTGCTTCTGGTTCCATTGTCACTCCCACCATCTCGCACTTTCCTCTTCTCTTCCTTCAAAGCTACTATTGTCACTCCCACCATCTGACACTTTATTCTTGTCTTGCTTCAAAGCTTCCGTTGTCAGTCCCACCATCTCACACTTTCTTCTCCTCTTGCTTCAGAGATTCCATTGTCACTCCCACCATCTCTCACTTTCCTCTTCTCTTCCTTAAAAGTTTCTGTTGTCACTCCCACCATCTGACACTGTACCCTTGTCTTGCTTCAAAGCTTCCGTTGTCACTCCCGCCATCTGACACTTTCTTCTCCTGTTGCTTCAAGGCTTCCGTTGTCACTCCCACCATCCCACACTTTACTTTTGACTTGCTTCAAAGTTTCCGTTGTCACTCCTACCATCTCACACTTTCTTCTCCTCTTGCTTCAAGGCTTCCGTTGTCACTCCAGTTATCTCCCACTTTCATCTCCTCTTGCTTGAAGGCTTCCATCGTCATTACAATTATCGCCACTTCTCCTCTTGCTTCAGAGCTTCCGTTGTCACCCCAGTTATCTCCCATTTTCTTCCCCTCTTTCTCCAAAGCTTCCATTGCCGCTTCAGTTAATCTCCCGCTTTCTTCTCTTGCTTCAAAGCTTCCGTTGTTATCCAGTTATCTCCCACTTTCTTCTCATCTTGCGTCAAAGCTTCCGTTGCCTCTCCAGTTGTCTCCCACTTTCTTCTCCACTTGGTCCAAAGCTTCCGTTGTGTCTCCAGTTATCTTCCACACAATCTCCCACTTCTTGTCGAACCCCAAAGGCCCTGACGGCTCTTCTTGTGCTACGGATAGGATGCTTGATTTATGGGAGACTGATTGTTACGAGACGCCTCCTCCTCTCTCTTCCACACCTTTTCTCGCTCGTGCAGAATTGGGAGCAGTTATCAGCCAGGCGTCTGCGATATCGTGCAGGTTTCTTCTTCTTTTTATCTGCTGGGGTTCCTGTTAAATTAAATCTAGTTCAAGATGGGTTTGGAAGTCTTTTACGTTTGAGGGATGATGAACGACTTGGACTGTAGATAGAATCGAATGTGAAGTTATTGAATTGACCGGCCTTCTGTGTCGTATTTGGGTTCTGTGTCCCCCACAGACAACACACACTCACACACACACACACACACACTCACACACATATATATATACATATGTATATACTATGTATATATAAATTAACAAATACGCTGTTTCCCATCGGTGGGATGGTTCCAGAAAAAAGCATCAGTCACTATCTTGTTTTTCTGTTACCTGTGCATAAGATAAAAAGGCTTCAAATGTAAATGATAAAAACTACCACACACATTCCCACGTACAGCAATTCGTAGTTAACTCTTGTACCTTTTCCTTCTTAATATGAAGGAACAAGCATTGTTCTTATCGAAGCCTTTGGAACCTCCCTTTTGTTCAGATCTAACTTGCAACTGTATTATCAACATCCTACTTTATTTTATCTGTAATCACATCAACATCTGAACTACATTATTAACATCCTACGCCATCTTACTTGTAATCCCATCTACTTCTGGCGCATATCCTTCGCAACATTTTAATATGCTTGCTTTCCTAATCAAAAAATTACTTCCGCATGAATTCTCAACTTGGCATTGGCCGTTTTTCTCTAGCATAACTTGAATCTAATCAAGGTCCATTTTCTAATTATTTCTCTGACTGCGTCTAAATTCTCACGTTCTACCATTTCTGGACTTGATGATTAAGCATCAGCTGGTCCGCTGGTATAGTGGTTAGTGTCGTGGCATGCCACACAGATGTCGCGGGTTCGCAGTGTGGTGTCTGCGGTGGGAGGTTGAAACCAGCATTCTTTGGAAGCTTGAAATTCAAGTCAATGGCCCCTGTGGGATTGTTCCATGTGCATAGGTTTCATTTACTGAAATACTACTACTACTACTACTACTACTACTACTACTACTACTACTACTAATAATAATAATAATAATAATAATAATAATAATAATAATAATAATAATAATAATAATAATACCCTTTTACACGCCCTTTTGTATAGTCGTTATGTTCTAAACAGTCCCCGATTTTCTTCCCTAAAAGTCTCATTTCATTAACCCATCGGACACTTACTTTGTTTCTCTCCTTAGTGGGGTGCACTGTAGGCATTACTTAATGTTCTTTGCAGTGTGCCTTCGGCACCTAGCTGCAACCTCTTTCGTTTCTTTTACTGTACCTCCTCTCATCCTTTCTTCCATCTTACTTTCCACCCTCTCCTAACAATTGATTCATAGTGCAACTGCTTAGAGGTTTTCCTCCTGTTACACCTTTCAAACCTTTTACTGTCAATTTCCGTTTCAGATCTGAGTGACCTCATAGGTCCCAGTTCTTGGCCCTTAGCCTAAATTCTATATCCATTTCAATCAATCCAATTCAAATCAAACTTACTTTGTTCCTTGTTCAAACACGCATTTTTCCTGCAGGCAGTCCTTCCTGACACAGAGACACTTTCATTAGATTTGCATCTCTGCAGTTGCTCATTATACTGTACTAAATTATCTTTACCAGTAGCTCATTTTTCAATCACATTCCCAAAATTCTATTTTTTAACTTCTTATGAAATATCAGTGTCTTAGTTACATTCATAGTCACATTTTAAACGATTCCTTTCTACCCGAATTATAACTGCTTTATTTCCATTTCTACTCCAGTTATGTAATGATCGACTATACCTTCGGCCACTTGTTGTCTTGCAATTTCATCCATTGGCATATTCAGTTTGATTTGTGTCGACATAGAATCTAACAGACTTTTTATCGCCATAGTCTCTTTGCTCAAGAATGCTTATAATATATTAAAAAATTATTTTGTACAAGTTCCGTAGCCTAATCCACAATTTAATTCCTTAGCAACAAAGTTTTCCTCGTAGGGGGGTAGTGCTGTCAGTGGTCTTCACGCTGTACACTGTAGGCATTACTTAAGGTTCACTGCAGCGTTCCTCCTGTCCATAGCTGCGACCGCTTTAATTCATTTTACTGTACCTCCATTCATATTGTCTTTCTCCCATCTTGCCGTCCAACCTCTCTTAACATTTAGTTCATAGTGCAACTGCTAGGTTTTCCTCCTGTTACACCTTTCAAACCTTTCTACTCCCAATTTCGGTTTCAGCGCTGAATGACCTCGTAGGTCCCAGCGCTCTGCCTTTGGCCTAAATTCTCTATGCCATTCCATTCCAACAACAAACTTATTTATCAACGATGGTCTTCAATTTCAAGCGGCTGTTAGTGCAGTAAGCAGGAGAGATACGATAATGAGTCTTGTCATATAGTCTCCTATTGTTTCAAGTTGGGTACCATTTAAACTGTCTATTCTGCTCAGCTATCTGGTTTCAGTGTCATCCTTATCGCCGTCGAAGTCAGTTCTGCCAGTTTTTCGTATTGCTGTTTAGTTTCGCCATTTGAAAACTTTTGGGCTGAGAAGATTTACTTTATTTCACTTTGTGCAATGAGTTGTTGGCCTTCAATAGAAAAATGCACGAATTGTTTACCAGTGATCCAAGAGCTTATTTCTGTAAAATAAAAGTTTACCTTTCATTCGTCATTTGAAGACTTTTGGAGTGAGAAGATTTACTCTGTTGCACTTTATATAAAGATTTTTATTGGATATTAATAGAAACATATATGAATTGTCTATCTGTGATCCAAGAATTTATTTCTGTAAAATAAAATTTTTCCTTTAATCTCTTCATTTGAAAACTTTTGGACTGAGAAGATTCACTTTATTGCAATTTATATAAAGATTTATTGGCTTTTAATAGAAATATATATGAATTGTTTATCAGTGATCCAAGAGTTTATTTCTGTAAAATAAACTTTTCCTTTAATTTTGTCATTTGAAAACTTTTGGACTGAGAAGATTCAATTTATTGCAATTTATATAAAGATTTATTGGCTTTTAATAGAAATATATATAAATTGTTTGTCAGTGGTCCAAGAGTTTATTTTTGTAAAAAAAAAAAAGTTTTAATTTCTATCGTTCTTCGTCTGGTGCCAATCCCTTTTACAATCACCTCCCCCCTCCCCCACATCACCTCACCTAACTCCCCCTCCTTCCCACCCCTCCCTCCCCGCTCTCCAGCTGTGTGTACCCACCCCTGTTCAGTCGCTCGGAAGCGCCTTTCAAGGTTAGGCAAAAATGCCCCAGCAAAAATGCCCCATCCATTTTTCACCTTTTTCATGACTCCGGGTCGACTTCCAGGCACACGGCGAACCCAAATGGGCTCATTTGCATGGTTCGTCGCCAGTAATTAGAATCAGACGACCCTGATTGAGGAGGTCCCGCAGAGGGATTCCGCATCGGCGAAAAACTTTCGGGGGAAATTGGCACATAACTTTTGTCCAGTCCACCGTGACACACTGGAGGGCTTGAGTGCAGCAGGGTCCTCTGAGAGAGTGTCGTCTCTCTCTCTCTCTCTCTCTCTCTCTCTCTCTCTCTCTCTCTCTCTCTCTCTCTCTCTCTCTTTACTCTCTCTTCTGTCTCTCTCTCTCTCTCTCTCTCTCTCTCTCTCTCGCTTATTTACTCCTCTCTCTCTCTCTCTCTCTCTCTTTACTCTCTCTCTCTCTCTCTCTCTCTCTCTCTGTCTCTTTCTCTCTCTCTCTCTCTCTCTCTCTCTCTCTCTCTCTCTCTTTTCTCTCTCTCTCTCTCTCTCTCTCTCTCTCTCTCTCTCTCTCTCTCCTCTTTCTCTCTCTCTCTCCTTTCTCTCTTATTTAGTCTCTCTCTCTCTCTCTCTCTCTCTCTCTCTCTCTCTCTCTCTCTCTCTCTCTCATTTACTCAGGTATTAGTTCTCCCAGTTTATTTAAATGTAGCTTTTGCTTCTTCGCTGGTATCTCTCTGTCTCAGTTTGTATGCACACACACACACACACACACACACACACACACACACACACACACACATGATTGCAAAACAGAATCCAATTTAAATCCATCTTACTCAGAAGACCTTCGTCAATGATAGTCTTTACAGCGTTTCAGATTATTCATAAAACATATCGTCAGGATCTGATGTCACGAAAGGACTCAAAAGAGAGAGGCAGTTCATGTTTCATAACTCATAAACTGGTCATGTTGCCTTCGTCGCCCACACCCAAATACTAAAAAAGAAAATACAAAATTCTGTTCGCGATTCCCTTCGAATCTGTTCCTAATTCTTCCTCTACAAAGGATTCAGGTCAGAGGTAAGTAAGTAAGTACCTACCTGCTCACTGTTAAAAACAAAAGCTCGGTATCAGCGTCGGAATCGAGCACGTCCATTACAGCAAAAATATAGATACGATTCGATAGAGGAAGCTTTTAATTGTTCGTCTTGCCGAGCGGTGCATCCCGTCCAATGCGGCAATAAAAGATAAAGTGCCGATAAGCAACGCATAATATATGACACCCATAAAATGATGCGACCCCTTGCGTTTTATTGGCCAGCTTAGGGCATCATTAATTGGCTGGTTTTTGGCGAAAATAAATATTTCCGAGGGACGAGAGTCCGTGTGATTTCTCTTTTGTGTTTGCGCTCGCGGTTATATTCATGTACGTCTGGTGGGCTGAATTATTGCACTGTTTGGCCCACGTTGTCCCAGTGGTAATTTACTTCTTGTTCGAAGTTCCTTTAGGGTGCGTTTACAAATATTTGTAGACTAATTAAGACGCTACAATTTTCCCCATTTTGTATTCATGAAAATCGCCAGGTATTTTTATTCATGATAAGAAGAGAGAACAATAATTGTTACGGGAAAATGATGATCTTGCTCAAGTTTCTGATTCTCCGTCCTTCCCCTTCTCTCTCTCTCTCTCTCTCTCTCTCTCTCTCTCTCTCTCTCTCTCTCTCTCTCTCTCTCTCTCTCTCTCTATATATATATATATATATATATATATATATATATGTGTGTGCTTTTGTGTATAAATATATATATATATATATATATATATATATATATATATATATATATATATATATATATATATATATATATATATATATATATATATATATATATATATATATATATACATACAAAATCCGTGTAAACATGAATTATGACTGATTAAGGCAACATTCTGTGTTATAACGAAATATATATTGAAACACTTCACCTTTTCAAGGAAGTACACTATCACTACAGGTGTGATTTGGCCGAAGATGAGCCTTTCGACAAATGTAAGGGACACTTGAATAGTCATATAGTTTGAAGATGAGGTCAGCAATGAGCTTGTAGGGTTAAGACAAAGTTAGAAATTAACGTTTAAGTTGAAGACAAAGTTGAAAATAAGTTTATGAGGCTGAAGATTAGGTCTGAAATTAACTTCTAGGTTTAAGACGAAGTCAGAATCTAGCTTTTCGCTTGAAGACAAAGTTAGAAATTACTTTTCTGTTAAAACAGTCAGAAATTATCTTGTATGTTGAAAAAGTCAGAAACTAAATTTTAGGTTAAAGATAAGGTCAGAAATTAACTTGTTGGTTGAAGACAAAGTCAGAAACTAATTCTTACGTTGAAATCAGAGTCAGAAATTAGTTTTTTGTTTGATATTATTGTAATTAGATTAAGCATGGTCTTTTTTGATGCTTTACTGTCATAATTCCTAAACCTGTTAAAAAAAACTATCATATCATTTTCTTCCTACGTGAATGAAGCTGTTGTCATATTAACTTGATGTTCAACAATTTTACAAAAACATTTCGATATTGGAAATTCGCTTTTAATTTATTTATTGAGATCCCGAGAAGATGGCAATCCAGTCTCTTTACCTCCCCGGTTGAGTAATGGGTTAAGTCCCAACGACCATGATCGTTGGTCGACTGTAATTGGTTGCAGCAAGAATGGAGAAAGAATGGGGATTACAGGGACTTTGATGTTGATAAGGGACTTCGATCAAAGACACATTTAATTGTTATTTTTTTGTGGCGATGTTATTTGTAATGTTATGAACAGCATTTTGGTTCCTTCGAATGAAGTCCGTCATAATAGCCTCAGTTAAGATAGCCTAAATATATTCATTTAATCAGATATGTACTGACTAATGTACCCTTTCGTTTATGTTCCCTGTACTCTCTCTCTCTCTCTCTCTCTCTCTCTCTCTCTCTCTCTCTCTCTCTCTCTCTCTCTCTCTCTCTCCACTGAAAATGAATCACCTGAAAGGAAATCTTTTAGATTAGCCTAAATCTGTTGATTTAATTGAAAGAATTTAATTTATCCCTTTATTGCCCTGGCCATTGTAGTGTGTGTGTGTGTGTGTGTGTGTGTGTGTGTGTGTGTTGTGTGTTTGCTTCACCCTCGGAGCATGACCCTACAAGGCTCCCAAGCCCTTGCATCTCTCCCAGCACGAGTCATGGCATACAGCGTACTGAAACGGCACATAAAAATTCGTCAGATTCCTTCTCGTCGATTTACGCGGCAATCTTCTGAGGCCCCATTTGCATACCTAGAGAAATATAGTGCCCGTCTAGAATATTACTCGCTAATGAATGAGCCTCGCTTGTCGCAGCGGGACGATAATAGCCTGAGCAATGGCTCTCGCGAGCGGAATTAAGGACGCTGAGAGGACCTCGGGACGTCACATTATATTGCGCTCAGGGCGACTCCTACCTTTCCGGTTATTTAATGCCCGAGCTTGTTACCGGAGGATCTTTGCGTGTGCAATTCCAGACGCGAATGATGCATCATGAAAGTCGTTCTGAGATTTGTTTACCTGCGTTAATCCGCTCAGTAATTTTTCCGCCTTGGCAGAGATAATTGTTTTAATGTATCCTTTATTTATTTTCTTTTTCTTTTTCATTCTTGGCTTGACAATGGCACAGCAATTATATGTTTGCAATGACTCGCACGAGGAATTTAATCGAGAAACCTCACTTCTTAGTTTTTTAAATTTGGTTTTCTGTGTTGTTAGAAGAGGCTAAACATTTCCTATCATATTTTTTTCAGAACTCACTTTGTAACAAGTCGGACAAGCTGTTGAATGAAATTCTTCATTTTCATTATTTTTACATTTACAGTTCACCCTCACATTCGTGGTATACTTAGTAATATAACTCCGATGAATTTAAAATCATTCCTGAATTCATATTCTTGTAAAAGTGGAAGTTTGCTAACTCACTTAAGTCCTCAGGTAAGCACATTGTACCTGATTATAAAAGAGAGAGAGAGAGAGAGAGAGAGAGAGAGAGAGAGAGAGAGAGAGAGAGAGAGAGAGAGAGAGAGAGAGATCTTAATGCTGTCACACTTTGCTAATGATAGTACTGCTCTCTGGTTGGCTGTTGGTATTGAGGCTGTCTTCCATTTAAGTTGATAGGTTACCTGTCCGCACTTTTTCTGTCCGCATTTCTCTGTCCGCCCCCAGATCTTAAAAACTACTGAGGCTAGAGGGCTGCAAATTGGTATGTTGATCATCCACCCTCCATTCATCAAACATACCAAATTGCACCCTTCTAGCCTGAGTAGTTTTTATTTCATTCAAGGCTAAAGTTAGCCATAATCGTGTCTCTGGCAAAGCTATAGGCCAGGCCACCACCGGGCCGTTTTTAAAGTTTCATGGGCCGCGGCTTATACAGCATCATACCGACCACCGAAAGATAGATCTATTTTCGGTGACCTTGATTATATGCTGTACAGAAGACTCGATTGCACCGAAGAACTTCAGAGCATTTTTTACTTTTTGTTTTTTTAGCGCATAACGTTTGGGCTGGATTTTCATCTCTTGAGTTTGCGTTTTAATTTTGAGTGAGGTGCTGAATTTCAGTTGAAGTGTTCAATATGATATCCAGTCTTACTTTTGAGTTGAAGCGTTGAATTTCGGTTGAAGTATTGGATATAATCTACCGTTTTACTTTTGAATTTCCGTTGAAGTGTAGGATATATGGTACGAGTATTACTTGTGAGCTGAAGCGCTGAATTTCAGTTGAAGTGTTGAATATGGTATCGGGTTTTATTTTTGAGTTGAAGAGCTGAATTTCAGTTGAAGAGTTGAATATGATCTCGAGTTTTTCTTTTGAGTTGAAGCATTGAATTTCAGTGGAAGGACTGTATAAAATCTGTAGTTTTACTTTTGAGTTGAAGCGTTGAATTTCAGTTGAAGTCTTGAAAATAACCTAGAGTTTTAATAATCAATAATCCTAAATCTAGTATCAGCCTAATAAGACATATACAACGTTATTTAAAGCTTTAAGTGCTGATAACTGTAAATACTTAAAAAAAAATGAGGGTGATTTTAGAAATATACGAGGTTCGGTACAGATAAATATACCGTATGAAATTAATTTTAGTAAACAGTGTTTAAAGCTTTATTTCAAAAACTGCTTTGGAAACTAGACAATGGGTCGGAGGCGGACTGTTATTATTATTATTATTATTATTATTATTATTATTATTATTATTATTATTATTATTATTATTATTATTATTATTATTATTATTATTATTATACACCAAAACATAAGATGAACTGCAACCCTGTATGAAAAAAAATGACGTATTTCGCTTAGATATCAATCCTAATGAATTCTTCTTTGATATCTTGTGAAGAGAAAGGAAAAAATTTGTTGTTTAATTCGTTTATTTAGATATAGGCGCAGAGAGAGAGAGAGAGAGAGAGAGAGAGAGAGAGAGTTACGTAATAACCGAGGCGATTAGACGAACTTAAGAACTACAGCATCAATGAGAAAAAAAAAAAACTAGTGATGCTGGCTGAGGGAAATGCAGTGCCGACGACCTGCAGAAACGAGAGCAGGTCGGAGAAGAAGAGGAGGAGTCGATTTACTGGCCTTCTCCCCCAAATCATAATTCGACGCCGAAATTCCTCGACTTCGGCCCAAAAAGACAACGAAGCGAGCGGTTTCCTCTCTCTCTCTCTCTCTTCCCGCCCCGCCGCCTCTTGCATACTAATGGACCCCACCAGAGCGCTGCCGGGCGGCAGCACCGCTGAAGATCTCATTAATTCTGTTCCTAATGAGGAGGTCCTCCTGTTGCTGCCCCAGATATCTCTCCTCGCGTTGTCTACACGGCAGAATGGCCTCTCCCGAGGGGGAAGGGGAAGGAGTCCTGGCCAGAGAGAGAGAGAGAGAGAGAGAGAGAGAGAGAGAGAGAGAGAGAGAGAGAGGAGAAGGGATTGAGGAAAGAGAGTGGAGGAGGGGTTGAGGACAGAGAGAGAGAGAGAGAGAGAGAGGGGAGGCTGTTGAGAGAAAGAGAGAGAGAGAGAGAGGAGAGAGAGAGAGAGAGAGTGGAGGGGTTGAGAGAGAGAGAGAGAGAGGAGGCCGAGAGAAAGAGAGAGTGGAGGGGGTTGAGAGAGAGAGAGAGGAGGCTGTTGGAAAAAAGAGAAAGAGAGAGAGAGAGAGTGCGGAGGAGAGAGAGAGAGAGAGAGAGAGAGAGAGGAGAGAGAGAGAGAGAGAGAGAGAGAGAGAAGGTGGCGGAGGGAGTAGGATTGTGGGTGAGGGAAGGGATGTGACAGGTGATATGGTAGCTTGTCTTGAGGGGGGAGGAATGGGCTGCAGTAAAGGTGACGTCTGGGCACCGCAAATAATTCGGGAATGAAAGAAAACTGAATAAATCGGGGAAAATATAAGGAAGTGAGTGAGAGTTGACGCGCATTTTTCTGAGACGACAAGTTTACCCTATTTGTATGCACGGCGTCGCAGTTGGGAACCTGTGCTTTAGTTTATAGATTTCTGGAAATGCCCGACCTGAATGTAAATGTAATCTGACGCTGTATTTCTTTTGTTACGGGAGATTACCGAGACGAGTCTTGTCTTAGCGGATTTTAATTTAAATCATTTGTTCGGTTTTTCAGGCCACTTCACAAAAACAACAACAACGGCAAAAGTAGATAGTTTATAAAGCCATTCCACATCAGCAGTCAATAAGAGCAATAAAATTTCCTTTCCTATCATTGAAAGGATAGAATTGAATGAACATTTCATTTATCGAATTTAAATTAAAGGATATCTCCCTTAAGTTTAAGTATCAAGTATTAATTTTCATGAACCGTCCTTGTCCTTAAAAAAAGAGTTCGTCCTCTCTGCATCATATCTATGGCATTCTCCAAAGATTGAGATTAGCTTTAGGTAGTTACGATTTAAAACTTATTTCTTTGCAACACATATTTCTGGCTGGGAGTAGGATACCAGGTCTCTCGTGTTCTGCCAAATACGGAACGATCAATTATACGGTTAAATATACGTGCGAGTAAAAAAAATAGGATAATGAATCATTGAATAGGCAAATTCAGTAGAGCAAAAAGGAAGACGCTTTTACTTATATATTTGCCAATCTTTAATAGGCATTGCGCGATCACATGCAATTTTTTAAAATCCATATAAGGGCGCCATTCTTTTGATTTATTGACGTACCGTGCAGCAGATGTAAGATGGTGTGCTAGTAGCTTTCATTCATACGAAGCTCCTTTAGATTTGCGCAAATTGATATTAGTTAATACTTTAGAGAAGTTTATTTAAAGACACGGGATAATTCATTGCTCGGATGATATCTGCAAAATCTGTTTCGAAAAGTTCGCTTCCATGTAAATTCCAGGAACGATTTTTACGATTTTTTTTTAGCCCTCGATTCTCTCTCTCTCTCTCTCTCTCTCTCTCTCTCTCTCTCTCTCTCTCTCTCTCACACACACACACACACACACACACACACACACACACACACACACAAAAGAGAGAGAGAGAGAGAGAGAGAGAGAGAGAGAGAGAGAGAGAGAGAGAGAGAGAGAGAGAGAGTGAAGCATGGGTAAAAGCTTAGTAAAGATAAGTGAAAATTTAAAATAAATCCTTTTTCTTTAATATAAAATGGATAGCTCGAAGACGTTGGCTTCCCTTCTACTTCCAAGCTGCGGAAATCATTTCCCACTTCTGTTTTCCACGTTACTGTGGTGCTCTCTTTGAGAGGGCGGGACTACCATACCCCAGGCCTTTGAAAGAAACTGTCTACGAACTGAATTGAATTGAATTGAACTGAATTGAATATAGAATTTAGGCCAAAGGCCAGGCACTGGGACCAATGAGGTCATTCAGCGCTGAAACGGAAATTGACAAGAAAAGTTTCAAAGGTGTAACAGGAGGAAAACCTTGCAGTTGCACTATGAATCATTTGCTAGGAGGGGGTGGAAAGTAAGATGGAAGAAAGAAGATATGAAAGGAGGTAGTAGTAAAAGGAACGAAAGGAATTGCAGCTAGGGGCCGAAGGCATGCTGCAAAGAACCTTAAGTAATGCCTACAGTGCACCACATGAGGGGAATTGGCGGCACTACCCCCCTACGGGGCAAAGAAACTCTAAACCTCTTGTTTGTTCGGGATAAGCTAACGTTAGGCATTTTTCCTCTGTTTAATTGTCTTCGCAGGGAATATTATTTGGGATGTCTCCGTGTGTCTCCACATTAAGTTTTATTTGGGATTATTAATCAACAAGCACGCAAACTTACAAACTCAAGTACAGAACATAACCTTGTGTAATCGGATAGTTTAAGAGAATACATTTGTCTAGGGAAAAAAATTAGAAACTGAGAAAACTCTGATCTTCGTGACTATTTCTGTCCGAATTTAGACGTTTCTCTTATTCCTTTTTATTATTATTTTTCTTATTTACTGTTGCGTGTCATCCTGTAACTCTGGAGCCAAGGACATAGCAGAGCACATTTGGTGAAAGGGGAAACCCCCCTTTTAATATGTTTTCAGATTTTTCAGCAAATATCCAACGAGTAACGGGACTGATTTGATATTAAGAAAGATAAGAAAAAAAAAAAAAAAAGATTTTGAGGGATGTTTCCGTGTAGCAAATATATCATTTCCATCTTGAAACGTAGGGCGTGGTCTGGGACGAAAAAGAGAAGAAGACTAAGAGAATTAAAATAAGAATTTTTATTTTCTCTCGCCGTTCGATGAATGCAACATCAATTTAAACGTTCCAGTGGAGGAGAAAGTCGTCATCACTTCATACTTCATATTTCATCATTGGAAATCGATTCCTTTTTTATCTGGAATCGAGATAGAAACGCATCCGCGCTCGCCAATCTTCCCCGCGTCGCTTGCGAGAGAAATCCTAGATCGTTTCGACTCCGGAGGGGGAAACATCACCTCGCACGAACGGCCGAAATGGGCGAAAATGTCTGTTATTTGGGCGTATATATTACTCTCTTACTGTCCACGAGTTCCGTCGTCGGGGATACCACCTCCTCCTCCTCTAATAGAGCAGGCTATCTCGGGAGCCATCTTGGGGTCACTTAGGAAGAAACCCTCCGTCGGAATGCTTGCGAACAACCTTCCCGAATCTTTTCTGAGCGAGGGCCATTGCGAAATGAAACCTCTTTTCCGCAGTGATTTATCTCCCGGGATAAGTATCGGCTACTGACAGTTCTTATCACGCCCACGTGCAAAGAGACAGGCGGACGGACAGAAGTTCAAGGAGTCTCGCGATATCATAGATAAGGGAATTGAATGCTGATGCGCGCCCTTATCATAAAGGGGGTGGGGGGTTGGCTTGCGTAAACACGCCCAGCTGTGTATATATATTTTTTTCATACATTCCGTATTGAGAACGGTTTGGTGCACACACCAGTTTCTCACGGGAATTTGTTGATTACGGCCAAGTGATTTCTTTGTAAAAGTGAGAGAGAGAGAGAGAGAGAGAGAGAGAGAGAGAGAGAGAGAGAGAGAGAGAGAGAGAGAGAGAGAGAAAGATAAGAATAAATAAAAAATGCACTATGGAGTCTGCAGCCAAACGTATGGTGTTATTTGTTGATATATAACACTCTGGAAACCGCTGAACGAAACGAGTGTTTGATTTATTTAATACTCGTATATTAAAGCTAATTTGTCAAAGAGCAAAGTTACCAATAATCCTTTCCTCCTTCAAACTTTACCTCCCCAATTTATGTCAGTGAGAAATGTATTCAAACGTCTCGACATAATGTCCAGAGGTTGAAGAAACACTTCCAGGAATGACTATACACTCCTATGATCAAAGCCAGTGGTGCTATTGAGATATAATGTGTACCTATATCCTATCCTTCCTACTTCATTATATTAAAAAAAAAGAGTCAATAGAAAAATGGGCTCTTCAGTTAAGAAATTGTTCTGATCACTTGAACACTTATTTGTTTCTTGTAATATAGACATCAAGAGGGCGTGTGATTTATTCGGAAAAATAACCCGTAATGATAGATATGTAAATTTATTTGCTATATTTTCTTGACAGAACATCTTTTTCCGAAGGACAAGTCTCTCTCTCTCTCTCTCTCTCTCTCTCTCTCTCTCTCTCTCTCTCTCTCTCTCTCTCTCTCTCTCTCTCTCTCTCTCACCAGTCTTTATTAACTAATGATAGGACCTGTGTATGATTTTCATGTGCTATTAATGACAGAAGATGCAGTTCCAGAAAAAGTAATATTATTATTATTATTATTATTATTATTATTATTATTATTATTATTATTATTATTATTATTATTATTATTATTATTACTGACTGAGTGTCACCACTGTTTCACAATATTATATTTAATGATTCTTCTAGAGAATGGCCTCACTTGATGGCTGTCTCATGCAGTCAGAATTAAGGAAAAACTCCAGAAACTGAGCCTTTCACTATGTCCCAAACCTTTGCCCCTTCTTGATGTTTATGCATACTCTCAAAAGAAAAAAATTTCTACCCACCTATGTTGTTTTTCTCTTTTACCACCAATTTTTTTTTTTACTTTTTTTTCCCCACTCTCAGGAAAGATTTTCTGCAACGATTGGTTTTGTGGTTCATTATCTGACGTTTTTGTTTTTGTGTCTTTTTTTTGTGGCCGGTTTGTGAATTAGCAAGGAAATTGCCTTCGTGGTAATGCCTATTACTTGGCGTTCGTTTACTCTTTGTGATCATGATTGCATAGTGCATGACGTAAGCATGGGAATAGACTACACAAGACTTACCCTTGAATTTCTTTATTAAAGAATTTCTTTAAAAAAAAATCCTGGATAAGTTTTGGCCTGTTCCCGTGATTACCTCATGCTGTGTGTGATGTTTATCAGCTGGGAAGACTAATTTGAAATTGGGGTTAAGTTAGTTTCTGATTAAAAGTCCAGTGTTTTAAGTTAGTCTCCAAATGAAATTGCAATTGTTAATGTTAGTTTCTTGAAATTACTGTTGTTTCACTTAGTTGCTAATTTTTATCATTTACTTTTCTATATTTTTCGTTGGTCCTCTGGTATGACATGCCGCTCAGATGTCGCGAGTTCGCGCCTCCCCCAAGCCGACGAAAAAATCACTGGCTCTGTATCATGATCAGTTACTGCCGCAGTGTGGGGTCTGCGGTTGGGGGTTGAAACCAACATTCTTTGGAAGCTTGAATTTCAAGTCAGTGGCTCCTGTGTGCTTGTTCTGTGTGAATAGGTTTCATCCACCGAAATAATAATAATTAGTGGAATACAGTATATTGCACTGTGAATTATTCAATTTTTATTTTAAACTGAAATTCACTTGTGTTGCATATAAGAGATCTACTTGTTTCTGCACTATAAATCAAAGTTCCATAATGCATGACTCCAAAAACTTTATCTTTATTTTAACCACTGGAGAAAAACATTTCCACTGAAGAGCAAACTCCAGTCACGACTTGGCCATTCTGTTGGTCAATTTGATAGAGTGCCTCTGCTTACGCAGAAAATTTACCACTAAATCGCCCCATATTTTAGACCAACCATTTGGCAAGGGACTGCCAGAGGTATGCAAATGTCCCTCCCCTAATCTTGTATTGTTTATCTTCCTTGGACGAGTATTGTACGGGATGCGAAATTTATGGCTTGTTTACATTATCCCCTAAATGTCAGGCTCCCCATATATGTCCCCAAGTTGTAGCTGTATCTTGATTTGAACCATAAGGACTAACAGGTGAAATTATTGTAAGATAATCATATCACCGTTTGTTCTGTTCATTTATGTGTATAAAACATAAAAACGAAATCTCTTAATGGTGTCTATAATGGTACTTCTAATGAATATTGAATTGGTCATAGAGTTTTGCATGCGGTACCTGAAATGGTGAGTCCGTTCAAGTCGCACCCGGTTGCTCGATGAAACGCCAAAAACCCGGGAAACCATAATAACGTGATAGCATTTCTGGAGGTGCATGATTCCATGACAGTCTCCAAGCACTGTTAACTGATGGGTCTTTCAACACCAGCTTTCAAAATCTAACGATAATTTCATTGTTTTTTATGTATTTAACTAGAGGATAGATACCTCAGTCAGTAAAACAAACTGCAGACTTTTCTTATACTTCTTACCGAGTTTTTTTTTCTTAAATTTAAGATCTAAACGTCGGGGCCCCCACACCCCACCCCCCACACCCCACCCCCACTTTTAGTTTGCTGTAAAAGAAAACTATTTGTGTCGGCTTTGTCAGTCCGTCCGCACTTTATTCTGTCCCCACTTTTTCTGTCCGTACTTTTTCAGTCCTCTCTTTTTTCTGTCCGCCCTCAGATCTTAAAAACTTCTGAGGCTAGAGGGCTGCAAATTGGTATGTTGACCCTCCAGCCATCAAACATACCAAACTGCAGCCCTCTAGCCTCAGCAGTTTTGATTTTATTTAAGGTTAAAGTTAGCCATAATCGTGCTTCTGGTAGCGATATAGGATAGGCCACCACCGGGCCGTGCTTAAAGTTTCACGGGCCGCGGTTCATACAGCGTTACACCGAGACCACCGAAAGATAGATTTATTTTCGGTGGCCTTGATTATACGCTGTAGCGGCTGTACAGAAAACTCGATTGCGCCGAAGAAACTTCGGCGCATTTTTTACTTGTTTTTTTCCTGTGTACAGCTTTATAGAAGGAAGGCTTTTACCAGACTGATCAACATATATCGAATATTGTTCCTTGGAACCTCAAGAAGTGCATAAATGAGAAACACCTCTCTTTAATTTGGATGATGTAAGGCTGTCAAATTTAAGCTCCTAATATTATTGATAGGTGATATATTTATAGTGCTTCATAAATATTCTCATTGCTGTTGGGATAATCCATCATGCGTCATGGCCTTGGAGATTTCAACACTTTTGAAGTAATTATCTGCTTAAAGACTTATTTTTTTGGCCGTTGTAAACTTTCGCTTATTCCCTTAGGTGGATGCACCAGAAAAAAGTAAACATAGGTTTGCATGTTTATCTTGGTTTGCCACAAAATGTTACAAGATTATAAATAGTTGCGTTCATGGCCGTTCTTTTAAGTTATTAGCTTGCCCTTAACCTTAATGAGAGTAATGCGTCGACCTTTCGCTAATATTTATGTAACGGACCTTCAATCTGTCAAAAATGAAATTCACGGATAAATTCAGACTTAATCCCTCGCATATGGTAAAGGATATATAAAGTTCCTTACAATTTTCTGGTTTTAAATCCCCAAGGTATGAGATTGGAAATCTCTCCCCCCTTTTTGTTTTTCTTGAAGGCATTACGCACAATAATAACAGTAATGCCGGCGAAACGTGATTTCATTTTTCCCTCGGCGAAAAACTGCTAATCCCAAAATCCTCAAACAAAATCCCTATTATAAAGCCGTTAACATTTGCGTCAGGCCAGGGAGATTTATGAATCCTGTCGATTTATGCCAATGAGGACAACGGGGAATTTTCCAATTTCTTTTAATCACCGAGTAAGCATCACGATTCGCCTTTTCAAGCAAAGTGATTGCATACCCTAATTGGAGGGCTAAGCTTGACATTGTCCCCCTTATCGCTCCCCCATCCCCAATCCACCCCCCCACCACCCCTCTCCCCACCTCCCACTGAAAAAAAATTAAATCGTGAGATTTGAGTTGGTGACTTTTAAAAGGTCAAAATGCTTTATAAAATATCCTTATTTTCGCTTTTCCTTCTTTTTAAGGATTTTTATACTTTTTTAAAAATATTTTATAGAATTTCGCGTGTGAGGGGAGGGTTGGGAAACAGTGGGAATGCGACCAAACGTTGAGACGTAGAGAGAGAAAGAGAGAGAGAGGCGAGGGTTGGGAAACGGAGAATACGACTAAATGTTGATACGGAGAGAGAGAGAGAGAG
>NC_089750.1:72152206-72157206 GCF_040412425.1 Macrobrachium rosenbergii
GTTTGATGAGTTTTTTCTTGTTTTTTTATTATTCAAGAAAAAAAAACTAGTAAAAACTCTGCCGAAGTTTCTTCGGCGCAATCGAGTTTTTGTATAGCGTATAATCAAGGCCGTCGAAAATTGATCTAACAATCAGTGATCTCGGTATAATGCTGTATGAGCCGCGGCCCATGAAACTTTAACCACGACCCGGTGGTGGTTGTCCTATATCGTTGCCAAAAGCACGATTATGGCTAAAGTGGTGGTTGTCCTATATCGTTGCCAAAAGCACGATTAGGGCTAATTTTAACCTTAAATAAAATAAAAATTACAGAGGCTAGAGGGCTGCAATTTGGTATATTTGATGATTGGAGGGTGGATGATCAACACACCAATTTGCAGCCATCTAGCCTCAGTAGTTTTTAAGATTTGAGGGCGGACAGAAAAAAATGCGGACAGAAAAGTGCAGACAGAAAAACTGCGGACGGACAGCCAAAGCCGGCACAATAGTTTTCTTTTACAAAAAACCAAAGTTGTGCCTATTACCCATTATTATTATTATTATTATTATTATTATTATTATTATTATTATTATTATTATTATTATTATTATTGTTGTTGTTTAAAAGACAGTAAACGTCCTTGCTTCTTGTGGGCTATTTGGACGTGAATTGCGTCAATTAAAAGTTGTTAAACTATCTACGTTAAAACATTTTTCGTGTAAAGCTGATTTCGGAAGCAAAATATGCAAGAGGAAATTTCAGCTTTCTAATGTCACTAAATTCATTAACTTGTAAATCACATTTGTGACCGTGATCAAAAGAAAAAAGTCTCTCTCTCTCTCTCTCTCTCTCTCTCTCTCTCTCTCTCTCTCTCTCTCTCTCTCTCTCTCTCTCTCTCTCTCTCTCTCTCTCTCTCTTCCAGAGAAGGGGTAGGAAATCTTGTAAAAATATTCTCATAAGGTCAGATGTCAGTTCATGGGTGAAAACGGATTTTGAATTTAAAGTCCTTTACGCATTTGTGAAATATCTCTCAATTTTTTATCTAATCGAGACCAGTTTATTTTTCAACCATCTCAGGCATTTACTCATGATACCTCAAATTTTATTAATTTATTTGAGATCAGATACATAAGTTAAAAAAAAAAATTCAAGACATCTTAATTTTTCTGGCTCAACCAACCCTTTGTAACCTTTTCTTTACGTGAACTTACGAGGGAATCTTTGTCGTGGTAAGTAATGTAAATATCATTTGAACTGTTTTACTTTTATTCGGTGTTCTATAATTTTTTTCAATGCATCTCACGCGGTGCACTGTAGGCATTACTTAAGATTCTTTGCAGGGTCCCTTCTGCCCCTAGCTACAGCCCCTTTCATTCTTTTTACGGTACCTCCACTCACATTCTTTCTTCCATCTTACTTTCCACCCTCTTCTAACAGTTGTTTCGTCGTGCAACCGCGAGGTTTTCCTCCTGTTACACCTTTGTAACCTCTTACTTTCAATTTTCCTTTCAGCGCTGAAGTCCCTCGTAGGTCCCAGCGCTTGGCCTTTGGCCTAAATTCTACATTCTATTCTATATTCTATTCAGTGATGGTTTTAACCCTTCCTGAGGACTCGGTACCTACTTCTTTACTCTATTTCATTAACCCTTTGCGAAATGGAAGCGAGTAGGAATTGGATGGCAGTTTTTCGGTTGGTTCCATCTTTTCTTCATGTCTTTCGTCGTAATTGGTATTTTAATCTAGTTTCAAATCCTCTTTCACCAGCGCTATGAGTGTAGCGCTGGTGAAAGATTTTATCATGCATAGGCTTGAAAGCTACATTTTGAACCAGTCCTATCTTTTTTCTTCAGTATTATTAAATCAGGTTTGTATCCTTAGTTTCTGCAAACAGTAATAATTTCAATCTCTGATTTGTTAATCTGGCCTTTATAGCTCTCGGAAAATCGACTGTTATTTTTTGACAGATTAATTTAACTGACTGATATCGCAAGATGAAGTCGATTTTCGGTCAGCATATCGACCGTCAGATTCTCTTCATTATGATCCAAGTAAAAATCTCCCTTCCACCAATAATCATATAATTAACTTTTTTTTTTCTTTTTAGCTAAGTAGGCAAAATGATCAGGTTTTTGGCTTTACATTTTCATAACTTTTTATGGATCATCTGCTCTCCAAATATTTAAGCGAGGAGAAAATTCATTCCTGCTCTCTGCTGCTGACGTCTCCTGAATTTCAAGTGTATTTTTTTCTATTTCCTTATATATTTTTATTTATCACGTTTTCCTATAACTTGTCTCTCTGCACGCTGATTTCCCTTTGTAGGCCTTTTTGGTTTATAGTCTGTTGAATTAATAAAGATTTAAAGAGAGAAAGTCGTACTTTTAAATGATTTCAGCCCAATGTTGAAATTTGCTTTATTCTTATGAGAATATTCGAACAACTTGCTGGATAATATGACTAAGCACGAGTATGATTTACAGGAACCAAACTGTACTGTCGGTCTCGGAAAATAAAGACAATAAGATTACACGGAGAAACACCTCGTTCCTTGAGAGTATTGCATCAAGCATCCTTCATTCGTAACTCCGTAGATTTTTGCAGCGTTGATCCCTTTCGAAAGAAATGTTACTCAACAGAATGATTTGTAAGGCTTCGAAGGGCACGCTGGGCTGGGAGTGAATAAAGAAAACTGGCTTTCGGTAGGATTATTATTGGGCTGTAAAAAAGATCGTTAAAATTCTTTCATAATCCTTAAAAGCTTCTGTCCGCTAAAAACTCGTTCACGATTATAGAGGGACTCCTACGGTAGACGCTAGTCTGCTTTTTCCCAAACTATTCATGCAGCTGCCCTGGCCTAGAAATCCCACATGCACGTCTAGCATATTTTATCTCTTTAGGAAATACTAAAACCATGATATGCATATTTTTGGAACTAAGATATCCGGAGACTTGTCAGTTTTATGTTAGTTTTAGAAATATTCGATGTATGTTTGGAGCCTGTCTTCACGGTTCTTTGCGCATTGTTGTATTGTGAAACATACCAATATGAGAACGCATGAGTGACTTAAAACATATTTGGTATATTTAGTGGCTTTGCACTGGGATACTCAACATCGAACAATTTCGGTTGAAATTTTATAGTGACTTTTTTGCGTTATGACTCGAAAACCACCCATGTTAGACTCATAGGCAGAATGTGATCGTGGAAGTTCTCATTTAAACCTGTAAGTTCGTAATTACAGTGAACAATAGTGCGTCGGTTTCAGACACATTCATTCTTTCTTAAGTGTTTTCTTTCAACATGTAGGCTTACTAATTTTTTATCATTTACTTTGTAAGAAACACATTGGTTTCAAACCGATTTTATATGTGATCCAGGAGAGACACTTAGACCATTTTTCACAAGCAATTGTTAGTATTATATATATCTTGTGTGTATACAAATTATCCATGCCATTGCATGTTCTAACAATAAGTTATTTTTTAACTGGACAGCATGTAGATTTTAACCCTTAAGAAAAAAAACAAAAACCCCTACCTCGTAGTTGCCTGTGATAAATATGTTCCTGATAGTAATGAGGGATAGCTGTTTTCTGAAAAGTATCCTGTTCGGAGATTATACGTAGTATAGATAAAATAGGATAAAGAAGCCTTTTTTTTTCATCGTGGAATTGGGATGTTTTGCAAATAAATTTTTCCTACATCATACAATTCGCGTATGCATTGAAACAAAAATCAACGTTCTACCTGAGATTGCAGGAGCGCAAGGCAGATGTGTGGAGATGAAAAGAATATGTAATAATTTTAAAAAAGAAAGAAAGGAACCGGTCATTCATCCAAAACTTGGTTTCCGTGACCTGCCATTCCATCTGCATCATATAATCGGGTTCATAAAGAAGGAAATTCAGTCAGTAATCATTTAGTGAATTGTGGGATTTGTTGACCGTAGAGAAGGATCACCCTTTTGTAATAGAACTCTAGAATATCTGGATAAAAGAAGAACCCATATTAAAGACTTCAATATTTGTAATGATCTTAAAACTCTATCTGAGTCACTGTCCTGTGTTATTGGCATTCTTCATTCTGGTCAAGTTACTTAAGCTTTGATCTTTACAAAGAACAAAGCTTAAGTAACTTAACTAGAATGAAGAACGCCAATATCACAGAACATTGACTCAGATAACTAAAGACAGAAAAGCCTGAGATATGTGATGGCCTACGTTGTTGGGAGCAAGGTCTGTTGTCAAAGAAACACAAGAGGTTTGTTTTGGCAATTCTCCACTGTGTTTGTGAATCTTGCTTTGAGTATCCAGACCCCTTATGCTTTGCATGAAATTTTCAGAACTTAGAAGACCTGTGATTCTAAATGCCAAGATGAGATAGAATTTCTATTTTATATTTTTTTTCCTATTATAGTAATTAGTCCTTCAAGCAGTTACTGATCCTCGATCAGTAGCTAATCGCTCTAGCAGTAACTAATACCTTGAGACGTAACTACGCCCTCGAGCAATGATTCCTTGAGAAGTAGCTAATCCCTCGACCAATAACTAATTCCTGGAGAGGTAACTGGTCCCTCAGTCAGTAATTAATTCGTCAAAAAGTAACTAGTCCTTCGAGCAATAACCACAACTAATCCTTCGAGCAGTAACTAATTCCTCGAGAAATAAATATTTCCCCGAACATTAACTAAGTCATCGAGAAGTAACTAATTCCTCGAGAAGTTAGTAGTCCCTCGAGACGTAACAAATCCCTCGAGACGTACGTAATTCCTCGAGCAGTAACTAACTAATCCAACGAGAAGTAACTAATCCCTCTAGCAGTGGTTCAGCATTGCTACAAATTCAGACGTTCGGGTGAAACCCCGTTTAACTAACGGTATATCGATATCGAAATGGACCCGAGGATCGAGATATTGGCCAATTATTAGTCTCACGGTGTAAGTGCTAACAGTAGTCACAATCTATCACTGATGAGATAAAAGGTTTTATGAAAGATAAGTTGATATCCTCTACAGTAACA
>NC_089750.1:72159706-72242206 GCF_040412425.1 Macrobrachium rosenbergii
TATATATATATATATATATATATATTTGTTTATGTGTGTGTGTTTGTGTGTAAAGATATTTGAGTGCAGTAGCATCTTTGTTTATTTAGCTTTCGTTCAGTTACCTAACGCCAGTGAAGGGTCATAACCTGCTACCAGTCACTCAGTCGACGGTGATCGGTAATAACAGGGTTTCTGAAAGGGATCTTTCGACCGGGGTTTAATCTTTTTATATTATTACACAGAATCCCATTTTTTCGTTGAAAGAGAGAGAGAGAGAGAGAGAGAGAGAGAGAGAGAGAGAGAGAGAGAGAGAGAGAGAGATCTAAGACTCCCTTGAAGACAGTAAGTAAGTAGCGTTCCCACAAAAATCTCCTTTTCATCCCGCAGAGCAAGAAGGGCATATTGCCAACGGCCCCACTGTTACCTTAGCGACGTTTTTGCCCCCTGGAGTTCAATTAGGCTGGCCAACTCTGCTTTTACGACTGATGGGACTGATAGATACTGACGACGATGGCGCGTCCGATTCCTCGCACTAAGCATTCGTTATCTTTGCCTTGTCTTCGAAGGATGTACGTGGCTCCAGACCAGAATTCTTAATGTAAAAGTAAATGATGAAGATAAGGGAGTATTTACTTTTACTCCACGAAATGTCAAATTTTCAGAACTTTGGCAAAGTCGCAACTCCTCCTCATCAGCACTGACGTATCGAGACACGTTAGCATAATGGCGACTCCCGCCGCTAGGGGGCTGGCGGCTCAGCGCGTCTCGATACATCCAGCAATAAAATTAGAATATCGCGCACTCGGGGATACGGATATATATTCGCCAACAATTATGAGGTTCCCAGAGGATTAATCAATCCTCCTGCCATTTTTCGCCACCGTTTGTTTATATCCAAGGACAGCCGGACTATAAACACAGGGGAGAGGGGATTGAGAAAGCGAAAGGAGACAATCTCCGTCTGCGCAATCAACACCGACCTGCTCCGGAAAGAAGGAAATGATCCACTAAATCCAGCGTTGTATCTCTTGTCTTATGCTCAGGTGCCTCGTTTACTCGTCTCTCGCTGTCGTATGCTGCTGGGGCCACGGAATCATCTTCTGTCATTTCGTTCCTTTCGAATTTAAATGCAAATTCATATGCAAATTGGAGACGGTCACATGAGCATGGAGTTCATGAAAATAGATATGTGGAATTTATTGGGGTTTTGTTTTAGTTATATTATTTTACATGTAATAATATGATTTATGGCGGACATATTACATATTGCTTTGAATGTAGCCTATGCACACACACACACACATACATATATATATATATATATATATATATATATATATATATATATATATATATATATATATATATAGTATATGAGTATATGACAGACAAACAGGCTTGAATTTAACGAAATTCAGTTACAAAAAAAAATTTTAGAAATAGGTGTGTTTCCTTAGGTGGATGGGGAACTGAATTTTTTTACGCTTTTTACGCAAATCTGGTACCTAAAGTTAAATCTTAAAAAAAAGCTGGTAAATATTTCTAAACTGCTGAGATAAACGGATAAACAGGTGAAAAGGATGTATTTAAATTTATGCATATGAAATGAAGCCTCAACATTTTTTGAGACTTGCTAATCCACGAATAAAAAGTGCTGAATGTGGACCATAGTATTATTGCTAACTTTAAGGGTCTACACACTAGTGATTTATCAAATTCGCTAATACACATTGACTTCAAAATAAGAATGAAACACATGTATTTAATGCAGTACTCACAGAGACTAAGGAACTGTTCTCGAAATAGTACCCGTAGGAAAGAGACACTGTCGCGTTTCGTGTAGAGAAAAGGTTTAAACAGAAAAGGTTTAAATACTATTGATTTTAAAGTTGTTACCCCATTGCTAAGTACCACACACTTTTCCTTTTTATGCAGTAACATAGCAGTTAAATACCCTCTGGCTTTCAAATATCCTGTTATTTGATTTCTGTTTGGTGACTTGAGAGTTTGACGAGACTTTACGTCGACTATGGTCTTAAGAAATATTGGAGACTTCAACGCACATAAAGAAATAATCTTGAGATATTTTAAGTTTTCGGTGGATCTTATTTGCGCAGTCGAATTAGATTTTTCGTACTCAGATTCATTACGGTTTATATACTATTGATTTGAAAGTGGTTACCCTTTTAGTAAATACCACAAATGTCCTGTTTCTCCAATATCATAGCAGTTAGATATCCACTGAATTCCAAATATCCTGTCACTGGATTTCTGTTTGGTTACATCAAGGTTCGACGGGACTTTTACGTCGACTATTGTCTTAAGAAATGTTGGTGACTTCAACGCACGTAAAGAAATAATCTAGAAATCTTATAAGTTTTCGGTGGATCTTATTTCTGCAATCAAATTAGAATTTTCATACTCAGATTCATTATGATTTTAAAGTGGTTGCCCTTTGGTAAGTACCGCACACTTTTCCTTTTTCTCCAGTACCATAGCATTTAGAAATCTAATGAGTTCCGAATGTTCTGTAACTGGATTTCCTGTTTGGTTACATCAGTTGGTAACTTCAACGCACATAAAGAAATAATCTAGAGATATAAGTTTTCGGTGGATCTCATTTAAGCAGTCGAATTAGATTTTTCGTACTCAGATTCATTATGGTTCATATACTATTGATTTGAAAGTGGTTAATGTTTCTCCAATATCGTAGCACTTAGACATCTAGTGAATTCCAAAATCCCGTCGCTGGATTTCTGTTAGGTTACATCAGGGTTCGACTAGGTTACATCAGGGTTCGACGGGACTTTTACATCGACTATTGTCTTAAGAAATGTTGGTGACTTCAACGCACGTAAAGAAATGATCTGGAGATATTATAAGTTGTCGGTGGATCTTATTTCTGCAATCGAATTAGACTTTTCATACTCAGATTAATTATGATTTTAAAGTGGTTGCCCTTTGGTAAGTATCACACACTTTTCCTTTTTCTCCAGTACCATAGCATTTAGAAATCTACTGAGTTCCGAATGTTCTGTAACTTGATTTCCTGTTTAGTTACATCAGGGTTCGACGGGACTTTTACATTGACTATTGTCTTAAGAAATGTTGGTGACTTCAACGCACATAAAGAAATAATCTGGAGATATAAGTTTTCGGTGGATCTCTTTTACGCAGTCGAATTAGATTTTTCGTGCTCAGATTCATTATGGTTTATATACTATTGATTTGAAAGTGGTTACCCTTTTGGTAAGTACCGCAAATGTCCTGTTTCTCCAGTATCGTAGCAGTTGGATATCTACTGAAATCCAAATATCCTGTCACTGGATTTCTGTTAGGTTACATCAGGGTTCAACGGGAGTTTTACATCGACTATTGACATAAAAAAATGTTGGTAGCTTCAATGCACGTAAAGAAATAATCTTGAAATATTATAAGTTTTCGTTGGATCATATTTATTCAATTATGAAATGTTTCATAACCTAAGCTACCTGCAATGTCTTGCAGGAAAATTTTTAGAATCAGGAAAAGTGGGTGTAACGTTGTTTTTCCTGACCTTAACCCAATGTTTTTTACCTGGAAATTAAGCCAATTTTATTACTTGTTAATATTCCAGTGGACTCAGAACTCCCTGAACAGTGGACTTTTAAGTTACTGGGCTGAAAAGATTGTAATTAGGTTTATTGTTCATCAAAATTTGCTTGTACTCTCATTAAAGAAATCCGATATGCCTATACATCGGAGTATACATATTTTTAATGGTTGGTAAAGAAAAATAAAATTTGTCATATGTATGTAACGCACGAGTTAATGCATAAGAATTTTCTCATTGGCAGAAGTCACTATTCGAACTCTCTAAAATTTTAACGATTGCAAAAGATCAGTAAAATTTAGGTTAGCCATGTACATGCAAGCATTTACCTAACGTGAAGAAAGATTGCATAAACACAAAACAAAAGAGAGATTTGGGTTTGGTCTGCAACCAATAAACTCGTACCAGTATGCATGACGAACATGCAAAAGGGTGTAAAGGTTTACTGTGGTATATAAAAGTGCACTGCTGATCTTCCTTCGGCACACCACTGTTCTAATTCCGGCAAGCAAAAACTTATTTAGTTTTGCAGTTTTACGAACCGCCAAGAAAGTCGAGATCTGATCTCACCGTCACAGAATTTCGCCAGTTACAAGGGAAATCAGGTAAGTAAAGTGGATTTCTATGTTTGATGCAAATAAATTTCTCACCTGAGAGAAACTCTCGACGATAAATGTTCTGGGTATCAATTGAGCAAGAAAGTGCTTTGCTTTTATCGCCGCGAACGATAGAGACTTTTCCTGTATGAAAAAAAATTACCTTCTCTAAAAATTACTTTATATTTAGATGTAAGTTGTAAGTTGCTCTTCTTGGCGTGCACACTTGTTATGCATTTCTGCCTCAGATATCTTATTTAAGATAGTATTACTCTTCGAGATGCTTCAAAATTCATTCATTGGTTGAATTCTGCATACTGGAATTGTAACAGCAATGGGTATCGACAACATCGAGATACTCCATTTATTATGACCTTCTATGCCTCTCCAGTGTGTTTACTTAATTTGCTAGATATTCTGTAACATAAAAATTTAGAGGAAAAGCCATAACTTTTGAGTTATACAACCTCGTGTCTGATTTCAGCTTTCATAACAGTTTTTACTGATCTGAAATTTTCTTCTAACGAACAGCAGCTAGGTCACCAATTCCCTGATGGACGTCAGTGGTTCATAGATTGGTTGGTTCAGGAACTCTCTGTCCATTTACAGCAATTCAGTTACAGTGACTGTTTGCAGTGACTGTTTTTAGTTACCTGCTAAAACCGTCCGTGCATTAGGGAGCTGACATATCGCTTGCTTCATTATCATTTTTATCCACTTTTCTAGGATCTGGCATTGCCAGACCTCGAATGCACTTGTTCCTCAATCATCGTCAATACAGGCGAGTTTCCCGGGGTGGAATCCAGCTCGACTAACTTAGCTCTCTTTCAGGGACCTCGTCAGATTCCCACGCTGGAATAATTCGGATACAAAAAATTCCGAGTATCTTATTTCAGAATGTTTCACATCTCGGTTCCAGTCCCACTGAAAGGGTGCTTGGAGCTTTCTCTTCCCTCCACATGACAGGGATCCATACATCAACGCAAATTTGACAGGTTGTATCATTTCCCCGAGGAGCGGGTAAAAAGGCAGAAGTCCTTGAGTAATGCTATACTGCAAAGCACGCCTCTTTACCCACGATCGCTTTTGGCCAATCATCGCACGCTATTCTCATTGTCCAAAGTAAACGGTTTTTTATTTATTTCTTTTTTTGTTAGCTCCATGAAAGTTGGCTCACATTCGAGGTAAATGCGTTTCTTTTTATCGTTTATTAGAGGTTATATACTACAAGTTTTTTGTTAATGGCGTATTTACAGACTTTAGATAATTTTTTGGTAATGTGTAAGTAACTTTTTTTTTCAGAAGGCGGCTGTTAGTGAAGGATATATATATATATATATATATATATATATATATATATATATATATATATATATATATATATATATATATATATATATATATATATATATATATATATATATATATATGTGTGTGTGTGTGTGTGTACATATATATATATATATATATATATATATATATATATATATATATATATATATATATATATATATATATATATATATATATATATATATATATATATATATATATATATATATATATATATATATATATATATATATATATATATATATATATATATATAATCATGAAGCTACAAATATCGTTTAATATCCCCGATGGTGAATTATCACCGAAGGAGAATTTGTAAGTGATAATTGGATCGCGGTACTGCCGGGTCTCGATCCCTCGACACAATTACCTTCCAAAAACTCCAGTCGACGGTCTACCCATTGAGCCATCAAGAGAGGTATAAGTTGATGCCGAATCTGTTGTGCTTGTTTACCGTCGAGAGCGGGTAGACCATCGACTGGAATTGTTGGAAGGTAATTGTGTCGAGCGATCGAGACCCGGCAGTACCGTTCCCATTTATCACTTGGAAATTCCCCTTCGGTGATAATTCCCCAGCGGGGATATTCCCGAAGTAGCGTGAATTTGATATTAAACGACATTCGTAGCTTCATGATTGTGTATAAATCACGGTGTGATAAAAATTTCATATACACACACGCACACACACACACACACACACACACACACACACACACACATATATATATATATATATATATATATATATATATATATATATATATATATATATATATATATATATATATATATATATATATATATATATATATATATATATATATATTTATATCTAAAAAAATAAGTGGGTATATCTGGAATTCATGAGACTTTATTTTGATAATTCTGTTCCCCATTTCAATTCCATTGCGTGTAATGTATCGATGCATTATACTCTGTAATTTCACTCAGAACTAGGGGTGAGTTGTGTAATTTTTACAATGAGTATGTTATATATTTCTTCTTTCATTTCAAGTGAAGCAGCACTAATACTTATTCTGTCAGATGAGTATGTATTTTATAACAACGAAAGAAAAAGAAAATATTATAATTCCCACAAATTTCAGAAATAAGTACATACATCTTTATCAGAATTAATGGAAACAGAACAGCCCATCTGGATCTTCACTCGAGCTGCGTAGGCTGTCCAATTTCTTATTTAGTGATCCCGAGCAAAAAGCAAATTTAGTGAGTGGTAATTTAAGATGGCAGGTATCACTAAGATGAATGTTTCTCTGTTTTTTCTTGCCTTAACCTCGGAAAGAATTGTTTTGGTATTAGCTTCGTCGATATTACGCAGGCTTTGGATGAACGACGTAGATGAGAGAATGCCATTTTGCCTTCGCTGAATTATTATTCTTTTTGCCATAATAAAGTTGAGTTATTGATTTCTTCAGAACTTGGACGTAGGAATACACTAGTTTAGTGAGGGCACTCTAGTTATTTGACCTAGGAACTAATGAGTTTTAGTATGAGTTCGTCAGGAATGTGAGATTGGGATACATGAGTCTAGTGTGACCTCATGTGAGCTTCTAGTTAGGTACACATTAGGTTAGTATGAGTTCGTTAGAACTGCAACTTATGTACATTATAATGGGATGAAATCTCTTCTGTTCTCTGAATGCTGAATACAAGTTCTTGGGTACATCTATTACTCATACAAATATATACCTAACTCTACATGCTGATATCAGATAAGCCCAATTATTATGTTGTATAAAGTTTTTACCAAAATAGATAAAAAATGATAGTCTGAAATGCCACCATGTACACAAATCCTTTTTTTCTCTTTATTTGAGATTGAAAGGGCCAAAATAACTGACTATTTGGAAAGTAAGCTTTCTGGCCAAAACGGTATATGTTCGTAGAATGAATCAAACATGGAATATTCAATATGAAATTTCATATAATCCTCCTGGATTTGCATTTAATTGTAGGTCCGTATTCTACATTGACAGGATAATAAGCATTCACGCCTGTTTGCGTCGAGCTCGTTTTAACTAAAGAAGCAGGATTTCTCTCGAGTTATATAATCATAATTTGCTGCAGCGATGTATTAATGAGAGAGAGAGAGAGAGAGAGAGAGAGAGAGAGAGAGAGAGAGAGAGAGAGAGAGAGAGAGAGAGAGAGAGAGAGAAGATTTGTGTATTAATTTCCAATTACTGAAAAGTAAGATCCACCGAATATTGTTTTTATTTTACTTGAAACATTGTCAGGAAACTCTGCTGTCCAAAATATTTGCCTGCCCTAGCAATGTCAGGAAACTCTGCTGCCCAAAATACTTGCCTACCTTATTAAAATCTGACTTGAATATCAGACTAACATTACCTAACGCAGGAAGACCGGGACAATGACGTATGAAAGAGGGAGTGCTTTCGAGCAAGCAACATAAAAATTAGCCGATTCTCACTGCTTCTGATATCCTCCAGTATGGAAGTATGGGCCGATTTGATAGGGGTTTCATGAATGACCTCTAGTGCTCGGAGGCTGCTGAGAGTTGTGGGGAGGTCCTCGTAAAACCTACAAATAATAGAGGAAAAAAAATTGGAAGAAGAAAGATTCAGGTACCGTTACGCCTGTCAAAAAAGTGGTCTGACATGAAAATGAAACTCCAAAGTATGCAGTGGTCAAGGGGGAGAGAGAGAGAGAGAGAGAGAGAGAGAGAGAGAGAGAGAGAGAGAGAGAGAGAGTTGGTGTGCTGCCGATAGGCTAGTTAAGGAACGAAATTTATTGAACAGAATGACGGTGAAGTGTCGGATCAAGATGAAGTATGAAGTAAATAGTTGGAGAAGGGAGAGGGAGAGGTAGCAGGAGAGAGAAAGAGATAGAAAAAAAACCGGAGAAAAACTTTAGAGGAAAATCTAGAAGTAGAAGGGAAAGCTGGGCGCGGAAGAGATTTCGAAATATTCATAATTGCAGATAATGCAGTCTGATGGGAAATCTGTAAGTACGTAGAGCGACGTAGAAACAAAATAGGTAGATAAAACAACAAAATAAGAGAAGAGAAAAGCATTACTGATGCAATAATGTATGCATCCGTATGTATACAAACAAGCACTTACAAACACACACACACACAGGATATCAGTTCTTTAACTTTGCTTCTGTACAGAATTGTGGGTTAGTCTCCAAAGAGGTATCAGTACTTGTAAAGTGTTCTTGAAATTTCCAGTTTCCGATAGGAACTGAAATGTGCAAGGATCGTTAAGACAGGAGTACAAAAAGCAGGAATGCCGACATTTCTCTAGAGGCAACAGTTTATCAGAAGTGTAGGATGTGAATGTGAAGATGTAAAGACCACGCATTAGTGGTTAGTTTGAGCTCCTCGTCTTATGTTTAGCTAAGCGTTATTTTTAACTCCACTCCATTATCGTCTTTAACCAACTCTTTGAAAGTATAAAAATAATTTTACATGCATTTTGCTCGGTTTTAGGTATAACGTAATTAAGACATAGTTTTAGGTATACGTAATTAAGACATAGTTTTATGTATACGTATTAAGACATATTTTTACCTTTACAGGAATTTGTTGTTGCATTGTATAAGCTATAAATTCCGAGTTAACCGAAAGTTCAAACCTACATCGTAACGTAAAATGCCGTCTGTTCGTAACTGCGTCTCTTTTAGACCACGAAACCATAAACATGAAACATAAACAACGCAAAAACAAAGAGCATGGAACGCCCTTCTCTGATAAACAAACAAAAACCAACAAAACCCACTGAAAGACGGAAATCGCACTTACGAATCGGCATAATTTATTGCTGATTGTTCAAGTCAGGCTTAATAAGCATTGCCTACATAATGATATATTGTAGAGGCTTGTTTAATCTCCGTCATGGAGAAGGCAGTGTAAATATTGGCTGTATATATTGTGTGCCTGATGTTTAGATTACAAGGGTAAAATGCCCTCCGTTTAGGTCGTAAATTAGAGAATGACAATGTTTCAAAGCTTCCTGATTATATGAGATTTTTTTTTTTTTTTTCATAAAAAGTGGTTAGTAGTTTTGGGTTTTTTAAGCCAGGGACTTTTTTTTTTTTTTTTGTCATTGTGATTGGAGTAAGCTGGTCTTTGGAATTCTTTTTTGTAATGCTTTTTTTTTTTTTTTAGTTTAAATCGGCATGTTACCTGTCATGAGTGCTAACCTCTCACAAGCGAGTTATGAATACTGGGTGATATGCTTGATTATATTTTTTGCACCTGCTTGGGCCTTAAATGTGTAATCTTATTTTTTCTCTGTTGAATTCTATTGGAAAGGGGTTTATAGATTAAGTGTTAGGTTCAAGTGCGAGGGGAAAATTGTGAGAGTCTATATCATAAAGGAAAAAAATATGAGTGGAGGGTATGCATGTGTATATATATATATGTATGTATGTATGTGTGTGTATGTATGTATGTATGTATATGTGTGTATGTATGTATGTATATATTGTAGATATATATATATATATATATATATATATATATATATATATATATATATATATATATATATATATATATATATATATATATATATATATATATATATATATATATATATATATATATATATATTCATTGCGATAAGAATATAAACAATTCAAACATGAATTAATTTGTTAAGGAATATAAATTTAGTAGTAACTTCAATCTGGTTGGTTTGGAGATAGTTCAGCCATTCTTAAATACTACGTGTATAGAAACAATAATACAAATCTAAAGAAAGAAAAAAAAAAGCACAGACTTCATTTCTAAATCTTAGAATTTTTAATATTTCAAATAGAAGAGGTATTCAAGTCATGGCAAGTTTCCATTCAGTACCTTCAAGAACCCAGGGTTATATAAACATTCATTTCCTCTCTCTCTCTTTCTCTCTCTCTCAACCAACGCCACTTAAACAAGCCGTTGTGTTCATTAGTGTGTCATATTGGTAGAAAACATCAGAGACAAATGTTGAAGGGGTGTGTTAACATTGTATGGAGCGGTGGTCGGCAGTTACCTGACGTGCGTAGAAAATTGAATGGTCGTTTGATGCCACACCGTTAATGAGGAAGCTACGTTGAGGTGACTTGCATAAGAGAGAGAGATAGAGAGAGAGAGAGAGATTCGATAGGGAGAACAATAAGATTAAATACTTAGTGTGTTTTGAAAAGAGTTAGAGTCCAGTTTATAGTTGAGTGAGAATAAAGCGTTCTGTATACCAGTGTGCGTTTTTTGTTTATTATTATTATTATTATTATTATTATTATTATTATTATTATTATTATTATTATTTTAATGGTATACATTCTTATGATGAAATCTAAGGGCTACGCCCTAAACTTTGGATAGCAAGTTCTTGCTTATTAGTATCAGTTATTCGTCTGGACAAATTTCACATTTTACATTTTTCCCTTTCTTTCCGTTGCATTCAACATCCAGACTTTCTCTATATGGGGGAAAGTTTAATCAACAACCCTCCATACATTCCTTTTGCTTCTGTGCACACACTTTTCTTCCAAACCTTTTGCAGAGCTCCCATTATCTTCCTTGCTTCACCTCTACTTCGAGTCACCATTTTTCTCATCTTTCCACCATTCACTGATTTACTCCCAAAGACCTAGACGAACTAACTTCACCCATTCGCCCACTGTCCGTGCTGACATCCATTGCTGCTTTTGCACTTTTAGTTTTCTGTAAAAGAAAACTATTGTGCCAGCTTTGTCTGTCCGTCCGCACTTTTTCTGTCCGCCCTCAGATCATATAAACCACTGAGGTTAGGGGGCTGCAAATTGGTATGTTGATCATCCACCCTCGAAGCATCAGACATACCAAATTGCAGCCCTCTAGCCTCAGTAGTTTTTATTTGATTTGAGGTTAAAGTTAGCCATAACTGTGCGTCTGGCAGCGATATAGGCCAGGCCACCACCGGGCCATAGTTTTTATTTATTTTGGGTTAAAGTGACCCATGATCGTGCTTCTCAGCATTATACCGAGACCACCAAAAGATACAGAAAACTCGATTTCGCCAAAGAAACTTCGGCGTATTATTCACTTGTTTTTTGTCCATCCCTATAACCTTATTCTTGCAACCCTTTCTTATCAACTTTCTCTTCTACCGTTTTCGAGCTTTTTTCACCAGTCTCTACATCTTCTCTTCACTGGTAGAATTTAACACTGTATCATCCGCAAACATCAGTGACTGGAGACAAACCACATTGCATTGGTATGACTGAACACACGCCGCCTTGTTCTTTTGTGATTGTGAATGTGTTGCCTGAGATTTATGGGGGTTTCTCAGTCTCGTAATCACCGTGTACCTCATGAGTTATCAGACCAGGAACCTGTAGCCTACCTCTAATAATCTGACTCGGTACAAAATATATATAGTCTTAATGCTGAATCAATGCGAAATAAAAATGATTTTGTTGAATCGTAATGACTTGGATTGTGAGCTCACCTATATTTATAACTCTCTCTCTCTCTCTCTCTCTCTCAGAAGACTTAGATGAATTTTCTTCCGCCAAATAAGTGCCCGTTGTAAACCCTTCTGCGAATCGTCATTGATTAATTAACCCCAGATTGAGAACCCATGATTATACTTAGATGCCTTGCCCACATATTTTCCGAATTTACTATTGAATCCTTTTGCTGTATCCTTTGAAAAATCTCCAAATTCAGTAGACAATGTGGGCTATGAATTTTTCAGTACGTATAGCAAAACATAACGGCAAGATCTAGGATGCCGCTGACACACTTTCCTTGAGCATGATTGATGAAAAAGTACGCAGAGTAAAAGGACTTATCTGACCTGCCCTTCTGCAGTGTAAAAGGGTTGTCAGTAGTATTAGTAATAGTAGCAATATAATGTATGTCTTGGAAACTGTATAAAGTACGGTACCTGTTCATTCAAGATAGAGCGAGTTATGTAGACAGTTAATTCAACTGAAATAACTCAAGACCAGATACGTATCTGACCATTCAAGCCCTGGGAGAAAACTAATACGAAAACCGTTCGCATCTGTTAAGAAGAAGAAGAAGAAGAAGAAGAATAAAAAAGGTGGAAACAATCCCATCCCATTATGCAGTCAACGCAGCCGATAACTATCTTGACAAGGCTTATCTAACAATAATGACGGACCATTTACATGCCCCATCGATTATTTCTTTTCCCCCTCCTTTCCCGATCGTTCGGGCCGATAAGGGACCCGACAATATCCCGACGTGTCTTTCCCGGCTTTCCTTCCATGAATCATTGTCAGTTTCTCGTATGTCGTTCAGTCGGCCGTTTCACAGGTCGGGGTCGTATCATTAATCTCCATCACTGACGTCATCGGTAATGTGTTTATTTGCATGCTACCTATCCACGTCCAGCGGCGGCGGCTGTTCAGTGGTCTTTGTGGTGCGTTTGTCGTTGTTTGTAATTGTTTGTTGCCTTGGGGGGCCTCGTCGTTTGTTCAAGGAACTTGAACTTCTCAAGAGGAAAATTGTGCTGGCTCCTTAATTTTGTCTCTGGAGTAGTTGTCGAGAAATTGATTTAGATAGAGAAAAAGTAATTGCAGTGTTTGTACGAATTCTCCGTAGTTAAAATGGATGTTGAGAAATTGATTTAGATAGAGAAAAAGTAATTGCAGTGTTTTTACGAATTCTCCGCAGTTAAATTGAGTGTTCTTACTTATTTAAATTTATGTCCGGAAAGTTTTTATCACCAGTGTTCCGGAGAAAGACTGAATAATTCAGTAAAATATGCTGTCGAAGACAAGTGACATCAGGGCCTCTGATAATGCGTCACAACTCAGATAAAGCGAAGAGAAGGGTTTGTTTTGAATGAGAACAAAGCATTTTTGGTACATTCCTACCTTTTAGTTTTTTTTGTAAAAGAAAACTATTGTGCCGGCTTTGTCTGTCCGTCCGCACTTTTTTCTGTCCGCCCTCAGATCTGAAAAACTACTGAGGCTAGAGGGCTGCAAATTGGAAAGTTGGTCATCCACCCTCCAGTCATCAAACATACCAAATTCCAGCCCTCTAGCCTCAGTAGTCTTTATTTTATTTAAGTTTAAAGTTAGCCATAATCGTGCGTCCGGCAAACATATAGGCCGGGCCGTGGTTAAAGTTCCATGGGCCGCGGCTCATACAGCATTATACCGAGACCACCGAAAATAGATCTATTTCCGGTGACCTTCATTATACGCTGTACAGAAAACTAGATTGCGCCAAAGAAACTTCGGCGCGTTTTTTACATATTTTATTACTGCTCCTAGAGAGCGCTCTGTATACTAGCATCCTTTATCTCTTCTCATGATTGTCTTTCCTTAAGATCACTGAAGAAGTAAAACAAACGAATTATTTTTTTTCAATTTTAACTAAGACTCATTATATTCCGGGGAGCCGTTGATTGGCTTCCGGTGAGACCAGCCTTGAGATGGAGCCAGATTTGTTTTTATTTTACCTCTTCGTCTATTGCTGCTGTCAGTATGTCCTCAGATGGAACTGAGACCTTTAGCTTCCTGCAAAAGAAAATGTAATTGACTCGCTAATTACTTGCTGCTTCGATGGATGTTGACTGAAGTTGATTAACACTATTTTTGACTTCTGGTAATATTTTCTTTCTCTTCTTCTCTTGATAATACACTGATGTATATATATATATATATATATATATATATATATATATATATATATATATATATATATATATATATATATATATATGTATTATATATTTCAGCTTGAGTTTTCTGCTAATTATGTGTTGTTTTTAGCCATTTTAGAGCCCTTGAAGATGTAATTATATATGAGAATTACGAAACGTCGGGAAATAAATATGTACAAGAAGGGCATTCTTAATTGTCCATCAGCATACGTGTTCTGTATATGTATATATATATATATATATATATATATATATATATATATATATATATATATATATATATATATATATATATATATATAACATTATATCTATATATATATTTATATGTATATGTATGTATATATATATATATATATATATATATATATATATATATATATATATATATATATATATATGTATATATATATATATATATGTGTGTGTGTGTGTGCGGCGTGTGTGTGTGTGTGTGTGCGTGTGCGTGTGCGCTCACGCGCACCAAGTCAAACAGACATAACCCAGCAGATCCTCCATTTTTCAACTCGAACGAATGTTTGAAGTAGTAAAATTTGTCATGGTCAGTCAAGCACGAAAGGGAAAGGACGACGGAGGGGCAATTGTTTGGGCTGTATGGGCTTTAAAGAGCCCGTGTCCGAGAGCCCCGTGTGGGCAGCGGAGCTTGCAGGGCAATGAGGCTGGTATGAGGCCCTATTGTCGTTGGCAAGGTGACCTCTGGCCTCTTTTACTGCTGCTAGAAAAAGGGTGTTTTCCTCCCGGTTGCTGTGTTTGTGTGTGTGTGTGTGTGTGTGTGTGTGTCTGTCCGTGCTTTGTTGTGGTAATTTATTTTGTACTTTTTAAGTTCTTTTCATTGTGCACTTTAAATTTTTTTCTTAGTACACTTTTTATTCTTTTCATTGTGCACTTCAAATTGTCTTTGTACAGTTTAGATTCCTACTCGTTGTGCACTTAAAATTCTTTTCTTTGTACATTTTACATTCTGTTCATTGTGCACTTAAAATTGTTTTCTTTGTACATTTTAGATTCAGTTCATTGTACACTTCAAATTGTTTTCTTTGCACATTTTAGATTCTGTTCATTGTGCACTTCAAATTGTTGTCTTTGTACATTTTAGATTCTTTTCATTGTGCATTTCAAATTGTTTTCTTTGTACATTTTAGATTCTTGTCATTGTGCACTTTAAATTGTTTTCTTTGTATATTTTAGATTCTTGTCATTGTGCCCTTTAAATTGTTTTCTTTGTACATTTTAGATTCTTTTCATTGTGCACTTCAAATTGTTTTTTTTTTTTTTTTGGACATTTTAGATTCTTTTCATTGTGCACTTCAAATTGACATTTTAGATTCTTTTCATTGTGCACTTCAAATTGTTTTTTTTTTTTTTGGACATTTTAGATTCTTTTCATTGTACACTTCAAATTGTTTTATTTGTACATTTTAGATTCTGTTCATTGTACACTTAAAATTGTTTTCTTTGTACATTTTAGGATCTTTTCATTGTGCACTTTAAATTGTTTTCTTTGTACATTTTAGAATCTTTTCATTGCGCACTTTAAATTCTTTTCTTTGTACGTTTTAGATTCTGTTCATTGTACACTTCTAATTGTTTTCTTTGTACACTTTAGATTCTGTTCATTGTACACTTCAAATTGTTTTATTTGTGCATTTTAGATTCTGTTCATTGCACACTTAAAATTTTCTATGTACATTTAGATTCTTTTCATTGTGCACTTTAAATTGTTTTCTTTGTACATTTTAAATTCCTTTAATCGGGCACTTTAAATAGTTTTCTTTGTATATTTTAAATTCTTTATTGTGTGTTGTTTAGGGCATACTTCGTTGCTTTAAGTGAATTAATTAAATAAGAAATCCGTCCTCCATCATGTAACATTCTGTAATAGTGACCTCAATGTTAACAAATTGCTTAAGTGAATTTGAACATGTGGAGAATGAATTGCTGTTAATTAGGAAGCCAGGATAGCAGAAAATTTGCAGAAACATATATATATATATATATATATATATATATATATATATATATATATATATATATATATATATATATATATATATATATATATATATATATATAAATGTATATATACTTAAATATAAATGTATGTTTGTATATATATATATATATATATATATATATATATATATATATATAATGTATGTACACAATGTAAAGGTGTCCCTACTTTATAATTATTATTAATTCATTTTCCACACACTCAAAATAATTCATTTAAAGAAATTCGTTAATATAGGAGTCACTGTTACAGAGTGTTACATGATGGAAAATAGATTTCCCATACACCCGATTCCCTTAGAGCAAGTACGTAAGCTCCGAAAAACTTATAAAGAATATATGTACATTCGAGAAAGAAATCACAAAAACTCATTAGGTAAGCATTCAAGTATTATAATGTATAGGCTATATGTGCTCCTGTAAACACACACACACACACACACACCCACATCTGTACGCATTTGCATAATGCAGTAAAATGATGGGTCACATACGGAATACTTGGGAAGCAAAATTCGAAATGCTTTCTGAATATTTATAAGCATGTTGTGTTCTCTCGACAATCGTCTTCCTGCGAAGGCAGCGGATGCTGGGAGCGCAGATAAAAGAGAGGCTTTAATCGCCGGGGCCGGGATCTCCCACGCAATAACTGATTATTTATTGGTCATGAAATTCATCCGTCTCTGATTTGGCCCTACGAGGGCCCGCGATAGTCAGCGGCGGCTCTCTCGCGTTCGGAAACCTCCCCCCAAAAGCATTCACAGGAGGACCTTCCTGCCTGTGCCCTTTCCTTTCCTTGCATGCCTCCTGTTTCTTTCCTTCTGTGCTTTCCTCCTCCTCCTGCTTAGGTCTAACACCCTTCTACGTCTTCACTCGTCTGTACTCTCTTCATTCTATTCCTCCTCCTCCTTGGGTTGCCTACTCTTTCACATCGTCCTTCTTCGTTTTTCTTTTGTTTCTTTCCAGTCCAATGTGTTTTGGTCTTGCGTCCTCCCAGTCTCCTCCCCTTTTTTTACAGCACCTCCCCATCTTTGGTCCCCCCCATCCACTCTCAATCTTTTGTCTCTCATATTTTCCAGTCAGTTTTAGTTTTCCCTTTGTTCTACTTTTTCTCCCTCTTAGATCGATGTTTCTCCTGTACTTTCCCCATCAAAGTTGTAACCTTCAACATCTCCAACATATGGTCTCCCTATTTCTATGTGATCAGCTTAACCTTCTTCAACATCTCCAACATATATTCTCCCTCTTTCTTTGTGATCATCTTAACCTTCTTTAACATCTCCAACATATGCTCTCCCTCTTTCTACGTGATCAGCTTAACCTTCTTCAACATCTCCAACATATATTCTCCCTCTTTCTTTGTGATCATCTTAACCTTCTTCAACATCTCCAACATAATATTCTCCCTCTTTCTACGTGATCAGCTTAACCTTCTTCAACATCTCCAACATAATATTATTCCTCATTCCACGTGATCAGCTTAACCTTCTTCAACATCTCAACATAATATTCTCCTCTTTTTCTTTGTGATCATCTTAACCTTCTTCAACATCTCCAACATAATATTCTCCCTCTTTCTACGTGATCAGCTTAACCTTCTTCAACATCTCCAACATAATATTATTCCTCATTCCACGTGATCAGCTTAACCTTCTTCAACATCTCCAACATAATATTCTCCCTCTTTCTTTGTGATCATCTTAACCTTCTTCAACATCTCCAACATAATATTCTCCCTCTTTCTACGTGATCAGCTTAACCTTCTTCAACATCTCCAACATAATATTATTCCTCATTCCACGTGATCAGCTTAACCTTCTTCAACATCTCCAACATAATATTCTCCCTCTTTCTTTGTGATCATCTTAACCTTCTTCAACATCTCCAACATAATATTCTCCCTCTTTCTACGTGATCAGCTTAACCTTCTTCAACATCTCCAACATAATATTATTCCCCATTCCACGTGATCAGCTTAACCTTCTTCAACATCTCTAACATAATATTCTCCCTCTTTCTACGTGATCAGCTTAACCTTCTTCAACATCTCCAACATAATATTCTCCCTCTTTCTTTGTGATCATCTTAACCTTCTTTAACATCTCCAACATATGCTCTCCCTCTTTCTACGTGATCAGCTTAACCTTCTTCAACATCTCCAACATAATATTGTTCCTCATTCCACGTGATCAGCTTAACCTTCTTCAACATCTCCAACATAATATTCTCCCTCTTTCTTTGTGATCAGCTTAACCTTCTTCAACATCTCCAACATAATATTCTCCCTCTTTCTACGTGATCAGCTTAACCTTCTTCAACATCTCCAACATAATATTATTCCTCATTCCACGTGATCAGCTTAACCTTCTTCAACATCTCCAACATAATATTCTCCCTCTTTCTTTGTGATCAGCTTAACCTTCTTCAACATCTCCAACATAATATTCTCACTCTTTCTCTGTGATCAGCTTCACCTTCTTCAACATCTCCAACATAATGTTCTCCCTCTTTCTACGTGATCAGCTTAACCTTCTTCAACATCTCCAATATAATATTCTCCCTCTTTCTACGTGATCAGCTTAACTTATCTTCAGTCCCACCCCTTTCATCTTGCATCTCCCCCCCCCACCATCCCTTACCCCCCCATTCCAGCGACAAAGAACATCTCCCTTCCCATATCCTTATAAAGATTCGTACCATCCTTCTCTCTCTCTCTCTCTCTCTCTCTCTCTCTCTCTCTCTCTCTTCCTTGCCGGCAGTAGATCATATTGAAGAATGGCTTAATTTTGCTTTGCTGTGTGGGAAGCCATTCCTCCGTGCTCTCGGCGGCGAGGAAAGCTAGTGATGGAACATTCCCTGCCCTCAAAGGTAATGGCGATATTATCACATCTCCTTTTGTCGAGAGATTTCATTTAATTACCCTCTCAATTTGCATAGCCATCTGCTGCTGCTCCTGCCAAGGCGTCGTCCGGTGGAGCAGTCGAGTGGAAATGGAAGGGCAGCGATGGGAGATTCAATATATCACTACTAACTTATCGTATTGTTTTCTAATCTCATTGAATGAGGACCCCGGGGGTTGTTTGGGAAGGTAGCCGGGGGGAGGGGGGAGAAGGGGTATCCATGTTGAGCTTATCTCACATAACATATCCTCTTGTTCTCTTCCCCAACAACTTCTCCCATTTCCTCCCTCTCCCTTCTTCCATCATGATCATGATCATCATCATCATCATGCGAACTCTTCTCTCTGATCTTCTTCTTCCTCCGCTATACACCCGCAGGACCCCTCCCCCCGGGTCCAACATCCCACCCTCCCCTCTCTCCCTCCCTCCCTTCCTCGGCCGAGACCCTAAGCCTCTGTTTTCTCGTGTCGTAAATCTTGTGTTGTCGTCGTTAAATTTCGTCGTAAAATGCAAAACGCGGATGGGGTAGGGAATTTAGGCGCTCCTAATGTTGCTCTCTGGGTGCCTTGGCCCCGAGTGACTGAAAAGATCGGTGTAAAACGATGATAAAATATTGTTCGAGTGGAGGAGAAAATTGCGCCGCCGAACAGTTCTTTGGAAATTCCTCGTGTGATGAATTCCATTCCCTCTTTTCTCTATTTTTTTTTTTAGGGTATCCGGGGCCCCCGAAGCAGGCCTATAGGCGATCATAAAATGGAGCGCTGCTTAGATTCTGAGGAGCAAGGAACTGAATTTAGTAGTGTTTATTTAAGCTCGTAGTAGAGGTCGACTTCCTCGCCTTCATTGGATTCATTTTTGGTGGAGTTTGTTATAGAATACCTTCATCAGAAATTTTTCTGTGACTGAATATTTTAATTGTACTTACGTAGGCAAAGAATCATGTAGTGGATGGGGATGGATGCGAATCCCTTGTTTGGGGGGGGGGAAGCCCCTCCCCCCTCACCCAAACTCAGGGATGATCCTCTCTCTTGTGAGGTAAAAGGCCCTGTGTAAACGTACATATAGACATTATAAAAAAGTATTAAATGATTCCGCGAACGAAATTTCTTGACAGGTTCAAATGGCGTGAATATCTTGTATCCTAAATTAGGTAAAAAAAACTAAAATTAATAATTATGGTAAAATATTAATAATCATGATAAAATTTGGATACAACTGAATTATTTTTGTACGACTGGAATCCTTAAATTATACAACGCTTATTTGCATCGGCACTCAGTTTGGACATCCACAAACCCTTTTAAATGCTTTTAAAAAATAGCTTTTCCGCATTCTGTGAGAACCTTATGCATTTCCAAGCTCCCATAAAAAAAATCATGAAGACATTAGCCACTGACATGGGAAGGCTCGGAAGGCTCCTAAATTTTTTGTATATTTAAGGTAATGTTTCTATTATTAAGATACTTAGAGATAATGTTTCCTTTATTAAGACACTGCTCTATTTTAGGCATTCATGTTTTTAAATATTCATTTTTTTTTAGATTATTATTATTATTATTATTATTATTATTATTATTATTATTATTATTATTATTATTATTATTATTATTATTATTATATTATTATTATATTATTATTATTATTATTATTATTATTATTATTATTATTATTATTCAGGAGGGAAACCTCTATTCACATGGAACAAGCCCACAGGGGTCATTGACCTGAAACTCAAGCTTGCATAGAATGTAATGTTCATATGCAAGTTACAGCAAATAATAGGAAATGCAGAAAGAAGAGATCAGATTCCTTTCAGGAAAATGATGATTCTTTACGTACGGTGTATCAGGTCTAGTATGATATTACTGTCTAAAGATGTATACTGTTGCCGTTAGATATTACCGTGTTTTAGCAAATAATACAGTCTTCAGAAAAAACTACAGTATTAGATTTAGTTAATCATTGTCTTGGGTAGACATAGTTTTGCAGATGAAGATTCTATTGTCTTGAAAAAATCTGCTGTTTGAAGAAGCCAATTCTGTCTGCTGGAAACGATTCTTTCTTGAGGAAGAAGGTAACGCCATTAAAAGTTAATGCTGTGTTGTGCGATGATAAAACAGACTTCACGAAGACATTCCCGGTTTTAGGACAGCATTCCTGTTTTTACGAAGGCACTACTGATATCAGGAAGATGCTGGTGATTTAGGAAGACTTGCCATGTGTAGGAAGGCAGTACTGTTTATAGGAATGCTTCGGATGAATAGAAAATGATGCGACAAAAATTTATTAGGTGTAATAGCCTAGTCAGTTTTCCTGAAGCCGATAAGAGTTTTTATTTTATAGTTCAATACCTTTTGGAATGTCTAGGTGTATACTGCATGGGTTCGTATTTAGAATAGTGTGTGTAATGGATCATAGTAAGGTCCTCACAGTGATTAGCGTCTGGGTAAAGTAATTCCATACAGTACGGGTAAAATTATTTCATACAGTGCGATTGAACCAATGAGATTTCTTATGTTCTTGGAAAGCTCGTGGAGCAAGGGTTGTTTGAGTTGATCCACTCCGGAGATGGAGCAAAATGCTTCGTGTATGTTGATTAATAAATATAAACCGTTTAAAGAAGAGAGCATTTCTTCCATTTTCCCCAAATGCTGTTATCCGATTTGCACGATTTTTAGTTTTCTATAAAAGAAAATTGTTGTGCCGGGTTTGTCTGTCCGTCCGCACTTTTTTTGTCCGCTCTCAGATCTTAGAAACTACTGAGGGTAGAGGGCTGCAAATTGGTATGATGATCATCCACCCTCCAGTCATCAAACGTACCAAATTGCAGCCCTCTAGCCTCATTAATTTTTATTTCATTTAAGGTTAAATTTAGCCATAATCGTGAGTCTGGCCGTGGCTGAAAGCTTCGTTGGCCACGGCTCATACAGCATTATACACTGTACAGAAAATTCGATTGCGCCGAGGAAACTTAGGCATATTTTTTACTTGTTAAGTTTTATTTACGACTGCGGAAAGGGGCATAGTCTTTCTAAAATATACGAGTTCTTTTGTGCGTTTACGACCATTATCGTACGGGATGCTTTACAGTCTCTCTCGCTCTCTGTTCCTTCGAACATTTTGTGTTCCACCTTGTGAGAATTGAAGCGAAGTCTCGCGTTTTCACCAATGAAGGATTTTGCATCTCTGTCCCGTTACACAAAGATGAGTCGTATTCAGAAACATCGTGTTATCTTCCCAGACATCATCCTACAGTCTACACAATCCTGGACAATTGGTCGTCCGTTTAAGTTCCAGTTCTCGAACGTCTGCTGGAAAACGAAATCATAATGTCAGGGTTCAGAGGAAGCCTCGGGACTAACTCGCCACTCTTGCTTGCAAATTCGACAGAAAAAGCCTCGGTGCTTTTAGCTCTCCGCTTTCTGCGTCCGGCAATAAACATGTTTAGAATAAAAAGTCTCATTAGCCGCTCTTACTTCGCTTTTGGTTGGAACCTTTTAGACTCGCTGACAGCTTTCTTCACTTCCAGGATCTGATGTTTTACAAAGTTTTTTTTTTTTTGGTGGATGCTTTCGATAAGAGCTTTAAAAGGAATTAAGAAGATATTAGTAGTGTAATATTTATAATACAGTATATGTATATATATATATATATATATATATATATATATATATATATATTATATATATATATATATATATATATATATATATATATATATATATATATATATATATATATATATATATATATAATATATGATATATATGTGTATATACATATGTACATATATATATATATATATATATATATATATATATATATATATATATATATATATATATATATATATATATATATATATATATATATATATATATATATATATATATATGTGTGTGTGTGTATAGAGAGAGACGTATAGTAACAAACTTATTTACATTTTAGTTCTTTCTTTATAACTTGGAGCACAATATTTTAAGGACGATTTGAACGAAAAATAATTATTAATGTAAGAAATTTAATGACAGATCCATTAGTTTAGTTTCCAACGTTATCTTGAGAATAACCAAAATTTCTTTTAGTCTCCAACTTCTGTCGGTATTTTGTAAGTTTTATCTTGGCTATTTCCGGAAGAGCCTCCTAATGACATTGTTTGTATTCTGGAAGAGCGGCCGAAGATTCTCTCAGCCTTTTGTGAAAACTTCGTGATCGGAAAAATGCGAAGAAAGTTTGTTTACTTTGTATTATATTATCTTGATAAAGTCCACTTGAAATGTATATATATATATATATATATATATATATATATATATATATATATATATATATATATATATATATATATATATATATATATATATATATATATATATATATATATATATATATATATATATATATATATATATATATATATATATATATATATATATATACATACTATATTATACTGTACTATGCATTTTGTCTATATATAACTGTTTAGCTCCCCATTATCAGACTTAGAATACAATGTAAAAAAACTGGAACTTTTGTCTGATAATTAAGATGCTACGTTATAAGCTTGAAGAAGCAGTTGTTGAAGAAATTAATTTTTAATTGAGAGAGAGAGAGAGAGAGAGCCAATAAATGTAGTTATGTAATGAATTCTCCGCGTTGCAAATTTTATGCATTCCTACTTTAAAAACTTGACTAATTCTCGACTTCGTTTCATCATTAACAAAAAACAATTATATTTGGCTCGTGTTGTCTAAACGGAAGCTACCGGATTATATTTGTTTATTCAGTTACTCAGTCTATACCCTCCCTAGAGCCTATTCTGAAATGTTCGTTATATTATCTCCACAGGGCTTCATGATGTTTATTATCTGATCAGTGAAGAATTCTCTCTCTCTCTCTCTCTCTCTCTCTCTCTCTCTCTCTCTCTCTCTCCAGTGATACCTCTAAACCAAGAACATATGTTCAATACGAGAAGCCTAAGGTACCGTCATCAGTAACCTGTTTATTGAGAAAGCTGAACATTTTGTTCGACTCATAGGGAGTTACAAAGATAATCCAGTGATTCCAGTGTTTGCTTGGACTCTAAAGCTTTTGTCCTTTTGCAAACGACTTAACAAAAGGTTTGAGGATTATTGTTCTCGCGTTCTTTCAGAGCTTTTGTACATGTAACTGATACCGTGATATACTGTACATTGAGTGATGACTGCTGTACGCTTTTTTGCTCCACTTGTTTTTATTTTTTAGCTTCTGTTTCATCATAACTGTGGAAATACTGTACACTAATAATTTACCCCCCAAAAAAAATTACAATAGCATATAATTGTAGTAGTATTAGTGGTGGTAGTAGTACTACTAGTAGTAGTAATAGTAGTACTAATAATGATTACAACCAAGAAAGGATGTGTTTGAAACTGGAATACGTCCTTGTAGTGTAAATCAATATTTATTTGTAAGATGATCACTATTAGTTTTCCATTCTCGGATCTTATTGATCTTTCATTGGTCGTATTCTTAGTTATCAGCCTTTTTCTTTGCTTTTTATACAAAAGCACCGGCCCTTAAACCTCAGAAAACCTCCTTCCCTTGGATCTGCTTACATTCATCTCCTTCCTCTTTGAGAGAGAGAGAGAGAGAGAGAGAGAGAGAGAGAGAGAGAAGTTCCAGTTGTTTTTTTTATTGATATCCCAGCATCCTGTTCTAAATTCACGTTACTCCGTGTGTTTTTATGCCCCTTCCTTTGAGCCCCAGACTTTATTGCAGCCCGTTGATAAAGACGTAATTATGATACTCATGATTTCACCCCATAAAGATAAATTGCCTAATTAGGCCATCTCATTACTGATAAAGCGGAAGGCTCGGCCGGGCTGAGAACTCTGGCATTGAATGCTGCCGATGACGTTCTCGATACGAGGTGATATACACACGATGGAGTACTCCCGTGTGTATCGGTTTCTTCTTTCGATACACTGAGGATACACTGTTGTGTGTGTGTGTGTGTGGCGTCTTTTTAAGGTATACAAGGGATAAATGCGTATTCAGCGTTTTTTTTTTTTCGAGATGCACAGAATACTAATGTGTATAGGCGTTTTTTTTTACACAGAAATCTACCATGTGTAGAGGGTTTTATTTTTAATATATACGCGATACCGTCAGGATTTTTATCTTTTTTAGGTATGTAGAGAAGGCTTTTGTCGATATACACAGAATACAAATGTGTATAGGTTTCTTTTTATACACAGAAAATAAGATGTTTAGACAGTTCTATTTTTCGAGACACACTCACTAATGCCGTGTTTAGTTTTTTTCTTTTTATACTCAGAAAATAAGATATGTAGACGGTTCTATTTTTCGATACACATTCATTAATGCCGTGTTTAGCGTTTTCTCTTTTTGGTATAAACAGAATACTGATATGGATTGTTGGTTTTTCATTGGATGTACTGAATACTCTAGTTTATAATGGTTCTTGTGTTCCTTTAAATTATGCCGCCCATGTGAAAAGGAGTGAAACTGTAATCAGTGGGGTCAGTGATAACGGGTAAAAATGCTCTGAAGTTTCTTCGGCGCAATCGAGTTTTCTGTACAGCCGCGACAGCGTATAATCGAGGCCACCGAAGACAGATCTATCTTTCGGTGGTCTTGGTTAAATGTTGTATGACACTTTAATCACGGCCCGGTGGTGGCCTATCCTATATCGTTGCCAGAAGCACGATTACGTCTAACTTTAACCTTAAATAAAATAAAAACTACTGAGGTTAGAAGGCTGCAGTTTGGTATGTTTGATGATTGGAGGGTGGATGATCAACATACCAGTTTGCAGCCCTCTAGCCTCAGAAGGTTTTAAGATCTGAGGGCGGACAGGAAAAGTGCGGACGGACAGACAAAGCCGGCACAAAAGTTTTCTTTTACAGAAAAACGACAAGGAAACAGGATTGAAATAAGCGTATGAAAAGGCTTCATTTGTAAAATAATTAAATAAGTATTAATGGAATCAGTGACAAAACTAAGAATTATTATTATTATTATTATTATTATTATTATTATTATTATTATTATTATTATTATTATTATTATTTGAAAGATGAACCCTATTCATATTGAACGAGCCCATAGAGACCATTGGCTTGAGATTCAAGGTTCAAGCTTCCAAAGAAGATGGTGTCCACTTAAAAGAAGCAAGGGAAGATAATAGGAAATACAGAAGGAATGGAATAAGGGTAATAAGGAGCATCAGTGTTAAAAAGATAAACGTAATAAATCTTCTGAGTGGATGATACATCTTCATCTTAAACCGGTAGATATTGAAGAATTGGTAAAATTTTGCTATCATTATTCATTTAGTTTCATGTACTGAATTTCGCTAACCTAAGATCTTTATATGAAATATTAATAGAAAAATTAGTTCATGGGTTGCTGGTTAAATTGTGTTAGTGGTAGGTTTAGCATACCAGATTCTGGCAGCCATACACTTTCATCAGCCTTATCAACTCTCTCTCTCTCTCTCTCTCTCTCTCTCTCTCTCTCTCTCTCTCTCTCTCTCTCTCTCTTATTTATTTTGGCTCATGTTACTTTTATCCTTCCCGTTACTAAAAATAAATAGAACCGTTTATACAAGGTTGACTGAATTAAAACTATGACTTAGCAATATGTATTCATAAGACTTTTTTTGGGAATATAGAACAAGGAACCTTTAAAGAACATAGAATGCATTTGTAGTGGTAAAGTATCAAATGCACATGGTCTTGAAATATAATACTTCAAGCGAAATATTATAATCCATAATATAATCTTGATCGCTTTCGTCAGTTCAGATGTCTTCAGACAAATTTAGAGGACATAACAGATGGGATTTACAATATATGTATGTATGCATGCATGTATTTATATGCGTGCACACATACATGTATATATATACATATACATATGTATATGTATATACATATACATATATGTATATATATGTATATATATTTATTATATATATACATGTATATAAATTTATGTTAAATTATATATATATATATATATATATATATATATATATATATATATATATATATATATATATATATATATATATATATATATATATATATACTGTATATACATACATTGTATGACATTTTCAGGCAACGAAATTATTATACATTTTCTCTCTGACGTTCCAATATATTCGGGCAATAAATTTCTCATGGCACAATACAAAAATGAGGTATCAGTTCACTAGTTCCGGTTTTAAGAGTTTGAAGAATGATTCTTTGATGTGTTCGAGGATATAATTTTAACCCACTTTCTTTTGTAACATTTCTTATAGTTTGCTGATTATATATACTGTGCCTCATCCAAACACACTCATCCAAATACACACACACACACACACACATTATATATATATATATATATATATATATATATATATATATATATATATATATATATATATATTACTGTATATATATATATATATATATATATATATATATATATATATATATATATATATATGTGTATATATATTATATAGTTTGTATGATTATATCTTACTGTCTAATCCAAAACACATATATATATATATATATATATATATATATATATAAACATATATAACACATATATATATATATATATATATAAATTGAACATATATATATATTTATATATATATATAGAAATTTATATATATATAATATATATATATATATATATATATTGTCTATATATATATATATTTGTATGAGCCGTATTTATGATATAATCAGGTGAAACTATAAAAATGTTACAAGAGAAAGTGAATTAAAAACATTAATCGAACACATCAAAGAATCGCACTTTAAACTCATAAATTGGAACTAGTGAACTGATGCCTCATTTGTGTATTGTGCCAAGAGAAATTTATTGCCCGGATATATTGGAACGTCAGAGAGAAATTGCATGACATACTTATTGTCTAATACCGAGAAGACACTTATTTGTTCTTGGCCGAAAGGAGCATTGCATTTAAATACAGATATAGGTGAATTCATGTTATGGGCAGTGAAATCATATTCATTATGTAGTCTGCCATAATTACTAGAAATTTTCAGCTGTGATGCTAATATTAGCGCAGAACATTTTAATTGAGAAATATGTCTGCCATAATTGCTAAACATTTTCAGCCGTGATGATAATATTATTAGTGCAGAACATTTTAACTGAGAAATATAGTCTGCCATAATTGCTAGACATTTTCAGCTGTGACGCTGATGTTATTAGTGCAGACATTTTAATTGAGAAATATAGTCTGCCATGATTGCTAGACATTTTCAGCTGTGATGCTAATATTATTAGTGCAGACATTTTGATTGAGAAATATAGTCTGCCATAACTGCTAGACATTTTCAGCTGTGATGCTAATATTATTAGTGCAGACATTTTAATTGAGAAATATAGTCTGCCATGATTGCTAGACATTTTCAGCTGTGATGCTAATATTATTAGTGCAGACATTTTATTTGAGAAATATAGTCTGCCATGATTGCTAGACATTTTCAGCTGTGATGCTAATATTATTAGTGCAGACATTTTAATTGAGAAATATAGTCTGCCATAACTGCTAGACATTTTCAGCTGTGATGCTAATATTATTAGTGCAGACATTTTAATTGAGAAATATAGTCTGCCATAACTGCTAGACATTTTCAGCTGTGATGCTAATATTATTAGTGCAGACATTTTAATTGAGAAATATAGTCTGCCATGATTGCTAGACATTTTCAGCTGTGATGCTAATATTATTAGTGCAGACATTTTAATTGAGAAATATAGTCTGCCATAACTGCTAGACATTTTCAGCTGTGATGCTAATATTATTAGTGCAGACATTTTAATTGAGAAATATAGTCTGCCATAACTGCTAGACATTTTCAGCTGTGATGCTAATATTATTAGTGCAGACATTTTAATTGAGAAATATAGTCTGCCATAATTGCTAGACGTTTTCAGCTGTGATGCTAATATTATTAGTGCAGACATTTTAATTGAGAAATATAGTCTGCCATAATTGCTAGACATTTTCAGCTGTGATGCTAATATTATTAGTGCAGACATTTTAATTGAGAAATATAGTCTGCCATAATTGCTAGACGTTTTCAGCTGTGATGATAATATTATTAGTGAAGACCATTTTAATTGAGAAATAGAATAGCACGACGTAAAGGGAAGGTAGGCTTGACTTGAAATTCAAGCTTCCAAAGAATGCTGGTTTCAGCCTCCCACCTCAGGCACCACACTGCATCAGTAACTGATCATCGGTCTTGGGGAGACGCGAACCCGCCACATCTGGGTAGCATGCCACGGCACTAACCCACTATACCAGCGGACAAGTTATATAATGTTGTTCGTTTGTAAAATTCCATCACTAAAAAAAGTCAAGATTGCCGTCGGTTTTTTAGTCAAACAGTTGCCAAAACCGGGAGCACAAAGTCCCGTTCTATAATTTGTGTAAATCGTGATCCGGACTTTCATCCATTAGGTGGCGTTTGGCAACAAGTTTCCTCGTGATATCTTTTTCTGATTTTTTATTCCATCCCATTCTGTTCTTCTCGGGTTTGTTTTTCGTGATTCGCTCTTAAAGTGCAGTAGCCAATTGCCCATTCTTGCTCTCGAGAACCTGGTATCAGGGCATCGGAATGGCTTTTACGTTTAAAAATACAATTTTTTGGTGTTGCTGGATTTTTTTTTTTTTTTTTTTTGCGTCACATCACGAGTTAATGGATTTTATCTGAAATTATTCTCAGTTGCTTTCAGGTACTTCGATTTAATGGAGCTGGTACCTTATCTGGAGGCTTCAGGAAATTGAAAGGCACAGGTGCCCACGTCCGCAATATATATATATATATATATATATATATATATATATATATATATATATATATATATATATATATATATATATATATATATATATATATATATATATATATATATATATATATATATATATATATATATATATATATATATATATATATATATATATATATATATATATATATATATATATATATATATATATATATATATATAACGTCGTTTAACCCTGAGAAGGACTGGGGAGAATGTTCGTCACTCGTTTCGTCCATAAATGAATGACCACATAGCATTCTTCTGACCATTTAATCGGCGCATAAATCACACATTCTCTACATTAATGTCTTCATTTAGGAAGGGGCAGTTTCCCGGTGCAAGATGTAGAAGATCTTGTCACCGGACCAGATTTCGTAGAGATCGCTCCGATTGGACAGGTGATCTCTTTATTTTAACCACCAGGTTCTTTACTTATTTATTTTGTTGTTTCGTTGTTTAGTCAGGTTCTTTATTTGTTTGTTTATTTACTTTGTGGTTTTTTTGTGTAAATCTGGTATATCATAAGTTCTTTGTTAGCTGATGCTGCATTGATGACGATGGTAAATCTGATTGTTGTCATGATTTTAGCATTAAGCTTCCATTAAAACCTTTTCCAAATGTCAGTTTTTTCTCATATTATTATTATTATTATTATTATTATTATTATTATTATTATTATTATTATTATTATGGAATTATAGCTTGAGTATAAGGTATTGTCAAGAGATATTGTTTATCCTTTCGTAATTACGTTTTTCGGAAGACAATTTTGATCAGCCTTCCACGCTTCTAATTATTTTCTCATGACTGTCATGCCTAATTTATCCTAATTGAAATTTTCTGTCCCATTTATATTCCGTCTGTCTCTTATTCTGTTGGCTGACTCGGCCAATCAGTGATTAACATTTAACATTGTATTGCTCTCAAATGTCTCCTCCCAGTCTTTGCATACTAATTACATTGTCTGTTCTTTCCTTATATAAAACTACAATGAATTTCTCTTTCATTTTTAGTTTTCTGTAAAAGAAAACTGTTGTGCTGGCTTTGTCTGTCCGTCCGCACTTTATTCTGTCCGCACTTTTTCTGTTCGCCCTCAGATCTTAAAAACTACGGCGGCTAGAGGGCTGTAAATTGGTGTGTTGATCATCCACCCTCCAATCATCAAACATACCAAATTGCAGCCCTCTAGCCTCAGTAGTTTTTATTTTATTTAAGGTTAGTTAGCCACAATCGTGCTCCTGGCAACGATATAGGACAGGCCACCATCGGATCGTGGTTAAAGTTTCATGGGGCGCGGCTCGTACAGCATTATACCGAGACCACCGAAAAATAGATCTATTTTCGGTGGCCTTGATTATATGCTGTAGCGGCTGTACAGAAAACTCGATTGCGCCGAAGACACTTCGGCGCATTTTTTACTTGTTCTCTGTACAGAGTCTACTGTATTCTAAAAGTCTCAAAATATTAATGTCATTTTATCTTCTTCCCATTGAATGGAAATACTTCTATATATCTTTTTAAATAATTGAGAGAGTAGTTATGCTGACAATCACTGTATTGTGCCCCAGTGATTGTTTCGGCCTTTTGTGACAATTTATAGAAACGCTATGGCACACAATAGCTAAAATTATACAATCAATGGAAACTTTCATTTTGACTACATCAGCAGTATACCCTGAATCATCTTATCCCTAAGCCATTTCCGTTATTAATTGAAAGTAAATAACCATGAACACATAACAAACACGAATAAAGTAGGAACCAAACAAACAAACAAGCAAAGCGCACACAGTTAAACGTACCCTCAAACAAGGCGGAAGGCCATGAAACAGGGGCCACTCTGTGTCTCAAGGTTCCAGAAAGTGGAAAGAAAGTAAGCGAGTCAATTAACTGGGTGATGAATTTTCCTTTTTTTTTTTTTTTCGTCGCTTGGAAGCAGGAACCGAGCGCCGAGACGATCCGAAGCAGATCGTTCCAGAACCTAGCTAAATTATAGTCCTTTTTCGAGATCAGAGAAGACGAGGTCACTGATAACGAGATTGGTGAAGGCTCGGCACTTCTTGATGAGAATGTCAAGTGTCAAAGAGTAGATTGGGATGTCATGCCGTCTCGTTTTCGTACCGAGAAATCAGAAGAATGTGTGAAGAATTCATGGCTGTTCGTTGGCAAATGAGAAATGGCTCTATCTGTACCCTTTTGAAGTAATGAGAAAAGTTAATTGAATTTATGTTCGTTTGTTTTGGAATGTCAATGAATAATCCATTTTCCAAGTAGTAATAGACGTAATTTGGAAAACTAATCCTATGGGTGTTCGATGGTAAATGAAGCATGGCTATGTTTTTACCTTTTGAAGTAATGAAAGTGAATAAAGCGTTTGTTCTTGTATATTGGAATGTAAATAAAAAATCTATTTTTCATGTAATAATTGACGTAATATGGAAAACTATTCCTATATCTGCGTGGCTTTCAACAAACAGGAAATAAAAAAACTGATTAAGGAAATATACTTAAATGGGGGAAAATATATTAATACTTAAACAGTAATTGGAGAATAAAAAACTTATCTTAAAATTTGGCAAAAACTAGGATGGAAAACTCATGTCCCCAAAATGAGTCGAGATTGTTATCATTTGCTTTTACGAAGGTTAATGTCTCATTATTGAAGGCAGTGGGATAGTAATCTCATGCTAGGTATATTGCATCTGAAAGTTCATTTTTAGGTTAAGTTGAAATAACGCAATAACCTGTTAATATGACAGTTTAGCTTTCGATTTTAAAGCTGTAGCATAAAATTATTTTTCTGTTTTCACATGCCGAACGAGAATTGAAAGAAGAGATAAGTGAGATAATAAACACGTTAGAAAGTCAGTAAACAAAGTTTTCATTCCTCAGAAGATCAGTTTTATGTGTTTTTTTATGGTAACTTATTTTGAAAAATTGGTTGCAGATGATAAAACTTAGTAAGAACATCAGCTGTCATAAAGCAGTGGCAGCTGGAACAGACACCAGGGGTGTTGTTAATTAGAGTGTATTTTTGTTCCTAAGAAGTAAATTCAAACGAGAATAAGGAATGTGCTCGTTAGGCGGTACATAAAGATAGCATACGTCGTAATACCCAGGTAAAGAAAAAGCAACGAGCAAGTCAAAACATTTAAAATCAATTGTGTCTTTTGTCTCTCTCTAACTTGATTCTCCTTCCCCTACCTTCCCCCACCTCCTCCCTCTCCCCTTCCCATGCATCTCCTTTCTCTCCCCACCCCCCTACAACATCTCATCCTCTCCTTTTCCTCCCTCCCTCCCTCCCCCCTACCCGGTTCCCCCTCCCTTCCCCCACCCCGCAGTGCTCTCACTTCGAGAATGAACCTTGGGTTCCTGATACTTTTATCATAATGAACTCAATACGACAGCAATAAAAGTTTAATGGACATTCTGAGTTCCAGATTCGGACCAATAAAGCAGATTCGATGCTGATTTGCCCCTCTTTAGTGCCCGGCCGGACAGACACACTGTTGTCGCATTGGAAGTGGCCCTGGAGAAAAGTGGCTGCTTTGGAGTAATGGCAATGGGACCGAATTAAGATTCTTGGGACGGACGACGAGGTTTATGCGCGAAGACGCGCGGTTAAATATGCAGATATGTCGGCGTTTATGTAATGGAAATGGTGCTGAATGCGTGTGCTTATGTGTTGAGATATACACTCTTTGACGTATACTCGTGTATTTTACTATATATGCTTAATGGCTTCACCTGTGACTTGCAGAGAGTCTTCGCATTCACTGGAATCCGTGTATTATTTATGAGACCCAGCAGTACAGGTTTCTAAAAATAAAAATTTTTATTACTACTTTCACCTTATCCCTTCTTTGTTTACTAAACAGTCCATCAATCATTCCATTTCAAACCCCAGTCATTCTGTTGTCTTTTACATTGTCATTCCTTTGTTCCACTTGCCACGGCATTCTTAACTTTAAATACTTGTATTTTGTATGGTGATCTTGTCCCTAAATGATAGCTTGTTGTCAGCGACACGCAAAGGTAGAATGATACTACTTGCAATAATTTCCCTCAAACTATAAAACACTTCGGTTGAAGGTATTTCAAACCTCTGATAATACATTACTGGGCAAGTGAAGTCACGAGAAAAACGAAATCTATTACAAACAAGTAAAAAATGCCCCAAAGTTTCTTCGGCGCAATTGAGTTTTCTGTACAGCCGCTACAGCATATAATCAAGGCCGCCGAAAATAGATCTATCTTTCGGTGGTCTCGGTATTATGCTATATGAGCCGCGGCCCATGAATCTTTACCCACGGCCCGGTGGTGGCTTATCCTATATCGTTGCCAGAAGCACGATTATGGCTAACTTTAACCATAGATAAAATAAAAACTACTGAGGTTAGAGGGCTACAATTTAGTATGTTTGATGATTGGAGGGTGGATGATCAACATGTCAATTTGCAGCCCTCTAGCCTCAGTAGTTTTAAGATCTGAGGGCGGACAGAAAAAATTGCGGACGGAATAAAGTGCGGACGGACCGACAAAGCCGGCACAATAGTTCTCTTTTACAGAAACCTAAAAAGTCAAATCCCAACAAATGGAATATGAAATGTGTAAGAAAAGTGACTGGTATTGTCGAGGAATAAAATAATTTTTGTGCTGCTCTTAACTGTTTTATCTCTGTTGGCCACAGCGTATCCGAGCTGTCATGAATATTTTAATGCAAGAGGTGTGTTATTGTCTTTTTCAATTGAAATTATGATAATTATCACTGCTTTGTAAATTTTAAGACTATTCTCTGCTATATTCCTTTGTAGAATATGCATGATGATTTATCTTTTGTCTTTATGCACATGTGTCGTCTTTTTTTTTTTTTTTACTTCAAAACAAACCTCTGAAATATTGGTGCTATAGAAGACTTGATAATAAATAAATTGAATAATAAGAAGCATCAAATATATTTTTAAATGGAAGTGTAATAATTATTTGCAATGCTTCATGGAGAATGATATTGGACAGGTACCTGCATTTGTGATAGATGGTAAATAAAACGAAATTATCATTGTTACAAAATTAATGATGAAATTGTTAATTATTAGGAAAAACGTTTGAAAAAAAAATTTAGCTTATTTAAAATTGATTCAGACCCTAACGCCAATGAACGTTTTAAATGGAAAATGCACGGAGCATCAATAAAAAAACTAATATCAGTGTGTTCAGAATTTAATACTGAAAAGAAAAAGAAACTCAGAGGATTCCTCCAATAATTAGGCGTTGCCATCAGTTTCAGACGTGGCGGGAGAGTTCAAGAGACTCCGTTAAAATCGAAAGAATAAAAATGCTTAATATTATACAAGACCGAAGACTTAATGTCCTTGGCGTAATCCACAAGACTTTCACGATTGGGAGACCACCCACGGCAGCCTTTTGATAAGAGGATGGCTGGCTCTCTCTCTCTCTCTCTCTCTCTCTCTCTCTCTCTCTCTCTCTCTCTCATAGTTTTTCTTTTGCCTTTGCTTTCATTACTTCTCTCTCTCTCTTACTTTTTCTTTCTTCCTTTGCTTTTATTACTCTTCTCTCTCTCTCTCTCTCTCTCTCTCTCTCTCTCTCTCTCTCTCTCTCTCTCTCTCTCTCTCTCTCGTACTTTTTCTTTCTTCCTCTGCTTTTATTACTCCGTTAACCCTCGTAAACCTTTTCATGATGTAATGTTTCGGTGAATTTTGAAATGTCGTTTTGTTAAAGTGATTATTGTGAAACCTTTTCTATTTGAATTATGAGTCTGTGTTTTTTTTTTTATTGTGAAATCATGTTTTTTAATTATAAATCTCTATTCATATATTTTCCCTTCCTCTGCATAACTTTTATCATATGAGTTTTAGGAATTGAAATAAAACTTTAAATACGAAGTAATTTTTTCCCAAATCATGTTGGAGTCTTTTTTTTTTTATTAATATTTTAGAAGGTTAAACTTCACTTGAATTTTGTTGCCGAGATATAAGACAATTTGTAATGAAAACTTAGCTGGCGCAAAAAGCTCTCTTTGTAGATTTCCCACACACACTTGTATATATATATGCATTTATATATACATATAATATATATATATATATATATATATATATATATATATATATATATATATATATATACATATACAGTATATATATATACATACAACATACAGTATATATATATATATAAATATATAATATATATATATATATATATATATATATATATATATATATATATATATATATATATATATATATATATATATATTGTTGTTTTTTTATGATTTCAGTGCTCTCAGAATTATGTAGATATAGAATTCTTCTTCTTCTTAATAATAATAATAATTATAATAATAATAATAATAATAATAATAATAATATTATTATTATTATTATTATTATTATTATTATTATTATTATTATTATTATTATTATTATTATTATTATTCTGTGATAGCTTTCCCTTTTCCTCGTTCAAATTGAATCCTGAGTATACCGCAGAATTGTTTAACAATTATCCGTTTAATTTGTGGAAAGATAATAGATAACCATGGACCGTTTTAAGAATAGACGTCGCTTCAAATATTTCCCTGAGAATTTTTCTTGCTTTATTTTGTTTCTACTTTACAATTTTGTTTGTGATTCATGATACTTCGTTAATTTTTCTGCAAAAACTATATACAATTATCAGGATTGCTGTGGTAGACTATTTTGCAAAGTAACAATTCCAAATTTCCTATTTTTCTGTAGCAATTGATCGTCATGTATTGTTTATACGCATTTTTTTTTAAGCCAAGTCTAACTTTGTAGAATACTTTATAAGTAGCCGCGGTACCTTTAAGAGAATAGGCCTGTTGTTCAATTAGACGAACTCTACGGTCTTTATAAAGTTGTTTATAATGTCTGTTTTGAGTCCGTAGGAAGATTATGCCTTTTAGACACAATATCATGACTTTTATGTCTTTCACATAGTGGCTGGATGTTAGGTATGGAGTTTATAAAAATTTACTTCGTCATTCTGTTAATTATGTTATTTTTATCCCCTGGTTTACTGTCCTTGGGCATCTTATTGACCTGACTGCCTGTGTCGTGCCCTAAACATGCACATCCGTTATTAGGCTACAAGTTTTTTTTTTTTTATTTATAACTTATGAAATATACGAGATACATACTTCATATTTTGCATGCATGCTCTGTTAGTCAAGTCCATGGGCAGAGTGGTGTCAGTGTTAAGGTTATAACCTGCGGTCGAATGTCAAGGATTATACCCTGCGGTCGAAGGTCAGATTTGAATTTGCTATCGTTGATGCGCAGTGTTTCATGAACAGGTCTTGATTTTACTGACATCAATGTTGAAAGAAAACTAATTAGGGATATGATCTTGATCATGTATGGATCTAAAACTGATGAAGATCAGTCTGTAAACCTCTTCTCACATTGACATCTTTCTTTCTTTCTAAGGTCAAGCTTTGGAATTCTCTTTCTTCTGGTTTTCCCAACTCGTAACTTTTTTTTTTTCTTTTCTTAGATGCAGAAATGTGTATCCACTTCCTCTGTTTGCATTTTTTCGGGCCTGGGCTACTGCGGGGCACTAGGTTGTCCGTTCCACAGGCGTCCCATCTTACGCTTTTTTTTTTTAATGTTTAACGATCTCTGGGAGTCTGACTTCCAACACAGTGCTGTAAAATTTATATATTGAATATTTTCTATATTAGAAATGTAGTTTTCATTTAGTATGCCTTTTTTGCGTGCCTGTTTTATTACATTTTGACAGTTCCTTGCAGTATGTGGTGAAAGACCTTTTGTTTATTCCAGTTAAAGCCAGTCGTTATACATTCTGATTGGTGTCTTTTTATTGCGTAGTGCCAGTGGTAATTTTGTGGTGGTTTTTTCGCTTTACATAATGTAATTGGCTCTCTCTCTCTCTCTCTCTCTCCAATAACAGTTTGGCCTGTCTCTATTAATTTAGTTGTCCTCTCTCTCTCTCTCTCTCTCTCTCTCTCTCTCCAATAACAATTTGGCCTGTCTCTATGAATTTAGTTGTACTCTCTCTCTCTCTCTCTCTCTCTCTTTCTCTCTCTCTCTCTCTCTCTCTTTCTCTCTCTCTCTCTCTCTCTCTCTCTCTCTCCTCAAATAACCATTTGGCCTGTATTTATGAGTTTAGTTCTCTCTCTCTCTCTCTCTCTCTCTCTCTCTCTCTCTCTCTCTCTCTCTCTCCTCTCAGTAACAGTTTGGCCTGTCTCTATTAATTTAGTTGTCCTCTCTCTCTCTCTCTCTCTCTCTCTCTCTCTCTCTCTCTCTCTCTCTCTCTCTCTCTCTCTCTCTCAACTGTTTGCCATGATTTTTGCTATGAATTTAATTGTCGTCTTACAGTTTGCAGCATTTTCATGAGAGGGAAACCAAGCGTTTGAATAAAATATACCGAATCGTCCTATATCTTGCGTACTTTCTAGCAAACCTCTCTCTCCTTTAGAAGTAATAATTTAGTAGGATATTAGCTTGGTGATTGTCACTGTGTCACAGACTCCTGACTTACGCAGGTGACTGACAACTTATTTATATTCAGAAGGCGACCCTCTAATATTCCTTCGGCCAGTCATATTTTTCCTTAATACTCCGTCTACTTTCCTTGTTTATTTTACATACCCTATATCTTTCTTTGTTTAATCTTCAGCTGAAAACCCTTATTATTATTATTATTATTATTATTATTATTATTATTATTATTATTATTATTATTATTATTATTATTCAGAAGATGAACCCTGCTCATATGGAACAAGCCCACCCAAGGGGCCATTGACTTGAAATTCAAGCTTCCAAAGAATGTAGTGTTCATTCGAAAGAAGTAACAGAAAGTAATGAGAGATACAGAAAGGGAAATTAAGAGACAAGTTATAGGAAAAGGTGATAAATATACAGACATGCGGGAATAGAAATTAAAACCGATACACTGAATCCAGAAGACGTCAGGTGATAGCAGGAATGAATGTGTTCCTCGCTTAGATATTTAAGAGATCGGAAGATTCCGCGACTGCACTAGGCAAACTATTCGACATTTTAGCTGTAGCCAAAATAAAACTTCAAGGAAATATGAGTCGTATTAAATCTGACTCATTGCTTTCATGTTTACAACTGGACAGCCGTCATTGTCTTGAGTATTCTCAGTGTTCATATCCTTAGGTAGAAACTTTCATAATTTCTTTTCTACCTTAGTGATCAAAAGTTAAGTATGTCTTAGTTTAACCAGACCACTGAGCTGATTAACAGCTCTCCTAAGGCTGGGCCGAAGGATTACATTTATTTTACGTAGCTAAGAACCAACTGGTTACCTAGCAACGGGACCTACATGTTATTGTAGAATCCGAACCACATTATGACGAGAAATGAATTTCTATCACCAGAAATAAATTCCTCTAATTCATCACTGGCCGGTCGGAGAGTCGAACGCTGGGCCAACAGCGTGCTAGCCGAGAGCTCTACCCACCCTGCCGATGAAGAACCACCTTAGTGATCATTTATATACCCCTCTCGTTTCAAAAGTTACCTATCCACGAAACTGCAGTAAATACTCGTAATGCGCGTACTTTTCCGCTTAACTGATGTTGGTGGTATACCGTACCGCAACCGTAGGTCGAGATAAATCTCATAGTTATGGCTGACCACTGCATTATTTAGATCGAGTTTATGGAATTCTTGCCCCTACGTTCCGTTTTCTTTCTTGTTGCCATAGCAGCTCTCTCCACTAAATTCTCTCAAGTTTCCCATTCTTTTTCTTTTAGATGTTTTTTTTCCTTTTTTTACGATGAAGGATTCGTGTGCTCGACCCTTTTGCCTCTATAAGATAAAGATTCCTACATTACTCTCTTACGTTCACTGCATTGTTATTTAAAGTTGAAACGATGTTATTAACCCAGGCGAAAGGGCTCCATCCTCGATTAGCAGTAATAGCCATTCTGAATTTTGATATACTTACGAGAAAGAAATACGATCGCTCAGACCATCATATCGGAGGGAGGAGAATGTAATTAGTGGTATGCGGTATAGTAATTGTGAAGAGTTTCGTATAATATGCAGCTTCAGATGTACTGTATATGGTTGGATATGGTTTTCCCTTAATCGTTAACCTTCGTAGTTCCCTGATACAGGCACATTGCATCGTCTCCTTACAGCTCTGCGTAGGTACTTCGAGGAAAATTTATTACTGACCGTTATCTGTATGGACTATACAGGCTGTAGACTAACACACATGAAATATATATATATATATATATATATATATATATATATATATATATATATATATATATATATATATATATATATATATGTAATATATATTATTCCATTCGGTATTATTTCCGAGGTAGAGCAATTGGATATTGAACAACATTTGTAGCTTAATGTTTGTGAATGTATATATGTCTGTGTGTTTGTGCATGTGTGTGCGCGCGAGCGTGTGCGTGAACCTTGTGAGAATGCGCAAGAGAATCGAATATTCATTTTGAATGGTGTTAAGAGGTGTGTCTAATTCAGTTATCAACCGACCCAATATCCGGGCCTTCCATTGTTTTTCCCAGAAATGGGGTGAATGATGACCACACCTTTTCAGCGTTTATTGTAAATGAGGCGTCCGAGCCTCATCGTTGTTTCTATTCGTTGTTCCCTCGCTTATTGGCGTTATTAATCATCCGGGTGACGTAGCATGGCATTACCCGTGCCATTTGCATACAGAAGTCAAAATCATCGCGGCTGCGGCGGCGGCGGCATGACATCATCAGGACCTGAACAAAAACTAGTTCACAGGAGCTTATTGGGGGTGTCGTCTCCTCCTGGCTCCTGCGGCCTTACTTGGCGGTGGTTGTGTGCGCGAGAGGGCTTTTGTCTCTAGCGCCACGAGGTCTTAAGTGTTGCTAATGCAATTCAAAACAGCAATTTGCAAGTGGCTCACACGGAGGGCTGCTGTCTCTCCCAGGCGCTGCTGCCGCTCCCGGGACAGGGCGCGAGTGAGGAATGGTAATTTACCAACAGTTCGCATTAGTTTGGCAAATACAAGGGGTTCATGCTTCTGCTGCTGCTGCTGCTTTTCCTCCTCCTCCTCCTCCTCCTCCTCCTCCTCCTCCTCCTCCTCCTCCTTATTTTCCTTGCCTTCTTTCGCCTCCTCAGCGCAGATTTTACATTTTTCTCCTCCACTCCCTAAAACCATAAAAAAAAACGAGGAGCCTCTGCTTGGCTCGTTAGAACCACGGCAGTAGACTTCACATTCGACTGTATTTGTCTGTTCGTATGTCTTTCTGTTCGTCTGTTTGTCGTCTTGTGTTTCTTTGTCTGACGTCTTGCGTTCCTCTTCCCGTTTGTTTGTTGTCCTGCGTTCATCTGTTTGTCGTCTTGTGTTCCTCTGTCCGTCTGTTTGTTGTCTTGTGTTCCTCTGTCCATCTGGTTGTCGTCTTGCGTTCCTCTGTCCATCTGTTTTGTCTTCTTGCTTTCACTGTCCGTCTGTTTTTCATTTTGCTTTCCTCTGCCCATGTTTGTCGTCTTGCGTTCCGCTGTCTGTCTGTTTGTCGTTTTGCACTCCTCTGTCCGCGTGTTTGTCGTCTTGCGTTCCTCTGCCCGTCTGTTTGTCGTCTTGCATTCCTCTTTCCTTCTGTTTGTCGTCTTGCATTCCTCTTTCCTTCTGTTTGTCGTCTTGCATTCCTCTTTCCTTCTGTTTGTCGTCTTGCATTCCTCTTTCCTTCTGTTTGTCGTCTTGCATTCCTCTTTCCTTCTGTTTGTCGTCTTGCATTCCTCTTTCCTTTCTGTTTGTCGTCTTGCATCCCTCTTTCCTTCTGTTTGTCGTCTTGCATTCCTCTTTCCTTCTGTTTGTCGTCTTGCATTCCTCTTTCCTTCTGTTTGTCGTCTTGCATTCCTCTTTCCTTCTGTTTGTTGTTTTGCATTCCTCTTTCCTTCTGTTTGTCGTTTTGCGTTCCTCTGTCCGTTTCTTTGTCGTCCTGCATCCTCTGTCCATCTTGCTTGTCGTCTTGCATCCTCTGACCGTCTGTTTGTCGTCTTGTGTTCCTCTGTCCGTGTGTTTGTCATCTTGCATTCCTCTGTCCGTCTATTTGTCGTCTTGCATTACTCTGCTCTTCTGTTTGTCACCTTTGTTCCTCTGTCCGTGTGTTTGCTATCTTGCGTTCCTCTGTCCATCTATTTATCGTCTTGCATTCCTCTGTTCTTCTGTTTGTCATCTTGCATTCCTTTGTCCTTCTGTTTCTCGTCTTCATTCCTGAGTCCGCATGTCTTTTGTCTTACGTTCCTCTGTCCGTCTGTTTGTCGTCTTGCGTTCCTCTGTCCATCTATTTGACGTCTTCCATTCCTTTGTTCTTCTGGTTGTCGTCATGTGTTCCTCTGTCCGTCTGTTTCTCGCCTTCGTTCCTCTGTCCGCCTGTTTTTCGTCTTGAGTTCCTTCGCCCGTCTGTTCGTCATCTTGCATTCCTCTGTCCATCTGTTTGACGTCTTGCATTCCTTTGTTCTTCTGTTTGTCGTCATGCGTTTCTCTGTCCGCCTGTTTTTCGTCTTGCGTCCCTCTCTCTGTCAGTTTTACGTCTTGCGTTCCTTTGTCCATCTATTTGTCATCTTGCGTCCCTCTCTCTGTCTGTTTGTCGTCTTACATTCCTTTGTCCCCCTGTTTTTCGTCTTGCATTCCTCTGTCTGTGTGTCGTCTTGCGTTCCGCTCTCCATCAGTTTGTTATCTTGCATTCCTCTGTCCGTCTGTTTTACATCTTGCGTTCCTCTGTCCATCTGTTCGTCGTCTTGTGTTCCTTTGTCCATCTGTTCGTCGTCTTGTGTTCCTTTGTCCATCTGTTCGTCGTCTTGTGTTCCATCTGTTTGTCGTCTTGTGTTTCTCTGTCTGCGTCTCTTGTTTTTGTCCATCTGTTGTCGTCTTGCGTTCCTCTGTCCATCTGCTTGTCGTCTTGTGTTCCTTTGTCCATCTGTTCGTCGTCTTGTGTTCCTCTGTCCGTCTGTTTGTCGTCTTGCGTTCCTCTGTCCATCTGCTTGTCGTCTTGCGTTCCTTTGTCCATCTGTTCGTCGTCTTGTGTTCCTCTGTCCGTCTGTTTGTCGTCTTGCGTTCCTCTGTCCATCTGCTTGCCGTCTTGTGTCCCTCTGTCCGTGTGTTTGTCGTATTGTGTTTGTCTGTCTGTCAGAGCCGTACCAACTGACCTCTTCAGTGGGTTTCCCCTATTTTTTCCTAGGCATTGTAGGTCCTATTATTCCGATGCCCCCTTCGATAAGTGATAAAACACTGCCCTGATCTGCATCTTTTCGAATGACCAGAGGGACCAGTAAAGTGTGGCCCTTGAGAAGAGACCTTTCGTTCTTGTTTCATGCGGACGTAATCGCGGTGTGATCTCCGTCGACTGAGACCTTCAGGTCTGGAAAATGGAAGGTTTCTGTCCGGTCGCCCCTCGCATAATGAATCCCACCCGAGGCTGAGGCACCTTTTGTCATTCCTCCTCTTCTTCTGCCGCCCTCTTTATTTTTTATTTTTATTTTGCTCGTTAACGTGCGTTTTCGACGATTGATTGCACAGGTGCTCTCTCTCTCTCTCTCTCTCTCTCTCTCTCTCTCTCTCTCTCTCTCTCTCTCTCTCTCTCTCTCTCTCTCTCTGAGAAGAAAATTTGGCGCTACTGGTGTCCTAATAATAGTTTTTTTATCTCTTTCTGTCTCTATGTATGTATATATATATTATATATATATATATATATATATATATATATATATATATATATATATATATATATATATGTGTGTGTGTGTGTGTGTGTGTATCAATTTCGTAAAATTTTGTTTCTGTTAGCGTGTACTTTCATATACTGTGTATATATATATATATATATATATATATATATATATATATATATATATATATATATATATATATATATATTATATATATATGTATATGTATATGTATATATATACATGTATATAATATATATATATATATATATATATATATATATATATATATATATATATATATATATATATTATTGGTGAGTGCGATTTAGACTGTAATGAATAGGTAGATGAGTCTGGTAGATAATTGCTGCGAGAATATTGATAGCGAGGAAAAATTGTAATTTTGCAAGTACTCTAAATATTAATTTGGGCTTTGTCGATGGTATTTCATACAAGGTCCTAATATAGTCAATGAAGCTGTGATGCCATCAAGATCCTTCGCCAGGGAATTATAAAGTAACATTAAAAATGTTTTGCAATGTCTTGAAAGCATGTGGGAGTTTTTGGTACTTAGGTTTTAAAGGAAGTTTTGTGTTGTTTGAATGTTCTCAGAAGTGAGCTAGATATTAGCTTTTGATTCATGCACATGTATTTCAAGAACTGTGTTTAATAACCTTTCTCTTCAATATAACTAACCTCAGACACAACTTTTTTTCCTTTAGATGCTTTTCAGGTTTTCACTCTTGAGTGCTGGACACTTCCCTGTTTTTATCTCTCACTTACTGACCACTTTTTCTTCTTCTTCTGTCATGCAACTGAACGTCAAACAATTTTTCCCTTCCTTTAATCGTCCCACCGCCTGATGTTTTTATTCATTAATCTCGTGTCCTGGTACTCCCAAGCACTCCCTGCCGAATCAGTGATCCCAGCCTTGAACTTTGCATACTCTTCAGAAACTCCTTTCACTTTGATGTCTTCCATCCTTGGAGATTTTCCATCCATCTTCTTGCATGCCCTTGTCACTGCAGCTGCCATTTTTCTTATTAAGATTGTTTTCCTTTGCTACACATATCGCCATATTTGGAACGTCTTCTCTCCAACTGAAGCTGTTCTCCTTTCCCACCTTCCAGTCAGTTAGCTATGGACTGAGATTTTTCTCAGCATTATATTCAGGACCACCCTTTGCCGTCTGTCCACTGATAGCACAGTCTAACAAACTCTACTCAATATACTCTCTTTCCTAAAGACTCTTAGAATTTCCACTTTTGGACAGCTCATTTCCACCTTCCTCTTTCCTTTTCAGTAACTACTACAATACTTTCGCATTTAGCTCACCGAGCACAACCACCCCTTTCTCTTTCTGTATACAAGGCTTGGCACAGACTTATCCTCCCTAAGATACACTTTTGTTCGGTCGTATTATTTATTATAATTATTTCCGGGTATATGGTCTTGCAGTCCTAATATTTTTTATCTTGCCACACCTTAGTTTTTTTCAAACAGTCCTTTGACCAATACATGTAGACTATTACGGCACCCGTCTCCATTATTCCTGAACAAGAATTTCACCCCCTTTCTTCACTAGCATCTCGGCCACCCCGGACATCATCGCTCTTTGTGGTTCTACATCTTATACTCCCTGCCTTCCATTTTGATATCACTAGCTCCAGTGATATCTAGCTTTTTAGCCTTATGCATATCAGTTATTGTCAAAATGATAAAGCCTTCCTGTTTCTCAGTAAGTCTTACGGATGAGGTTGCTAGCCTCACGGCCTCTTCCCTGATCACAGGTGACGCTGGTACCCATTTACAGCTGGGTGGGCTCATGGGCAGCAGGTCGGGACCGATCCCCGGTCTAGCAGATGTCAGCGAAAGCTGTACTACTAGGCTGCTGAGACAACTGTGGCTGATTGTACTATAGACATTGTAATTTTTTGTTTTTGTATGCTATCGCCTGTCTTTTGCGTATATATATATATATATATATATATATATATATATATATATATATATATATATATATATATATATATATATATATATATATATATATATATATATGAGTATATATATACATATATATATATATATAATTTATTTATATATATATATTTATATATTTTATATTTATATATACATATATGTATATGTATATAATTTGTATATATATAGATATATATATATATATGCATATATTTATATATTTCATTTATATATATAATATATACATATACACACACAAACACACACACACACATATATATATATATATATATATATATATATATATATATATATATATATATATATATATATATATATATATATATGCAGAAACACCCATTCCCGAGAAAAAGTGCCACCTATGAGGCAGGTAAATCATTCTTAGTACAAACGGTACCCGAGCACACGCAGAGATAACAAATGGAGGCATTTACTTCTCACTGCTGTGTCTTAATTAATGCTCAGTTGAAGACTTCATTTTGATTTTCCAGTTTATATTCAGTGTTGCGTTTGAGCTCTTTAATGTTACTTGTATGTTAGGTTTTTGTTTATTTGAAGGTTTATTGTCCTTATTGGTGATTATTGGAGAAAGGGGTTGAACCTGAATTGTATCATATGGATTTGCCTTATGCTTTCTACAAACAAACAGATTCTTTTCTAAATATATATATATATATATATATATATATATATATATATATATATATATATATATGTATATATATATACTGTTTATATAATATATATATATATAAATATATATATAGAGTATATATATGTTTATATTATATATATATAAATATATGTATATATATATATGTATATATATATATATATATATATATATATATATATATATATATATATATATATATATATATATATATATATATATATAACATATAGGTTTATTTACAGTGAACGAAAGCTGAGGAGTTTTCATGCTGATAAAGACGCTGCAGCAATTGAATTTGCTTGCATCACCTTTTAACAATCATTCTCTCTCTCTCTCTCTCTCTCTCTCTCTCTCTCTCTCTCTCTCTCTCTCTCTCTCTCTCTCTCTCTCTCTCATATATATGTGAGCGACAGCCGATCAGCAATCAGATAGAACCTTGACACGGGGCACAGCATTCCCATACATCCCCGAGGGCATCGATCAGAGGGAACAGCCACCAGCAGACCAACGAACAAGCGCAATCACGATCGATGACTGCCTTAAATGAACTGCTGAGCGCTTTCGTAATGCCGGAGCTGATAAAACCAAGGCGTGATTTGCCCCGTGACGAAGATGGATCGCCTCGCAGACCCGAGCGCCTTGTAAACGTCCGTCTGTGTTGTGCCTCCTCCTCCTCCTCCTCCTCCTCCTCCTCCTCCTCCTCCTACTCATTTTCTTATTCTCCTCCTCCTCCTACTTCTTTCCCTCCTCCTCCTCCTCCTCCTCCTCCTCCTCCTCCTCCTCCTCCTCCTCCTCCTCCTCCTCCTCATTTTCATTTTCCTTCTACCCTCCTCTTTTTCTTATTCTCCTCCTCCTTCTACTTCTTTTCCTCCTCCTCCTCTTCTTCTTCTTCTTCTTCTTCTTCTTGGACGTGAGGGAAATGGTAATAGATGCAGGTATATATGTAAGCGAATGTTTACCTATACACATGCAAATGTATGTTTTAATATACACCTTCACCAGTGTTTACTTTTATGGGTGGAGAATTTAGAAGCAAACATGGTTGTGGAATGTAAAGTAAATTAAGCTTATAGGTTGCTAACATCAAGCTGTGTCCGTGAGTCGAGCTGGCGTTGGCACATGTTCACAGGTGGGCCGACTGGTGGGTGACAGGCTTGGATCGAACCACAAACCTTGACAAGGGGAGTTTAGCACTCTGTCATTTAGTTTGTAGTACACAATCACAGACGCAGATGCTCGTACGTGCATGCACTTAAACACATGCATACTTAAATATATTATATATATATATATATATATATATATATATATATATATATATATATATATATATATATGTATATGTGTGTGTGTGTGTGTGTGTGTGTGTGTGTCTGTGGAGCATCGCTATATTGTGATCGAAAATAATGAGTAGAAAAGCCACAATAATGTAACTGATAAACTTTTTTTTTAAGATACAAAAAAATATACAAAAAAGAGGACCGTTGCGCAAACGGTCGAAAGCTCCTTGTTTTTATCACCTTTTTTTGTATATTTTTTGTATCTTAAAAAAAATACAATTTATCAGTTACATTATTGTGGCTTTTTTACTCATATATATATATGTATATATACATATTTACTGTATATATATATGCATCTATATGATTATATTATATATATGCATAAATACATACATACATACACACACGTATGTGTGCTGTTTATGCGTGTGTCTGTATACTGGAGAGAATATCCAGTGATTTTTATATTTTGATGCGTGCGAACCTTTTATATTTTTTTACACTAAACTCCATTTCCTTTCCGTCACAAGGGAATTTATTTTCTTACCTTACAGTAGCAGACGTAACTACCCCAGGAGCCTTCTTTCAAAAAAAAAAAAAAAAAAAGGCGACAGCTGACCATTTCACTCTCATTACCAAGATGACTATCTCCACCTGATCTCAGTAAACTTCTCGACCAGCATTTTTTCCTTGGATACAGTGATATAAATTGTAAAAGGGATAACAGTTACCCGAGAATACACCCTGTTGATGGAACCCTGGTCGAGATGGGAATCTGTTAATTACCTGGAGAAAACCAATCATTTTTTAACGAGCTCCAACACTCCACTTTTGTTTTTCTCTGTCTGTCTTACAGTGGGGCATACCCTCTCTCTCTCTCTCTCTCTCTCTCTCTCTCTCTCTCTCTCTCTCTCTCTCTCTCTCTCTCTCTCTCTCTCTCTCTCTCTCCACCGCGTTGCCTTCCCTTTCCATATGTGTGTGCGTGTGTGTAGTGTTCTCTTATATGAGAGTTGAAATGATAATCAAACATATGAGCCTCTTTAACTTAACTTTTCTATTCTTTTCCCAGCTTCGGGAAATTTGCCAATGAATAATAGGTTTTACAGATGCACAAACGTGGGAGAGTTGTGTGTGTGTGCATATATATATATCTTTCCTTCCCTTAAGTTTTGCACTTCATCTTTCCAGAATTTTCTTCCACACCTTCTCATTTTCCTTACTTCATCATCATCAATGTTGTCATTGCCTCGAAGGTCTTGGGATGCAAAGGAACTTTACGAAATTTCCCCATTCGTACCTTTCCTGTGCTTTCATTTCCAATAATCTCCACTTATCTCCAGCTTCCCTTCTCGGAGTTCACATTAAAGTTAGGTCTTGGTCTTCCAACTCTTCTGATGACCACAGAAGCCCACCGGACACTATCACGTACTAATTTCCCCTGGGTGGTGCGGAGGACATGTCCAAACCATCTCCATCTTGTTTTCATTACTCCCATCTACATATCTTATACCTCAGGTGACCATCCCAAAAAACACTTGACCCCCCTTCTCAGCCACGATTACCTTTATTGAAACTTTCTCATGTGCAAACAGTTCCACTCTTTTCACCAGTCTCTTCAATTCCTCCTCAATATCTCCAGTCACCGCCATATGATCTGGAACATCAGTCACTCCGCCATCCATTCAGGAACCTCATTTTTATCCCTCAATCTTGTGCCTTTATCATCAGTCCTTTCGCTGACATTTCACATCGCTCCATCCATGAGGATGTCGAATTGTCTTGGAGCAAAATCCCTTTGCTTCATTGCCCTTCATTGCAAATATCTGCTCGTGGGTGTGCTTCAGAAATGCAACAAAAATATGTGATAAAAGTCTTGCATAGTGCGGATATGAAGGCAAAACTAGTCACGCTCCCATCTAGATATTCTGGAAAAATGTTTCGATTTCGTCACATGATCCATTTAAGACTCGTTACTTTATCTTTGCATAGGCACAATACTAAAAACGTGAGGATGATTTCGAATTTACGTTTGTAATTAATTAATCTTCGTGACAGACGGTAAATCATGATGAGCAGAGTTAAGCCACAGACATACCCTTAACAGGATGAACTCTGTGAGCATTCCATTACATTACGTTAAATTTCATTTTAATTTCAGTAATAGTAAATTCTGTTCAAGTCCAAAGTAGTATTTTTTAATCTTGTGGTCCTTTCATTAATGATGGTAGGATTATGATAGTTTTAGTTGTTGCTGGTACGCATATTTTGTGTATTAAGTTAATATTCTTGTTAAGATTTTCATGCCGAGGTCAGTGATGATGGTTTTAAATATTAATGTGTATTAGAACACAAATGGAACATATTGTGGACTTCTTGGCCGCCATGTTTTGTACAAAAACAAAATGTGAAAATCGTGATCTTACGTATTACCGTTACTACAACAACTATCGTGGATTTCGTCTTTACTTTGAAATTAAAGTGCATTTTTATGTGTTTTATGAGACCGAAAATTGACTCGACTTACGGCGGAGGCAGCTTGGTCTCTCGTTCTCCAATCCCGGGAGCTGTCTTCGTCATCATAGTAGTAGTAGTAGTAGTAGTAGTAGTAGTAATAGTAGTAGGAGGAGCAGCAGCATTCAGAGGCCCCTCTCTCGTTCTAGGTCTGACCCCTCCCCTTCCCTTCCCCTCCCCTCACCCTCCCCTCTCTCCCTCCCTCCCTCCCTCCGTCCCTCCTTATACCAGACACACCCGGCCCCGACCGACGACTTCTGCCGTTGTGAATGAAACACTCTCCTCCTCCTCCCCGTGGTTAGTTGATGATGTGGTCGACCCTGAGGGAAGGTCGCCCCGAGGGAGACCGGAAAGGCAAGTTTGGACAATGACAGGACAGGGAAGAAGAAGAAGAAGAAAGAACGAAAGAAAGAGAGAGAGAGAGAAAAAAAGTAGACTGGACCCGTTCGGTGTGCTGCGTCATGGCGGCGGCTAACAGCGTAAACCTGAAGGGCCGGTTTGGCAGGCTCCAGTGTCCGCTATGGATACCCATAATAATGTCTTTTACAACCCGGCACACACACACACACACACATACACACACATACACATACATTTTTTTTTGGACTCACGCACGAACATAGCGCATTCCGCTTCTCTCTCTCTCTCTCTCTCTCTCTCTCTCTCTCTCTCTCTCTCTCTCCGGCTCGATTGTTAGGTCAGTCTCTCTCTAGTCTGAGGTCATGGACACCAGAACCACATTCAATTGAAATTTAAAAGCTGGGTTTTACTCCAATCATTAAATCTTGCCTTGATTTCTACGGAGATGAATATAAGTGCATCATTATACCTTTTAGCATCAAGGAAATTTAAATTTTGCATCTTGCTTCAAATTTGCGTATACGCATCATGCGCTAGGTAAGGCGATAAAAAAAATAATTGCGTATGACTTCATACACACATTTAGGAAATAAGTTGCTTAATCTTTTGCGTTCCGCCTTCCTGAGAGAGATTTGCAAATGTCACACGTCAATGTCTACGACAATTCGACATCCATCCCCCACCGTATGGTGTCAGATACCAAAGCTGTTGTTTAGTGCCTAAACAAAAAAATTCCATTCGCGTTTTCTGTACAGCGTATAATCAAGGCCACCGAAAATAGATCTATCTGTCGGTGGTCTCGGTATAATGCTGTATGAGCCGCGGCCCATGAAACCCACAGACGGCCGTGGTGGCCTGTGTTGTTGCGATGCCAGAGGGACGATTATGGCTAACTTTAAACTTGATTAAAATCAAAACTACTGAGGCTAGAGGGCTGCAATTTGGTATGTTTGATGATTGGAGGGTGGATGACCAACGTACCAATTTGCAGCCCTGTAGCCTCAGTGGTTTTTAAGATCCGAGGGCGGACAGAAAAGTGCGGACATAAAAAAGTGCGGACGGACAGACAAATCCTACACAATAGTTTTCTTTTACAGAAAGCTAAAATTCCATTCACTCTTAGCCTAATTCCACCAGTGGCTTCTTGGGTATGTTGTTGAGTCTCATCCATATGGCGAGTATAAGCGACTGGGTTAAGGATAACTTGGTCTTTAGCAACGAAGAGAAAGAACGCTTCCCTTCATTTAACGGTGAGTAATATCCGCCTCTTTCGTAAGCGATCTCGCTTGGTCTTGCCCAACTCAGGGAAATGCTCCCTTTCCCTAGGAACCACTTGACAAGGTTGATGGAAATATTATACTCTTCAACTGCACTTTTAATTTACTAAGGAGAACTGTATATGTCTATATCTCTTAAAGGAAACCTCGTTAACGAAGTCATGCCGAGCGCAAAAGAATTTTATGATAAGATCGTAGATATTATGGTGTACAGTTCATTATGATAAGATGTCAGCTATGGTTTACGGTTCATTGTTGCCATACAACAGAGTTAAGTTATTATTTTGCGTTAACCTCCGTCGTAAACAACAAATTTTCAGATAGAGAAAACACAGTGTACTTCATGAAAATTGTTCCATATGGATCACTTTCATTAATTTTTGTATTCTCTGGTTAAGATTACAATCTATTTTTTTCTGGGTTCCTTTCGTATTTTTCTGTAACCAGTTTTACATCATGTGACCTACATGGCATCTCTTGCAACATGTTGAATTGCGAATGTAGAACCGCTTCAGTATTATTTTAATGCTGATATGAAAGTGAATATCGCACTGCATTTGATTTTGGATGTGAAAGTGAACACAAACATATATACTAAATAACTTTCGCCATGTAAAAATCAAGAATAAATAAGAAGTTAGATACGTGCATTTTCTTTCCAATGGGTCAAAGCAATCATTACCAAATTCAGAAGACGTATCACAGGTACAGCAACAAAGTGGATGGCCACGATGTCCCTTAATATAAAGCTTGGCTCCGGACTACTACGGGCGAGATTGCGTCATTTGTTTTGGCTGTGTCCTCCGCCTTCAGGCATCCGCGGAGGCGCCCCATCTACGGGAGGAACCGGTCCACTTGTTTTTACTTCCCACGGAAATCTGCCATGACAGTGACGTCAGCAGAACCGAATGCAGAACGCTGCTGAATGACGGAGTAAGAGGAGAACGGGGGCTGGGGCGGTGATAGTGGTGACCACATTAATCCGCGCCACCCCATCAATCCCCAACCCCCCCGTTTTATGTTTCCTCATTCGCGTTAACGATTTCGCAACTGCAGTAACGATGCCTTTTGCTTTTCTGGCTGCTTCGATCGTCACGATCCGCAGCCGAGGTCCACAGCATACGTCTTCTGTCTGTCGGCGTTATTGACCTCTGTGAGCGTAATGCGCGTCCCCCCGGTACAGACACACGCGCTCTCAGTCGCCGCTCCGACGACTCATGCTCCCCAGAGACCTCAGACACACACACAGACGCCAAAAAATGTGTGTGTGTGTATGTTTAAACCCGTCGGCCTTCGCTCGTCGAATCTGCGGAGGAGTTTCAGGTTTTGGGGACCACTCCTCGGCGGCGGCGGCGGCGGGACCTGTTTCTCGTCTTCGTCTCCTTCATCTTCTTCTTCTTCTTACCCACCGTAATTTTCGAGGTAAGGTAGGCCACACACACACACACACACACACACACACACACACACACACACACACACACACACACACACACACACACGGGCGCCAAAACACGATTATGGGTGTTTGGATGAGGTTCTTAGCGGTTCATTCTTCTTCTCCTGTTCTGTGTGTGTGTGTGTGTGGGTCTGCCCCACTCCTAGTCCCCTACCCCACCCCTACCCCCCTTGCGGCATTCCGGGAACTAGCACGCGCGAGCGATCGTAGTAGTAGTAGTAGTAGTAGTAGTAGTAGTAGTAGCAGCAGCCTCTTTCATTCAAGCCATAGTAGGCTTACTGATACTAGTTCGTGCGTGTGTGTTGTGTGTGTGTCAGTGTGTGCGTGTGTTTTGGAAATACTGGTTCCAGTTTTTCAGGTTTACATTTTCGACGCTTAGTCATCGATTCCGGGTTTCTTGAGACGTCAGACCCCCTCTCCTCATCTCGTCTGCGATGCGTATGATGTTCCCAGAGATAATAGTCTTTTAAGCGAAGAGTCCTCAGGAAATATAATCCATCTGGAATAATGAAAGATTTCCTTATATATAACAGTCAGAATGGGTTTGGTAGTGTTATGTTTTATAGCAGAGGGCGCATTTTTTTATTTTTTTTTTTTTTTGCTCTTTTTATGATAGCGGGTAAGGTCATCGCATTTGGTTCCGTCTTTGAATTTTGGCTGTGGACATTGTTGTTTTTTCCTTGTATTTTGGCTGTGGACATTGTTGTTTTTTCCTTGAATTTTGGCTGTGAACATTGTTGTTTTTTCCTTAAATTTTGGCTGTGGACATTGTTGTTTTTTCCTTGTATTTTGGCTGCGGACATTGTTGTTTTTTCCTTGAATTTTGGCTGTGAACATTGTTGTTTTTTCCTTAAATTTTGGCTATGGACATTGTTGTTTTTTCCTTGAATTTTGGCTGTGAACATTGTTGTTTTTTCCCTAAATTTTGGCTGTGGACATTGTTTTTTTTTTCCTTTTTCCAAATAGTGAGGTCGTTGCAGTTTGGGTTCTTTTATGAATTTCGGCTGTGGCGTTATTTATTTTTTTTTTCTTTTCCAAATGGTGAGGTCGTTGCAACTTTACGATCAGGTTCCTTCTTTGAATTTCGGCTGAGGACATCGTTGTTTTATTTTTTTTTTTCACTTCAGCAGAGTGAGGTTGTTGCAACTTTACAATGGTTTTTTTTTTAATAGTGAGGTGTTGCAACTTTACTACAGGGTTCCTACTTTGAATTTCGGCTGAGGACGTCGTGTTTTTTTTTTTTCAAAATAGTGAGGTCATTACAGTTTTACAATTGGGTTCCTTTTATGAATTTCCTGTGGCGTTATTGTTTTTTTTTTTTTTTCCAAACAGTGAGGTCGTTGCAACTTTACGATCAGGTTCCTTCTTTGAATTTCGGCTGACATCGTTTTTTTTAAATAGTGAAGTTGTTGCAACTTTGCAATCGGGTTCCTTCTTTGAATTTCAGCTGAGGACGCCGTTGTTTTTTTTTTTTTTTTCCTTTTCGAAAGAGTGAGGTGTTGCAACATTACTACAGGGTTCCTACTTTGAACTTCGGCTGAGGACGTCTTTTTTTTTCGAAATAGTGAGGCCGTTGCTAACTTTGCAATCAGGTTTCTCGTTTGAATATCGTCTAAGGACGTCGTGGTTTTGTCTGTTCAAAATAATGAGGTCGTTGCAGCTTTGCAATCCGGTTCTTTCTTAGAATTCCGACTGTTGACGTCTTTGTTTTTTATTCTTTATAAAATAGTGAGGTCATTGCAACTTTGCATTCAGCTTCCTTTTTGGAATTTGGTCCATCATTTGTTTGATTTAATATTGAATATGACGCCTCGTCATATAATTCCAGGTTCACCAAATCAGTCTTCATAAGTGAAGTAGTCTCTGAAGAACTAGATGCCCGGGTGGGTATGGAGGAGATGATAATTAGGATGAAGTTGTGAAGTTGAAAGAATGAGGCCAGCCTTACGTAGTTTCCAATGGCCATTAGAGGTGTTTAATTTTAAGCACAAAATTAATTTCACATTACTTTTTAGCTTTCTGTAAAAAAAAAATTGCTGGCGTTATCTGCCCGTCCTCACTTTTTCTGTCCGCACTTTTTCTATCCACCCCCAGATCTTAAAAACTACTGAGGCTAGAGAGCTGCAAATTGGTATGTTGATCATCTACCCTCCAATCATCAAACATACCAAATTGCAGCCCTCTAGCCTCACTAGTTTTCATTTTATTTAAGGTTAAATTTAGCCATAATCGTGCGTCTGGCAACGATGGTTAAAGTTTCATGGGGCGCGGCTCATACAGCATTATACCGAGACCACCGAAAGATAGATCTGTTACCGGTGGCCTTGATGATACGCCATACAGAAAACTCGATTGCGCCAAAGGAACTTCGGCGCAATTTTTACTTTTTTTAGTTATCTTCCCTGAAATTAGAGTCGTTGCATGGATGTTCATTGCGTCCTTGTGTTTTTTTTTTTTTCTGCGGGGAGGGGGGCTGAGAGAATTATTGTGCTTATAGATTCTAGAGTCCGTTCTTTATATGGCGAAGAGAACATTAAGTCATATGTTATGTCATATCCTGTTAATCTTTATGCAGAAATTTTGTTTACAGAGAAAGAGGACCGTATATTGGGAAATCAGAATATTTTGCCAGATCATTCACAGAATTTTTTGCCAGCTTATCCACAATTTTTTCCCAGTTCATCCACAGAATTTTTTGCCAGTTCACCGGCTGAATTTTTGCCAGTTCATCCACAGAATTTTTTGCTAGCTCGCCCGCTGAATTTTTTGCCAGTTCATCCACAGAATTTTTTGCCAGTTCACCACTGAATTTTTTGCCTGTTCACCCACGGAACTTTTTTGCCAGTTCAGCCACAGATTTTTTTTGCCAGTTCACTCACATCATTTTTTGCCAGTTCAGCCACAGAATTTTTCTCAGTTCACTCATAATTTTTTGCCAGTTCACTCACATAATTTTTCGCCAGTTCATCCACAGAATTTTTTGCCAGTTCATCCACAGAATTTTTTGCCAGTTCACCACTGAATTTTTTGCAAGTTCACCCACGGAACCTTTTTGCCAGTTCAGCCACAGATTTTTTTGCCAGTTCACTCACATAATTTTCTGCCAGTTCAGCCCCAGATTTTTTGCCAATTCATCAACAGAATGTTTTGTCAGTTCAGCCACAGAATTTTTTTCCAGTTCATCAACAGAATTTTTTTGCCAGTTCACCCACGGAATTTTTTGCCAATTCAGCCACAGAATTTTTTTTCCAGTTCAGCCACAGAATTTTTTGCCAGTTCATCCACAGAATTTTTTGCCAGTTCATCCATTTCATTTTTTTTTCTATAAAATACTTTCACAAATTCTTACCCTCATGAGAATCCGTATTTCTAACAATAAAGTGTTCATCATTCGCGCAGTTGTTTTTGATGTGAGCAAAATTTGCAGAATAATATTTTCCTCGTACTTAATATTTAGTCCGGATTTAACGATTGAACGTCTTCGTAGGATTATTAAGGAAGTGTTTTGCAACACTGTATTTGCAAGCTTTGTTTTTATAAGCAGCTAGTGATGGTGCTGCAACTCTTTTATTGCATTTTTCTTTTAAAAATGTGTCAGTATGTGCGTGTGCTTGCATTTATGCAATAGCATATGAATTTCGTTTGTTATAACATGTAGTCACTGTACTGGTAAACGCTCATACCTTATATACTGTAAGTTCCTCGTTGGAGAGGTCGGCATAGTTCTCGGCTAGCACTCTGCTGGGCCCGCGTTCGAGATTCCGGCCGGCCAATGAAGAAATAGAGGAATTTATTTCTGGTGATAGAAATTCATTTCTCGGTATAATGTGGTTCGGATTCCACAATAAGCTGTAGGTCCCGTTGCTAGGTAACCAGTTGGTTCTTAGCCACGTAAAATAAGTCTAATCCTTCGGGCCAGCCCTAGAAGAGCTGTTAATCAGCTCAGTGGTCTGGTTAAACTAAGGTATACTTAACTTTATATGCTGCAAGCACACAGACACACACACATACACTTATAAATGTTCTTCATATATTAAGACTCGGATCCGCCACTGCTTTCAAATCCACTTTAACCAGGGACTAACTTACATATCAGAGAAATCGTTTATGATAAGCGCATCTACCCTGGCCAGGAGTCGAACCTAATCCTCTTAAGGTTGATGCCTACAGTCACTGTCATCCATGTATTAACCCAAAAATGTAAGGTTTCTAATCCTGGCCAGGATACATGTACAGTACTTCTATATTATAACCTTGACTTATAAGTTATTATCAGGGTAAAGTGAATTCGACAGTGATGGGGTATTTCCGGCTTGATATTTAAAAACATCAAAATGTCACATTTAGAATTAGTGATAAAGTATTCTGCTTGCTTATAAGTAATGCCTCCTTTTTTTTCTCTCTCCAGAAGGGTGGCTCCAGAAGGCGCTTATAGCAATAGTTTTTAGGATAAGATTGCGTTCCACAGCAGTCGCGTAAGTACCGGCAGATAATTACATAATTCACTGCTTAAAACGTTTATGGATTCACATTATATGTATAAGAATATATATATATATATATATATATATATATATATATATATATATATATATATATATATATATATATATATATGAATATATGAATCTATATATATATATATATATATATATATATATATATATATATATATATATATATATATATATATATATATATATATATATATATATATATATATATATATATATATATATATAAACTGGTAAGCTTGTCTATGCATTTCCCACAGTTTCTTCCCCAAGTAAATTTTATCAATTTGCCTATTTCCTAACCGTGCAATTTGGCATGACTTATTGGTTAGATAAATCCGCGAAAATAGTCGAAACGCTTAAGATAAAATTACCTCTTGCTATCTGCATGCCATCGCAGTTCCCCCACCCCTTCTTACTAAGTCCCCCTCTTCCGCCCCCTACCTTTTACAAGCACCCCGAGCAAATGGGTATGATTTTGAACATGGTAATTAGCGAGATACGCTTGAATATACTCCATAGATAAACGTGAAATGCGGCTCTCGTTCGCCAGGCCGCATATGGGCAAAATTATTCTCCGCTCGTCGGAGGCTGTCACGAGAAGGTCTCTGTCTCTCTCTCTCTCTCTCTCTCTCTCTCTCTCTCTCTCTCTCTCTCTCTCTCTCTCTTCAGATAACAGTTTGCGGGTTATCTCCCCGCGATGCTTACTGGGCATGATTGCCGCTGCCCAGGTAATGGTCTCGAGACTCGGCTCTTCGTGCCCCGAGACGGGCAAAATTGCTCGCACGTTATTTTTCGCTTTTATATATTATCTACCGGGGCTGTTTTTCACACCTTCCCTCCTTCCTTCTCTCTCTCTCTCTCTCTCTCTCTCTCTCTCTCTCTCTCTCTCTCTCTCTCTCTCTCTCTCTCAGCAAGTGTAAAAACATGACACTAAATCCTCGTATAAATAATACAATCAGCTTTAGACGCGGACCCCTTATATGTAAGTGGCGACCTTCCACGTTAAAATAAGGGTACAATAACTATGACTTTCTGAATTGATGCCTGCTCTCTCTCTCTCTCTCTCTCTCTCTCTCTCTCTCTCTCTCTCTCTCTCTCTCTCTCTCTGGTTATCCGGTCTACTCAGCCCCTTCCCTCTCCCACTGCGTTCTTTATGAAAACCATCACTTCTTCACATCTGTTCCATTAAAGGCTGCAATAACAGCATTCGCGAATCAGAGAAGACGAACTGCAACTATTGCAGCCTTTGGAGCAGAAATGAATAATAAAAAGAACGATCAAGATAAGGCGCAGCCGTGTGAGAGAAAAAAGTTGCACGGGAATCATGCTCCCCAAATTGCAAGCTTTCGTCCTATACCTTCGCAATAAATGGCGCGAGATTACGGCATTCTATCGGACTTCGGTGGGGATTGTTGATTGCAGCAGCGTTAGCGCGGGCGAATGGCATGGGTGCCAAGTTCTCAAGTTCTCGCACGACACGGCGAACGGTGCTAACCGTTCCATGTATGGCCGGCTGTTGCAACCTGACCTGCCGAGTGCAACTGACGTTTGGGTGTTAGTTTTCCGTAAAAGAAAACGGTTGTGCCGGCTTTGTCTGTCCGTCCGCACTTTTTTCTGTCCGCACCTTTTCTGTCCGCCCTCAGATCTTCAAAAGGACTAAGGCTTGAGGGCTGGAAATTGGTATGCTAATCATCCACCCTCCAGTCATCAAACAAACCAAATTGCAGCCCTCTAGCCTCTGTAGTTTTTATTTTATTTAAGGTTATAGTTAGTCATAATCGTGCTTCTGGCAACGATATAGGATAGGCCACCACCGGGCTTTGGTTAAAGTTTCATGGGCCGCGACTCTTACAGCATTATACTGAGACCACGGAAAGATAGATCTATTTTTCGTGGCCTTGATTATACGTTGTAGGGGCTGTACAGAAAACTCGATTGCTCCGAAGAAACTTCGGCGCATTTTTTACCCTTGTTATTTTATTCCCCGTTTTTACGATCGTTTAGGGACCTTAAGTCACAGCTTTTCAGGAGTATGTCCCGAAGTCATCTCTTCCTTGATTTACCAATATTCCTTTCTTAGATTTTTGGGACAGACTTGAGAGATAGATGAATGTTCAAATGGACAGATAATTCAAAACACTCCAATATTGTTGGAACCGAAGCCAGCTAGAGACTGTTCAAAGGACTGGAAGGTTTAGATAAAAGTAGAATTTATGAAATAGGAACTTCAGAGTAATTGCCATTATTTACCATTATTCTTTTACTTTGAACTAGCAGTGCAAAAAGAGTTACGCACCCCTGATAAGAGATAAGAAAATAACCCGCAAGAATGCGCGGTGAAATCACCTGGGGTAATGGGGCTTAGATGACTCAGGGTAAAGAACACGCAAGCCCCTCTCTCTTTTTGGGGAGAAAAATATGCCAATAATTAATAATTTCCCAGGGTGGTTTGGGCTTTGCAGAATAAACTATATTAAAAGTTTGGAAATCACACTGCATCAGGTTTTGCTTTAATGTTTGTTTATTACAGAATATGATTTTTTTTCAGTAATTATGCAAAATTGTGCGTGTGGTCATTTCTGGGACTTTTGCTACATCGTAACGGGATGAGAAATGCTTTGGTTGTTTAATAACATTATTTAATGCACGGTTAGTTTTTAGGTTTCTCGAAAAGAAAACTACTGTGCCGACTTTGTCCGTCCGCAATTTATTCTGTCCGCCCTCAGATCTTAAAAAGTGCTAAGGCTAGAGGGCTGCAAATGGGGATGTTGATCATCCACCCTCCAATGATCATGCATACCAAATTGCAACCCTCTAGCCTCAGTAGTTTTTATTTTATTTAAGGTTAAAGTTAGCAATAATCGTGTTTCTGGCAACTATATAGGACAGGACACCACCCGGTCTTGGTTAAAGTTTCATGGGCCGCGGCTCATGCAACATTATACCGAGACCACGGAAAGATGGACCTATTTTCGATGGCCTTGATTATACGCTGTAGCGGCTGTACAGAAAACTCGATTGCTCCGAAGAAACTTCGACGCATTTTTTACTTGTTAATTTTGTACAAACTTTGACTGCGGTATTAACCTTTTTTTTATTGTAACATTGCCACTGGCAGCATATACCTGTGGAAGTCCAGTTTTGGGCATCTGTTGTTACATGGAGTGAGGACGGTAGCTGATATCCATAATTACCTTCTATAAATGCGGTGCTTTTGGGGATTCGGGAACAGTCTAAAAGAAATACCTGGAAGATTAAAGTTAAGTTAAAAAAAAAAAAAAATTCGGAGCATCATCGCATGATTTTGAGTTTTCTGCAAATAAGGTTATACATCAATCTAACTGATGATTCACAAAAAAGCAAATAACTTGTTTTGTCTTTACGTTCCTTATTCCAGTTGTAAGTGTAAATCAAACGAAAGAAACCTGAATTTCGAAGAATCATTGTCATTTTGAACCCTTAAACACTTATAGAAACGAATATTGTTCTGGGAAACCTATAGGTTCCAAAACTTTGCCGTTTTCGGTCACAGGAAACTTAGTCATTCCAAAACGACTTACCAGGAGGTTCATCCTGAAATTGATCTTTCTGAAGTGTTACAGCTTCATTAATTTATAGCTCTGGTAGCTACAAACCCCCTGCGACAGTTTACTTTGTCAGGTTTTTGTTCTGCTGTTTTTGTTAGTTGTCAGCCCCACGAAATGTCTCTGGAGTCCTCCAGCTTGACAATAAATATCCGCGTCATCCGAAGGTTGAATGACGTCTGGAACGGGGCGGAAGAGTTTGAATCATCTGGCGTCGGCGAAACGAGAGAACTTGAATGATATTTAGGCTAGACTGTGGGTTAGTTTCTCATGGGAAATTGTAGCATTCATCTTTAGGAAGAGTTGAAGTATATCTCCGGGAAATTATAGCACTCATCTTAGCAAGAGTTAAAGTATCTCTTCCCGTGAAGAATGATCGTAGAACTGTTGAGATCACTCCAGAAGTAGACAGTGTCTGACGCTGAATGGCCTTGTCACTCCTGGTAACGCTTAATTCATTAACCTTCATTTCAGGAGACTCCAATAACATATGACGTAATCTCCCATAGATAGAAAAAGTGATGTCTCATAGCCAGAGATTGGAGTAACTAACTTGAAATCGAGTGTCTTTTGCAAAGATTTTGGTGGTATGGTAAATCGTGGTTGCCTCTGAATGTAAAGAATGGGTGTAATTTGTTTGGAAATTAATAAACCCGATTAATGAAGATAATTAATGAAATACTATAGTCAAGTAATTCTCGGTTACTACAAAGAGTGGAGCATTGACTGTTTTCACCACAGAAATAAAAGTAATTTAGGTTCGTGGACGAGGAGTTGTTTTTGTAAGAATGGCGTACTTCTTTTACAAAGCGGAAAAGTTATATGACCCTTGGCAATTCATTTTATTAACATAATTAATTTGAATGCGTAAATGCAAATAGTCCATTTTATGTAATCTGTGATTAGCGAATTGAGTGGTATCTCGCTGTTTACTTTGCTTTTGTGATGTGAATTGAGCCGATCTTTACTCATTTGAAACAACGAGAGATCTTTTCTTTTTTGAGCATGAAGATATTTCCATCTTCGATAAGCTAGTCGTGCTATTTCGTTTCCTTACAGTTCCAATTTAGCAGTTCTCCGCTTACCCCAGGTATTCTTTCCCTCCCTGACCTGCCAATTCAAGCTCATATCCACGTCATTCCGTCCTACTTCGACCCTGAAGTCTCTCTCGCAAGGAAGTGACCAATATCTCCCATTTTATCTGTCATTCATCTGAACCAGATGTGCGACAAGGGTACTGTGCTACCACAATAAAAAGTCGACATCTGGAATAAGGCAATTGGAATCTTCTGCTATTCTTAGATACTTTACCTATAGCATATGGTGCTGGGAACGTGTCGTTACATACAGATGGGTACTTTACAATTTCTGTGAAAGTACATTTTTTTTATAGACAGACCACGCATTATGAGCGAATGCCGACACATGCAGAGGTAAACATTCACAATTTATGTATGTTGGTGATTACGTTATTTTTGCCTATATATTAATAAGTGTATTTCCCTTCCGTCACATGATTAGGACTTATTTCATAGCAATTTTTAAAGCAAGTAAGAACATAATAGAAAGACGAAACCGGCAGTACCCAAGACTCTTTATGTGGCGTTTTATCGCCGTGGCCTTGACTTGGGGACTTTCTGCTAAGTCAGACAAATGATCATCGCTTACTGACTGGGAGGTCACACTGAAAAGGCCAAACAACTATAGGAAGGCAATGGGCTGCCAGATGTTGGCTGAGAGATTTTTTTGACAAAGAAGAAAGTAGGCTCCTTTGATTGCCGTACCGTAACTCATAAGGAAGAAAATGGGAAATGCGTTTCTCTTAAAGGCTTTTCTGTGTTTTCTTAATTGATACGATTTATTAATTTTATATTTTACTGCAGTAATTTTTTATTAATGTTGTTTCTGCACTAAAAAATGCCGTTTTTCAGTTTGCAAACTCTTGTTATTCCTGTTGATCTGTAACGGAATGGATGATGAAATTAGTTTTATATTTATTTATGTTGATATTGTCTTGCTTTATTTTATATTACACGTTTTTTGGAAGGAGTATAATAGCCTACATATTTTACGTCAGTATTTTTATGAATGTTATTTCTACACTGAATAATGCCGTTTTTCAGTTTGCAAAACTCTTGTTTTTCCTGTTGATCAGTCACGGAGTGGATGGCGAAATTAGTTTTATATTTATTTATAGTGATACCGGCTTGCTTTATTGTATATTACGAGATGTTTCGAAGGAACATCTCGTAATATATAATACAAATGGTAATACAAAAATTTAACACAAGAAGCTTCATGAAATTTTGTGTGGTATTCAACCCTTTATATTTCCTGAGATTCCCCTTATTGTTCACTTATTGCATGCACTCACACTTTCTGGGTATGAAGGCCCCTGTGTTGACATACCTCTCACCCATCTGCCCAGCACACCGAATTATTCACTTTCTTAACAAGTCTTCCATTCTCTCCACAGGCCCAAACCACCTTAAAACACTCTGACCTATGTCTTCACAATTACTAACATTTTACCTCTTGTACACATCTAAACATTTTGCACATTCAGTTAATTCACTTCAACAGCTTCAACATTTCTTTCATTCACATTCGACATTCACACTTCAGTTCCACTGAGAACAGTCAGTTCAGCAATCCTTTCACTTACTTCATTTTTATTTATTTATTTTTTTCTAGTTTTCTGTAAAAGGAAACTATTGTGCCGGCTTTGTCTGTCCGTCCGCACTTTTTCTGTCCCCACTTTTTCTGTCCGCCCTCAGATCTTAAAAATTACTGAGGCTAGAGGGTTGCAAATTGGTATATTGATCATCCACTCTCCAATCATCAAACATACCAAATTGCAGCCCTCTAGCCTCAGTATTTTTTATTTTATTTAAGGTTAAACTTAGCCATAATCATGCTTCTGGTAACGGTATAGGACATGCCACCACCGGTCCGTGGTTAAAGTTTCGTGGGCCGCGGCTCATAGAGCATTATACCGAGACCACCAAAAGATAGATCTATTGTCGGTGGCCTTGATTATATGCTGTAGCGGCTGTACATAAAACTCGATTGCGGCGAAGAAACTTCGCCGCAATTTTTACTTGTTTTGTGTTTTATTGCAGTTTGCCGTGATTTTGAATCTGAGGACATTTCCTGTAACCGCAATAACGAATACGAGTTTTTTTTTTATTATTATTGCTATTACCGTTAGATAGTCCAACGAGATTATTAATTCATTTTAATAATTCTCAGCGCTGGCCACATAAGTGATGATAAATGCGAAGCAAAAAATGCAACAAGACGAAGTTGAAAGTAAAGAAGTTCGATAGGTATATAGGTGTTAAATACTTTCGATAGGTATATAGGTGTTAAATGTTAGGAATTATTATGTTATTATTATTATTATTATTATTATTATTATTATTATTATTATTATTATTATTATTACGTATGACCCTCTCTCTCTCGCGGTAATCCTCCTGCTGCAGGTGCTGCAGGGTGGCATCGATGTCTGGATGACTTATTATTATTATTATTATTATTATTATTATTATTATTATTATTATTATTATTATTATTATTATTATTATTTCCATTCTAGTTTTCTTAAAAACATCTGGCCAGGTGTGAAGGTTCGTGAAGGAAGATTACACACAAACCTACTATATTTTTGTAGATCATATCATTGGAAGTATTAGGAACCACCTGTTCTAGATTGTAAATCACGAAAATGATGTCATACGGTCTTTTACGATGTGAATGCCTGACTTCAAGGTGAATGCGGACATAATTTTGAGGTCTAGAACTTAGGCACTGCAAGACCCAGTCATTAGGGAGCCGATAAATCTGCGCATGCGTCTCAGCCTTCCCCAACCTCTTCCTACACTGTTATTTACACCCTGTGTCCTCCTAAGCATGTGTTTTTTTTTTCTCTCCCCTCCCTCCCATTATCCCTGCCATGATTCGTGTCTTTTTAATATCCTTGGAATAAATTGGCTTCCCTTATTCAGCGCGCAGAGAGGTTTATTGTCTCACCCGTCGCCATATTGAAGAAGTGGGTTTCAGCTTGAAGGTAACTCGCCTATTGTTTCAGAGATTAATTCCACTTAACACTTTAGTCAATGGCAGCTGAAAGAGTAAGACTTGAATGTGATGTTTAGAATTGTTTTAATTCAGTATAATAGTTCATGCCTATTTTGTGTACCGATGCACAAACCAGCACGTAAATAGGTTTTGTAATTGTTTGTGACTTCTTATGAATAAGATGTGAATATAACTTTGTGTACAGACATGTGTATAACGACGGATATACTTTCAAATGGCTTATATATATTAAGATTGTTTTAATTCAGTATAATAGTGCTTGCCTATTTTCTGTACTGATACACAATCAAGAACGTTAATAGGTTTTGTAATTGTTTGTGACTACTTATGAATAAGATATGACTATATCTTTATGTACAGACATGTGTTTAACGACGGATATACTTTCAAATGTCTTATATATATTAAGATTGTTTTAATTCAGTACAATAGTGCATGCCTATTTTGTGTATCGATACACAGTCCAGCACGTAAATAGGTTTTGTAATTGTTTGTGACTTCTTACGAATAAGATGTGACTATAACTTTGTGTACAGACATGTGTGTAACGAAGGATATACTTTCAGATGTCTTATATATATATATATTTCTTTTAATTTCTGGCGTTCTGTTTTTTGAATCTCCGACTGTCTATTATACAGTTTATCTTCGAAAATGAGAGGCAATTAGAGCTAATAACAAATAATTGTACTATTGTTCTTTTATTGATGGTATGTAGCAGCATCTTGTTAAGAATAAGATATACTGAACGATAAATCATTGCAATTACTGAATGACTTCCTTCGAAAATCTCTTTTCTCTTCTCTCTCTCTCTCTCTCTCTCTCTCTCTCTCTCTCTCTCTCTCTCTCTCTCTCTCTCTCTCTTTTCACAAACACACACATATATTTATATATATATATATATATATATATATATATATATATATATATATATATATATATATATATATATATATATATATATATATATATATATATATATATATATATATATATATATATATTTATATATTTATATATATATATATATATATATATATATATATATATATATATATATATATATATATATATATATAATATGGGTGTGCGTATGTACATGTACGAATGTACAGTATACACAAAAGAACAATAAAACATTTTCTAACAAGAGGAGCTGGAATCAAGGACAATGAAGGCACTAGTCACTTCCACATTAATCATGTAGCTGATTAATCTGATATCAGCCATTGTTGTAGAACAAAGCATTAGCCGTCCCGTGTATGTACACAGAGGCCTCGTCAACCACTCTCTGGCTTCCTGCATATTGAGGCTCTTTCTTTCTAATGCCCCTTTCAGTCCAATTTTATTAAGACACTTTTAGTTTTCTGTAACAGGAAACTATTGTGCCGGCTTTGTCCGTCCGCACTTTATTCTGTCCGCACTTTTTTCTGTCCGCACATTTTTTCTGTCCGCACTTTTGTCTGTCTGCACTTTTTTCTGTCCGCACTTTATTCTGTCCGCACTTTATTCTGTCCGCACTTTTGTCTGTCCGCACTTTTTCTGTCCGCCCTCAGGTCTTAAAAACTACTGAGGTTAGAGGGCTGCAAATTGCTATGTTGATCATCCACCTTCTAATCATCAAACATACCAAATTGCAGCCCTCTAGCCTCAGTAGTTTTTATTTTATTGAAGGTTACAATTAGCCATAATCGTGCTTCTGGCAACGATATAGGATAGGCCACCACCGTACCGTGGTTAAAGTTTCGTGGGCCGCGGCTCATACAGCGTTATACCAAGATCAGCGAAAGATATATCCATTTTCGGTGGCTTTGATTATACGCTGTAGCGGCTGTACAGAAAACTCGATTGCGCGGAAGAAACTTCGGCGTATTTTTCACTTGTTTAAGGTCTTCCCCTCCTCATTCATTCCAGCACTCTGGATCTGGGCAAGTCTTCGGTTATTCTGTCGTCCTCGACTCTCTCAATCTAATCTATATTTTCTGGTATTCTAACCTTTATTTCTCCTCTCCTCTCTCATCCTGCTAACATCCGGTACATTCCCACCTAAGCACCAACACAAACCAACCGTTTTCACTCGTCTATCGTCCACATTTTTCATTTATTTTTCCATATTTCTGGTTTCATTTAACCCTCCATGATCTCACTCATGCTCACATTCAGTTTCAAATTTTTTCTCTTACAGAAAGTTATAAATTTCCAGTGGTTTAGATGGGTTCTCTTCACGTTCCCCAGTCGAAACTGTTGTCCGTGAACATTAGCCTCTCTTGTCTTATCGCTGCGGTGTTCCTACTTCTCCCGTCCTCTCTGCTGATATGTCGCATCACTCCATTAAGAAAACATTATACAGTCATGGAGACACCACACCATTATATCAGACACAATTTACACCGGCGTACAAAAACACCTGGAAGGGGTTCATTAAAAACAACGACCACGATTAGGGATAAAGCTGAGAAGAAGAAGAAGAAGAAGAAGAAGAAGAAGAAGAAGAAGAAGAAGAAGAAGAAGAAGAAGAAGAAGAAGAAGAAGAATCAAATTCCCTTCACCAAAAAAATATGGAACTCCTTTTTTGCCTGAGCATTTGCTTAATCGTTTCTTCACGAAAATTTATTTCTTAAAAACTAAAGTCTAATACTTGTTGCATTCAAGTGACTTAAATTACGCTGCAGCTAATTTAACCCTTTTGATCTCCTCAGCGGGAAAATAGGCCAACATTTTGACCAAAGAAGTAACTGGAAATTCATCTCGTGGATAAACCATTTCCATTTCAATTTTGTTTGACTTCAGCGACAGTTTGCTGAGAAAATGTGCTTCTAACTGGTTCCTTGGGCCTGTCTTAATTACTGCATTCCGTCTCGCCTGTAAAAGAGAGTGCTATCAGTAACTTCTGTAGAGTGCTCAGAATAATCCAAGTTAAACACAAGAAACAATTCAAAAAGAGATATTTCTGTACTGTAGACCACAGGTTCTGATCAGCTAAATGTAAGTTATTCAAGCTCATTGATCTCTGATTCCCGGGTAATTAAAAGTTTTACGTAATTCGTGTTTTGATTAGTTGTTAAAAGAAATCTGCGTATACAAATCCACAGTTCGTACAAAAAATAATAGTGAACCGTGGGCAACACTGTGCAGCCCATATTTATCACATGAATTGTGTATAAGTAACATAAAAGAATTTATGGGTGTTCAGATATTCAACATTTATGCATATCTACGAATGAATATGAAGTTTCTCGCTTGTTTTTATATTGCACATAATAACAGTATGCACATACTTCAGTTCTGAAGCTTTTGTATTTAGAATGTATATATATATATATGTGTGTACAAATACAATATATGTACATATATATGTATATATATATATATATTTATATATATATATATATATATATATATATATATATATATATATTTTGTGTGTATGTGTGCTTGTGTTTGTGTTTCTGTTTGTGTATATGTATGTGAGCTTATGATCGGCTCCATGCATACACACAGGCTCATCAAATTGTCCGCACACAAAATTTCCCGCTGAAAGAGACTGACAAAAGCGCATAAATGATAATAAGAGGTTTCAGCCGTTGTGAGGGAAATTCTAAAGCATGCTGTGTTTACGAGAGGCGACTGTTACAGAGTTTGTTAGTCTGGGTAATTACAAACAGAAGGAACGAATAATTTATTAACAGTTTTAGGAAAATGTTAATAATAAAAGTGGTGAGAAAAGGAGACATAAAATTTGAATTCTGCCTTTTAGTCTTTACAGAGAGAGAGAGAGAGAGAGAGAGAGAGAGAGAGAGAGAGAGAGAGAGAGAGAGAGAGAGAACTTTGTTTGCACTTATACAGTAGCGACCTCTTGACTCAGAGAGAGAGAGCGAACTTTGTTGTACTTACACTGTAGCGACCTCTTGAGACTCAGAGAGAGAGAGAGAGAGAGAGAGAGAGAGAGAGAGAGACAGAGACAGAGAGCGAACTTTGTTTGCACCCATACTGTAGCGACCTCTTGAGACTCAGAGAGAGAGAGAGAGAGAGAGAGAGAGAGAGAGAGAGAGAGAGAGAGAGAGAGAGAGAACTTTGTTTCACCTATACTGTAGCGACCTCTTTAGACTTGGAGAGAGAGAGAGAGAGCAAACTTTACTTGCACCTATACTGTAGCGGCCCCTTTAGACTTAGAGAGAGAGAGAGAGAGAGAGAGAGAGAGAGAGAACTTTGCTTGCACCTATACTGTAGCGATCTTTAGACTCAGATAGAGAGAGAGAGAGAGAGAGAGAGAGAGAGAGAGAGAGAGAGAGAGAGAGAGCGATCTTTGTTTGCACCCATACTGTAGGACCTCTTTAGACTCAGAGAGAGAGAGAGAGAGAGAGAGAGAGAGAGAGAGAGAACTTTGTTTGCACCTATACTGTAGCGATCTTTAGACTCAGATAGAGAGAGAGAGAGAGAGAGAGAGAGAGAGAGAGACGAGCGATCTTTGTTTGCACCCATACTGAAGGACCTCTTTAGACTCAGAGAGAGAGAGAGAGAGAGAGAGAACTTTGTTTGCACCCATCCTGTAGCGCCCTCTTTAGAGCGTGCCGTGCCATCCTTGCCATGCGGGGCTCTCCACCGTTTAATGGTCGTCTCGCGGAAATTTTATGGTTTTTGTATCGAGTTTTATTACGACAGACATTTAAAAAGCGACAAGGCGAGATTTATCGCGCAGCTGAGCCCCGCGTGTTTGGCGCTGCGGTTAATGACTGTATTTATCCCCTCCATTCCTCCCTCCCTCCCTCCCTACGCACTCGGCCGGAATTCTTAATATTTGACAGTCCTCGATAACACCCCGGGTTATTAATCAAGTCCGAAGGGCGTGTGTCATCTCCTAAAATGGACGGTGCTTGAGAGGAGGAAGAGCCTAAGCTTCGGCTGTGCTGGATTATCAGACTTAAGCACCACAGAGAAATACACGTGTTCACGGTCGTGCTTAGACTGCCAAACACACATGCACGTAAACTCGCAGTGTCACATGCACAAACGCAAATGTTCATTCCCGTTTACACGTGTCATACGGTAACTGAGAAACACACAGTGTCACATACACATTGTGCACAAACACGGAATGTCACATACACAAATACACACGCTCTCTCCCTCTTTTTTAAGTTCACACAAACACACACACAAGAACAATTATTCCCACGCAAACGTGTACATAAGAACATGCATGTTGGCTCAAAATACACTCCTCTTTCATTCATACACATGCACGTACAAAGAAACACATGTTCACTTAAACAGAGGTTCAGACACGTAACCCCATACATGCACATCCTACAAAATCATCGCCCAATCGACCCCCCATCACGCTTTTTCACACGTGCACTCATTGACATAAACACTTGTTGCTCGACTCAGATGCAATATGCAAAGTGGTTTTAATTTTCACTTCATTTGGATAAAGACTTCAGATGAGAAGCTTTATTATTATTATTATTATTATTATTATTATTACCTAAAAGCATGAGGTAATTCATAATCAGATTTAGATCAGAAACCTGAGATTATTGGTAGTTACTTCAGCGTGAAAAAGAAGGAAGTAACTTAGAATATGAATTTTAAATGTCTAATAATTGCCATGAGATTTGATACAGGCCCGTTACCTGTACTAATCTGGCAAAGCACCATCACAGACCTTGATCAGAACCAGTAAAGCACTTGAACTGTTCCAGTATATCGTTTTAGTCCTTTGTACTGGTGTATATAATCAGCGGATTATAACTTTATAGCCTGATAGGGCCCTAAGAGACTTTTAAAGTAAAATTTCTGGAGGAAGATGTATTGACAGATTTAAAAAAGTAATTAAGATTGGCGAGAGGATATTAGGCAGGTCCCATCCTACTTAGAAAAATTTTTAAGAATTCTCGAAATAATGTTAGGCACTAAAGATAAAAGTATTTTGCGAATGCAACAGCCTTCCTCTTTCGAGCGCTGGTCACCATCTGGCTAATAATGGATTTCGCAACAGATATTAGTGTTAAACACAAGGAAATTAATTTGTTGATGAATGGAGGTGTGTGGGAGTCTCAAGGCAGCTAGTGACGAAGCACTTAACCTCTTGTAATTCCAGTCTCCGGTGTAAGTTATAACTGATATATAATGATTTGGAGATTAAAGGAAATTCGTGGTTGTATATGATTATATATATATATATATATATATATATATATATATATATATATATATATATATATATATATATATATATATATATATATATATATATATATATATATATATATATATATATATATATATATATATATAAAACTTACATATATATACAGTATATTTGTATATGTATATATATATATATGTGTGTGTGTGTGTGTGTGTGTACTTAAATACAGTCACTGCCTAGACTTTTATGCATAAGATTTCACTTTCCTGTACGAATTTCTGTTAACATTGCAACGGTGACATTATCAAATTGACCATAGATGATAAATCCCATAATTATAAGAAAGAGAATCCATGACTGTGTGAATAACCTGAAGAGAATATACCATTTATGTTGTTAAAGTAATTAGAGAATATTATTAATGAAGTCCAGATTTGGGATTATCTTTTACGACTGAGGATTTTCTTGTTAAAAACGCAGACGTTTCTTAATGATCGATGATAGCCATCACACATTTTAAAATTGAATAAATTAGGGCTGGAGGGGTTTGCCCCGGGCCTTAAGGGAGCTGAGGTAGGGATGGGGGGGGGAGTGTGGTGGAATAAAATTTCATAAATGATCATTGTGATTAATAGTTTCCCCCTTAGGACTCGGATAACTAGCTACATGAAAGCATTGAAATTACCAAATACTGGCACTTTCTAGGCTTGCAAATTTTGTGCTTTGAAAATCTCTTACAAGTTAGATACTTAACCTTATAAATGCTGACACTACAAAGCAGTTCGTTTGCCCAATCGTACGAACGATACGTCGTTCAGAAACGAGGGTCAATAATTTCATGAAAACAAGAATTAATTAGGAGTTATGATTTCCTCCTTATGAAAGCAGTCGCGTCATAGCCCAGGTAACATGCACCAAGTACCTATAAATCTGGAGGAAATGTTGGCTAACTGTAGCGAGATAAATGCTAAATTAGCAGGATATCGATACGAGCCGCGGGGTAAGATATAATAAAAAAAGTCGAATAATTGGTCATTAAAATAAGACGAAGAGTAGCTTACACTTCCTCTCGGATCCCATAAATTTTCCGGGGACAAGACAGCTCGGCTGGGGTTTATCCTTCAGCGGGGCGTATTAAGTTCTTCGCTTGTTTAACTAATGGATTGGGTTATTCAGCTGCTACTGTTTGCCTTCGTTTCATCAAAAGCAAACTTTTTATTTCCTTTTTTTTTATGAAGCAATTTTAATGCATATTTTCGCAATTATTTCAAGACTGCTCCTAAGTTTTTATTTTCTGTTTTTTTTATGGAGCGATTTTAATGCATAAATTTGCAATTATTTGAAGACTGCTCCTAAGTTTGCCTTCGTTTCATCAAAAGCAAATTTTTTATTTCCTGTTTTTTTTATGGAGCGATTTTAATCCATCGATTCGCAATTATTTCAAGACTGCGCCGAAGTTTTCCGATTTAAGCGGTTAAATTGGTATCATACAGCTGTCAGAGGGTCATAAATTAGCTAAAAAACATTTTTTGCACGGTTAGTTTACGAGCTTTTAATGTTGAGGTTATCATTCATCTTTCAGGTGACCATTAATTCTGCGAGCTTTAGATTTCAATAAATAACAAACTAGTGTTTATTATAGATATTTCAAGTGCAATGATGAATCTAAGAATTATGTAAATACGCTCGCGTTTGTAGATTTTCCGTATAATCAAGGAACAGTTATTCTGTTATTTTTTTAAATTGTCATATTAAAAAAGGGAATTTTTCGTCATTATCTCTTCTCATATTAAGCTAGAAATTAGGATATAAGCTGCACAAGTGACAATATTAAACAATACCTTAAGGACTGCTGATATAAACTCATGGCCACCAATTTCATTCCATTCATTTTTTTAATTTTTGTATTTTTTGGCATTATTATGAGAATCATACGACAGTCATGTTACTTTTCCTCCATGCTTATATTCCGTATAAACGAAGCTTCATATCTATATGCCTTTTGTTGACAGGACATCATCTACACTGAGTAAAAAAGATGAAATATGTCTGGAATGTTCTTGGGTTTTGCGCTGATTTGCGAACTTTCCGAGATGGTCTTCGCTCTTGATGGCTGAATGGATAATGTCACTGTTACCCATACGCCCTCCTCTCATTATATTTATTACAATTCGATATGGAGCTTCTGACAACATACTCAGGTGTGTTGGTGTTTACTTGTGCCCCATTATGTGCATTATTCTAAGGATGTGACAGTTACCAGAACACTTTTTGCTATTACCTGTTGCAAGGTAGATGCGGTTTTGGCTATGTTATTCTGTTTGTTAAAAGGATTACGCAAAAATCTGCACGTGGGGTCATACCAAAATTTCACCAAATGTGGACCAAAATTTCACCAAATGTGAACCAAAATTTCACCAAATGTGGACCAAAATTTCACCAAATGTGGACCAAAATTTCACCAAATGTGGGCATTGTGATGGGCAAGAGTGATTAGACTTTCTTGTTCGACTGAGCTGACTTTATACCAGCACAGCCTCTTGCTTCCGAAACCTTCCCATAACTTAAACACGGACTTCTTGAAATGTCTGACCCTGGATCATGGACCTTGGGTTGATGGGAAAGTTAGATTGCTCAACCTTGGCGAAAGTTCGACGTCTCCTGGCGTCCATATTTAGGCAATGCATTTTTTCTCTTCTTCCTGTTGTGTTTCGCCTTAACCAAGGTTTCCAAACAACTTTTACTATGCCATAGTATTAACAGTCGTCTAATTCAAATGGCTCTAGCATTTACGAGTCACGAAAACATAAGCTTTGGAGAATTTACGATCTATAGAATTTTGATTTAGCGGGGTTTTTTGTGTGCCTACAGTACAATGATTACAGAGTCCATAACCCATAGGCATTTTATGCTCAAGCTTTTATGAGTCGCAAAATCACATCTTCGAGACTTTATGGGTGGCTCCTAATATCTGGCGGGTTTTATAAACAAAAGAGGACGGTTTTCGCTATTTTTTAGCAATTAACAGCCATAATACCGAGAGTGAGACTTTTACATTCGGGATGCGAAAGGAATTTTAAGACGTGATTCGTCATGACACGGCTACATTTTCTCGTAATTCTGTTTTCGTGAGGGTAAGACCTCCCTGAAGATATAAAGGAGAAATAGTGGGTTTTGCTGCGTACATAAGAATGTGTACAAACACACACACACACACACACACACACACACACATACATATATATATATATATATATATATATATATATATATATATATATATATATATATATGTGTGTACACACATACACACATGCATACGTATATACACACAATATATATATATATATATATATATATATATATATATATATGTGTGTGTATACGTATATATGTGTGTATGGGCATGTGTATACACACACACACACGCACAGCGGTTGGAAGGGAAGGCGCCAGCAATTTCTCCAGATGTTATTGCTAACCTGCTCTTTGAGCAAGGGCCCGTGCTGGCATAAAGACAGCTTAATCAAAAACAACAACATAACCTGATCACCTTTTTCTTGAACCAGCAGACACTAACTGGGCAGTGGGCTGAGAGTAATTCATAGACCTACCAAACATGATTCTGGTGCTGCACCACTCAGACGCGACGCCTAATTTAGCTGATTGGCCCTCCCTAAGTTGGGTATTGAGGGCACTAATCCTTAGATAAATAGTATGCATATATACTGTATATGTATATATATGTATATATAGGCTATATGTATATATATATATATATATATATATATATATATATATATATATATATATATATATATATATATATATATATATATATATATATATATATATATATATATTATATGATGTCAAATTTTTTTGTGATGAACGTTAAAATAAGGTTCATAGTCTTTGAACATCGTAGTCATTGCATGTGGAAGTAATTGCGTTCCATTTTGACTGATATTCAGGTTAATGAACCAAACAAAGACTTATTTCAGTTTTCTTCTGAAGATGGAAAGAGAAACCCACAAGATTCTTGTGAATAACTTATTTACTGGTAAATATTTACATATTACTTTGATCTCGAGCACTTTCAGGTCCTAACTGTGAGAAGATTTCTGGGCCTTGAACCAGCCTGACTACCTCATCTCTTGAAAAAGGGTCACAGTTAGGACCTGAAGGTGCTCGAGATCAAAGTAATATGTAAATATTTCTCTTTCCCTATTCAGGTTAATGTCTGTATAATTTTAAATAGCGTAGTTGTCTTGGAAAGCATTTGCAAAGGAGTGAATTGTGTTGAATGCACTCGTAAAGGAGTGCAGAGGTAATTAATTAATAGTTTCAGCTTTGAAATGTCAGCTTGATGGTGTACTCTAAGGGTTTTACCCATCATATTTCATTATCCCATCGCGTGTGTAAATGTGTGTATGTTTTGCGAACGCGTTTTGGGAATCGATATATATACTTTTTTGTATACATAATTGTTTTTGTTTTTAGTAGATTTATTATTGTTGTTGTTAATGTTATTTATGAAAAATTCAAACACTTTTTTTTTGAATGACTGTTTATTAATTTCTTACGTAAAAGAACATTTATCTTTTGTATTGCCCGTCAAGAATTTAATGTAATGGGCATTTGATTTTCCATTATTATTATTATTATTATTTTTATTATTATTATTAAGTTAATGCCTCTACCGTTTTCTCAAAAGTTAATAAGACTTGAAACGCCATTCTGTGGTCTGTTGATGATACTGTTATGTAAAAAAATAAAAACTACAGTATATGTAAGCAGTACATCACGGGTAATCAACCTGTTTATAAATTTTTATTTTTATTTTCGTGGAACTTGAATACTTCCATTTAAAATGAATAACGGATCGAAAGGGTTTGAAATAAAGCGACCAGATTCACAATTTCTTTATGAGGTAATTAGTGGTCACGAACGGCTGGGACTTGTCTCCGTTGTCATAAATGTGCCGGTAAAACAATGCCTAAATTAGACCAAGAATATGTGCAGGTTAATTTAATCAGTCAAAGAATTTTGTAGGTTGTTTATATATATTCAAAATCTTATATATCGCTCTCTCATTATCTTACAGTTTCGTTAATAGCAATGAAGTCATCTACTCTAGTATACCCAATATTTTTAAAGTGTTTACAGTTTTTAGAAGTTCGATCTTTATATGTTCATTTTGAGAATCAGTTTTAAGTAATTTAGCGAGAGAGAGAGAGAGAGAGAGAGAGAGAGAGAGAGAGAGAGAGAGAGAGAGAGAGAGAGAGAGAGAGAGAGAGAGAGAATCACAGTTTTTTGCTCAAGCTTTTAGTAGTTCGATTTTGCTCCTCTTCTTAATATTTTCAAATATTTTCATGTTCAGAATCATTTTTAAGTCATTTAACGAGAGAGAGAGAGAGAGAGAGAGAGAGAGAGAGAGAGAGAGAGAGAGAGAGAGAGAGAGAGAGAGAGAGAGAGAGAAAATATCCCTGTTTTCTAATTGCTCACAGCTTTCAGAAGTTCGATTTTGCTACTCTTTTTAATATGTCCATGTTCAGAATCATTTTTAAATAATTTTACAAGAGAGAGAGAGAGAGAGAGAGAGAGAGAGAGAGAGAGAGAGAGAGAGAGAGAGAGAGAGAGAGAGAGAGTGTCCCGTTAGGTTTGCATGTAGGTGAGCCCGAAAAGAACAGCGTTGATGGCCATGTACGGAAACGGCCTCAGTATTCGTGTTTGGGAATCCACTTTGTGGAACAATTGAAACATTGACAGCCAAAGTTTCTTTTCACTAATGACCCTAGTGCTGATGACAGCGGGAGCCACTTCGCTCACTGCCCAGGGCTTCCATGTTTGGTGATGAGTTGTCAGACTTTGCGAAAGTCATTTCTTCCTCTGCTGGCACACCTGCTGCTGAAACCATACACCTGTAAATCATGCAAATTGTCTGAGAGGCAAGGAGGGCAATTTACTATACTTCGGTGTTTTGGGGGGTAAACGTATTAATAATACTTATAAAAATTATTATTATTATTATTATTATTATTATTATTATTATTAAAAGTAAATTATAATCTAAATTATCATTATTAGTATTATTAATATTATTTATTAATAGTAAATTATAGTCTAAATTATTATTATTATTATTATTATTATTATTATTATTATTATTATTATTATTATTATTATTATTATTACCATCATTGATAGTGATATTGGTAGTAAAGTTACAATGTATTATTCCCAACAACGTTGTACCTAAAATGTCGACAATGTTAATGGTTATATTTATGTATATATATATAATACATATTTGTATATATATATACACACATATATATATATATATATATATATATATATATATATATATATATATATATATATATATATATATATACATATATATATATATATATATATATATATATATATATATATATATATATATATATATATATATATCAAACACCAGAAATATTTTCAGTACGTTACTAAAAAAATGATTGCCTTTGTCCTTTATCTTCAGAAAATTCATGCTTAGTTCATGAATACAGACTTTTATAATCTCTTTATAATAAAAAAAATTAAGTTTTATCAGACCTTACCTTAGAGAGGACTAATAATATATTTATTGGTCCAGAAAGCGAGAATTAAAGTTAAAGATTCTACTTCACAATTCCGTCAAATATATTAGGAACTTAGAAGGGAGACTTTTAAACACTTTATTGTCTATGCTTTGAAACAGATGTAGGTATATTAGTAGTTATATACGCATATAATTATTCTGGAAAATAGAGAATTATCTAGAGACAATCATTTGATAAGGAATAGCGCTAACTGTGATGAAGAATAGAGAAAGAACGTGGAAAAACTATTACATTTTTAAAACATCAAAATATTGGTGAGATCATTAAATTTATGTGTGTGAATTTCATGTTATGTATTGTAGCTGTAAGATAGATTATTGCTCTGTGACTGACCAATTAAAGTTTGGTCCAGTACATTCTATTTATTTTCGTTAATATTCTTTTGGTTCCAAAGTACATTGATGCCCAGCTCTGGAAACACCCCCACCAATCCCTCCCTACCCCCCCTCAGATGCTGTTGTCATTTTAAAAGTATTTCTTAATGTATTCCTTGGCTTATTCAAGAACTATTAAATGTATATAAATGTATATGATATTTATATGCATATAATATATATATATATATATATATATATATATATATATATATATGTATATATATATATGTGTGTGTATGTATACCTATGTATATGTGTGTGTGTTTGTGTTTGTTTTATTTGTGTATAGACCATTATTCCCTGCAATTTCCAACAAAGTGCACAGCTGCAGTAACAAATGGAATGGCAGTTTTTTGCCATTTAGTCTAGAGTCTGTGGAGAAACCATGGACACAGCCGCCAAAGGCTGACAGAGGAAGAAAGAGAGAGAGAGAGAGAGAGAGAGAGAGAGAGAGAGAGAGAGAGTCGAACTCGTTTATCATCGTCTTATTAGTCTGTCTGAACGTCCGATCTTCTTAGCAAAGGAGAAGAGGAGCTGGGTTAAGTGAAACACGACTAAAACTGCGGTGTGTTTTGTAAGCGTTCAGCTATTTATTCACGGTGATCATCGTGTGTCATGGAAAGCCCTTCTTCATCAGGTGAGAGGAACATTTTGCTCACTTCGCCAGCAAAACGTTTCCAGCTAAATGAGCAGAATGATCTGGGAATTTTGGTCTAGGACGAGGCTCTGAAGGGGTAGGGGTGCTCAGACAGCCCTTTTGGACGCAAGGCTCTGAAGGGATTGTGGCGTTCAGACACTTTTTGGACGCAAGGCTCTGAAGGGATTGTGTGTTCAGACACTTTCTGGACGCAAGGCTCTGAAGGGATTGTGGTGTTCAGACACTTTTTGGACGCAAGGCTCTGAAGGGATTGTGGTGTTCAGACACTTTTTGGACGTAAGGCTCTGAAGGGATTGGGGTGTTCAGACAGCCTTTTTTGGACGCAAGGCTGAAAGAATCGTGGTGTTCAGACACTTTTTGGACGCAAGGCTCTGAAGGATTGTGGTGTTCAGACAGACTTTCTGGACGCATGGCTCTGAAGGGATTGTGGTATTCAGACACTTTTTGGGCGCAAGGCTCTGAAGGCTTGTGGTGTTCAGACAGACTTTCTGGACGCAAGGCTCTGAAGGGATTGTGGTGTTTAGACACTTTTTGGACGCAAGGCTCTGAAGGGATTGTGGTATTCAGACACTTTTTGGACGTAAGGCTGAAGGAATTATGGTGTTCTGAATGTCGTTTTGACGCAGGGCTCTGAAGGGATTGTGGTGTTTAGACAGACCTTTTTGACGCAAGACTGAAAGGATTGTGGTGCTCAAACAGCTTTTTTTGGACGCAAGGCTGAAAGGATTGTGGTGTTCAGACAGTCTTTTGGACGTAAGGCTGACTGAACTGTGGTGTTCAGACAGCCTTTTTGGCGCAAGGGTGAAAGGATTGTGGTGTTCAGACAGCCTTCTTTGGACGCAAGACTGAAGGGGTTAAGGCGTTCTGAGTATCTTTTTGACGCAAGGCTCTGAATGGATTGTGGTGTTCAGACAGCCTTCTTGACGCGAGGAGGACTCTGGGGGGAAACCAAGATCGAGAGAAAGTTGCCGGTATTCAGCGAGAAAGTTTTGAAGTTTTAAGCTAATAGAGACGTGTATAGAAACGAAGGAGCTAAATGATTTATGGTCGTCCCAGTAGCAAAAAGACATTATCCACACGTTGTTCAGTTTTTTTTTTTTTTTTTTTTTGTATTGTATCTTTTTGTTGGTACAATGAATGGGTGGAGGTCTGGTAATGTTTCTTCCTTTTGGTGACGTTTCTTCCCCGGGGGGTCCTTTTGAAAATTTGTTTATGGGTGTTCCACCGAGATCCCAATTTGACGATCTTCCTGACAGAACAGTTTCATTCAAGCACTGGACTCCAGTTTTTCGCTTTTTTACGGTTTCCAAAACCGTAAGTCATTCGTTATCGGCATTTTTATGTGGGCCGTTCCTCCTCTTCCTCCTGTTAAAACAGGATTTCCAGCCCCATGTTCTTGTCGCCCGAGCGTCCGGTCATTAATCACTCGAATGATTTAACTCCTCCGCCTCGAGTAAACGTTTATTATTTGCTTAGCATCATTAAGGGGAGGAGATAGTCCTCTCTCTCTCTCTCTCTCTCTCTCTCTCTCTCTCTCTCTCTCTCTCTCTCTCTCTCTCTTGTTTATTATTTGCTCAGCATCATGAAGGGAGGAGATAATCATCTCTCTCTCTCTCTCGTGTTTATCATTTGATTAGTATCATTAAGAGGAGTAGATAATCCTCCCTCCTCTCTCTCTCTCTCTCTCTCTCTCTCTCTCTCTCTCTCTCTCTCTCTCTCTCTCTCTCTCTTTCACTTAGCATCATTAAGGGGAATGAACCCTTCAGGAGCTCATTCCATATGCGCGGGCGCTCATTCTAAATGTAAACATTTACATTTTTGGATGCTTGGCCTCAGACGACCCCAAATAATGAAAACGAACGATGCCTTCTGTCGGATGTGACAAGAGTCCGGGTTGTCTCTTGATATATTTTCATTACTCGATGGCGAAGATGATGACGATGATGGGATGAAAGAATAATGGAAGCCTCAGATGCCAACGGTTTTTTATGATGAATGATTTAGAGGGCCTTTTTCCAATTATTTTTTCAGCACCTAGCATCTCTGCGTAAGGGCAGTAAGTGAGCCTTGAAAAAACAAATGAAAAATTTTTACGTTCTTATACACAGGCATTTTTAAACAGCTGATTTTAGCTTGAAGTTAATCCTTTCTGGATGTAATTAAATGCTAGATAATCGAGACTGGGGCAGTATAGCTAATTATCACCGGAAAATTGACGGAAAATTAAGTATTAGATATATGATAATTCACACATCTTTCCATGCTGAATTTTGTCATTTCCTAAATCCTGTTAAAAGTTTAATGTTCGCGTTAAAATGCCAGGTAGTACATTTACCCGTTTGGCAGGCTCTGGTGCGTGTGCATAACCTTAACTGATTTTGATCTCGTATGACGAAACAATGTTAAGTGGAGTAAGATTTATCAGTAAAAGTTTTGGGCCATAAAATTCAACATTGAGTTGTTCAGGTCATACTCGTCTCTCTCTCTCTCTCTCTCTCTCTCTCTCTCTCTCTCTCTCTCTCTCTCTCTCTCTCTCTCTCTCTCTCTCTCTCTCTCTCTCTCTCTCCCTATTGTTTCTTTTGCTGCGTAGGCTAAGTTGCACGTCCAAATTGTATGCAGTTTTAACGGTTGTCAAAGGAATTCTGACTAGACAAGAAAATTGCCATTTTTAGTACTGCAATCTCTGGGGATGTTTACTGCTAAACATCCACTCGTATTAAAAGTGTTGAGAGGGCAACTCATTAAACCGACAGCACAGATGTTAACTTGTAATGGATACCAGCACACACAAACACACACACACACACACACAGGCGTGGCAGGCTATGAAAAGGCCAACAGCTTTGGAGAAAGTGCTATGAAACGGCGTACACAGTGTAACTACATTTTTTTCACCTAGGGACACATTCCCTGCTGTTAGAAGGAATTTAAAGAACAACTGGCAAATATTTGGGAAGGGTCTGGCTGATAGTAGGCGGGAGATTCTGGACATTATCACACAGGTTTTCCCACGGGAAACTACCTATACGTTAAGATGGCTGAAAACTGTCCTTAACCCTATAAGTTTTGATCGTATGCGTCCAGTAGTCGCTTCGTAATGACTGATCAATCTCTGGTATTCTAGGATGCCAACTTTGTCGTTTTGACAGCAGCAC